>NW_024340699.1:13264758-13535421 GCF_902729225.1 Pteropus medius | reverse complement strand
CCCCCTGCCTTGGATCCCCAGGCCCCCCCAGCCTGCCCATACCCCGCGGTCAGCATGTAATAACCAACTCCCCAGTTACGCCTTCATCGGACAATCTTCTCAGGCCCCCTCCCCAGCCCTGCCTCCCTGCCACTCCCCGGCCTCTGCTGTGCGCAGGCTGGCTCTGCCCTTTGCCCTCCTGGCCTCGCCCCGGGGCCTTGGCTCTGGCCGGGTCTTGCGTCTCCAGTGTCTACACAGGTCCCGTCACATCACGAATTTCCAGCTGCCAGGTCCTGTTCACGCCCATCGCCTGCCCCTCAGCTTCCTTGTCCCACGGTGCTGCCCGTCCCCGCTCCTGCCCTCCCTGGCCCAGTGACAGCCGCCCCCAACCCACTGCTGGCCCCTTCAGCCGTGGGTGGACCCTGACTGTCCGCCTGCTCCCCCGAGTTGAAAGGGCTGGGTCTTCTGCACACTGACATCACCCCTCCCACCTTCCAAGTACAAGGTCTGTTGCCCCAGGAGGGGCTGGGGCAGAGCACGAGGGCATGAGGAAAGCCATGAGGAAAGCTGGCCTCCTTGGTGGCCTGAAGGATCTGAGCCCCTTTTCATTTACGTTATTACTTTTCATTAACTCTGAGTAACAAATTGACTCAAAATAAGCAAACGAGTCAGTAAATCTGCAGTGGAGGCATTACAGAGGCGCAGTTCAGATCACGTGCTGGTTTGAACCCGCACACCCTGCCAGGCAGAGAGGGGCTTTCAAGAAGCTTCCCGTCTAGCTGGAAAGAGTGAACGCAGAGGACATGATGAGAAATGACAGACAGAGCCCCAGCACCGTGCCAGGCTGCCCAGGGGCTGGATGCCAGCCTAGGCGCGTCGGGACAGCCAGCCATCAGCTCGCGGATGCGGGGCCCAGTGGGGGCGGTTAGAAGTCTGGAAGGGTTCCAATGCGGACTCCCAGCTATATGTCAAGATCATGAAAGGTTTATTCCCTCTCAGTATTTTAATGTCCCAAAAACACTGCACTTTAAATAAAAGCTGTGCGCAGGGCAGGGACACGTTACGAAGGGGTCGCTACGAGAAGGGAACGGGCGCCGGCTTACCCTGGCAATGCCCTCAGATGCCAGTTTTCCTGGAGCCCTGACAGAAGAAAAGGACCAGCGCGGGCTCCTGAGAGGAAGGTGGCCCTCTGGACGAGCTGTCCGCCCCATGGACGGGCATAATCTCAAGCAGGAGCGTTCTGCTCCGCTAAGGACCACCGTGCTCCACCTTCCGTTTTCCTGTTTGCCCAGACACCTGCCCGAGGCGTCCCGCGCGGAGCCGGACATGGCGTCCCCCGACCGCACATGAGGACAGGCTCCGCTGGCTGCAGCTCGCTCACTGGCAGCGGTGAATTAGCACCTGGCCAATCCTATGGCCTCGAGTGACACGTAGTTCTGCATCAGCCTGCCACCACGGCCCAGACTCGCTGGCCCTGGCACGCGCAGTGCTGGCTCGCTCACCCTCCGCTTACGCTACCTGCCAACAGCAGCCCTGGCGCCCTGCCACCCGCTGAAGACCAGGGTGACCGTCTGAAGACAGAACATGCATCACCCACCAACCTGGCTGGGCTGCTTCAGGTCTGTAAACCCCTCAGGCGCCCACTGCCTGCGGCACTTTCAGCAGATACGACAGCCTGCCCTTCTGACCTATCGTGACACGCTAAGTGTCCGCGGGCTGTGAGACAGTTAGGTCGCTTCCAAGTTTTTGCTAATACTGCATTCGCATGAAGTATTTTGTGCACAGAGCTGTTTGCTTAAGAGAGTCTGTAAAGTTAATTAAGCAGATTTCCTAAATTATAAAAACAATAGTAAAAGCGATAGCAGCCAACACTTAGATGCTATACAAGCACAGTTCTGAGAACTTTGTTTTTCTTCCTTTAATCCTCACAAAACTTACTGCAGAATGCGGAGGAGGCGGCAGGACGTGAGGCAGGTACTGTTATTTTCTTGATTTTACAGCAAAAATGGAGGGAGTGGGAGATAAGGTTCTTGCCCAAGGCCACGTAGATAGGAAGCAGCAAGGCTGGAATCCTCCCCAGAAGCTCTCGACCACAGTTCCTGCTGTTTCCCACTATTATCGCTGCCTCCCCTCAAATTATGACAACTATTGCCATTATGGAGAGCATCCCGCGTGCCACAGACCAGGCTAAAAAACTTACAAATGCCACCTGTTTAATCCTCACCACAACCTGGGAGGCAGGTGGATCTGTGTCCCCACTTCACAAGGTGGGGAACGGGGGCTCAGAGACAGGCAGAGGCTGCCCAAGCGTCACAGCGAGCCACAGACAGAACCGCGCTCAGAACCCAGCCAGGGCCATCTGACGCCAAGGCACAGGCCTGACCAGCAAGCTGTGCCCTAGGGCTGTGGCTCTGTGGTATTTCTGCTGCTCACAATGTCACCAACACTGTGTCACCGATGTCACAAAAATTATGCAGAAGCGCTTGGTGAACGGTAAGTGACACTGAGTTTATTCTGGTTTCCTGACTCCGGCCAAGATGACCACCCTTTCGTCTTTGATTTACTCTCTCTGTGAGCTTCTCCTCGTGTGGACTGTCATCATATCTGTCCCCTACTTACCATCAGGTCCCCAAGGGGCTCCCGATATACAGAAGCTCCAGACTACAGACCGAGGAAGCCAAGACGAGCGGTCTACCCTGCCTGGCACCCCACCTGCACCTCCACCCCCAACTAGAAGTCTCGAGAGGGCACTTACTTATTATGGGGCAGCCTGGAGCACAAGGTTCTCAGGTCATCTGAAAGCAAGGAGACACACGATTAAGGAACAGACTGGAGACAGCGAGACGAAATGCCCGGACGCTCGAGATGCTAGCGAGATCCTAACGGTGCCTGACACCACAATCTCCTAACGTCGTTTAGAAACTGTTTTATCTCCAGTCTTTGCTTTAACAAACTAGTCCCCAAACAGACGCACCCCTGAGGACAGGGGTGGCTCCACGACAGTCTGCCCCGGATGGCGGGGGAGGGGCCCAGAGGCAGGGTCCTCACCTCGCACAGCAGACGCCCACGAGAAGCGGGAAACCCAGTGACTGCAGCTTGGGGCCACAGGCAGCTTCTGGGAGCCAACGGTTAAAAAGCGCACATGGGGGTGTCACTCGCACCAGCTCCTTCTCCTGGGAGCTCGTGCACTGAAATGCAGAACTGAGGAACCCTCGAAACAGGCGACAGGAATGTTTTATGCAATGAAGCCTGTGCGTTTTATTGCACGTAAATTATGCCTCGATAAAAAAAGACAGCAGAAAAAGAAGATTCCTTATGAGAATATTAAGAATATTAAGCTATTATCCGCACTCTGGAGGAGTCCCCGGTCCAGGGCAAAACAGCAAAGAGACACGCCAACGTCATGGTCACAGTGCCCTGCCTGCGTACGTCCTGTGATGCCCCCGCTTCCCCCACGTTCACTAAGAGGAAAGAAGTCCTAAAAGAGGCAGAAAACAGTATTTGTCCAGGAGCCCGACAGTCTCTCAGACAGGTGGTGGTATCCCCACCCCCGGGAAGGCCAGGGCAGGAAATCACCCACCTCTTGTACACAGCAGGGCACCAGAGGCCATGGCCACTTGCAAAGCCTGTGCGAGCCGGTCCAGAGAGAGCTCGATCTCCTGGGAGGCGTTGAGGGGGTTCAGTTCATCCGCCAATCTGTTGATCTCCTCCACCAGCGGGACCATGTGGTCAAAAAGGATCAGCCCCAGGCGCCCATAAAGATTCTTCTCAGTTAGGTGCACCTGGAGCATCATCAGCACCTGCAGGATGCTGAGATGGAGTTTTGAGTACAAGAGGTGGGAGTCTCTGTCCATCCCTCCTGAGTCCTGTGCAGCTTTGCTGGTGACGTGGCCATTGGATAAGGAGGGCTTCTTTTTCCTTTTATAAGCCAGAGGGGCCTTCACACACCAGCGGATCAATCCAGTGAGTGGGGTGAGCTCTAAAAATCCTATCGGCAGATTTGCTGCAATCGGAGTATTTAAAAAAGTGATGAGAATCAATCTTGGGTCCTCAAAAATCCAGTTGACAATCATTTCAAGCAAGTCCAACGGTGGGATGAGATCGTCTGCAAAGACACATTCAGTTAGGAGGGTGTTCGGCCCCAGTTACAGGAGTGGACGTAGGGGACACAGACTGAGTTTGCAGCACTCGCCACCTGACAGTCAGGTTGCCTACTTCTTCGCTCGTCTACTTCCCGTCTCCTTCCCTAGAACAGCCCCTCCGTGAGGGCTGGGACTCCCGTCTTATTCCGTGTCCCATCCCCGGTGAGAGGACCGTCTGGCCAAGCCAGGGCTCAAGAACTGTGTTAACTCAACAATTTCCTAGAACTCCGTTATGTCTTGAAGAAAGATCAATATGTAATTTGAAACAAAATTCTACACTTTTTATGTCTGAAACTACCACCACGCTTCACTCCTTCCCTGTGACCCCCGGGTTTGGTGTGTCCTCCAGGGTACACGACAGCTGTGGTGGTCTTCAGGAGGCTGCTCAGAATCCAGTCAATGATCTGTCAGCTGCCAAGGGCCATCCCAGCCCCAAACCCGGGACCCTTGTCTACGGAACAGCCTGACCTCCTGTGACTCTTAGGAACTGGCCCGTTCTACGGCCTAGACAAAAAATAAAAACAAATGTTGACGTTTATTTTGGGCTTCCCATGTTCCAGGCACTGGTCTAATTCCAGTAACACGTTTAATCCTCAAACAACTCCAGAGGAAACTGAGGCACAGTGATGTTAAAAAATTCCCTAGGATTCATCAAAAATACGTGGTGGGCCCACATCTGACCCCAGGTGGCCTGGCTCTTAACCATGAGGCTACACAGCCCATCCTGGGATCGGCGTGCAATGCCTTCAGGTGGCTCTGAATGAGAGTGGGTCCCCGGCCTCCTGTCTCTGGGGCTGTGCACCCCTCAGCTCGTGACAGAGCCCTGGCTGGGCTGCTGAGGTCCAGCTCCAAGCACAAGAGAGTGTGAGGTGAGAGACACACATGTTGCTGTAAGGCCCCTGCCTGCTTTTTCTGAGGAGATGGGCCTTTTCCCCTGAGATTACGTCTAGCTATTGTTTTGATGTTAAGCCACTGCCCCCACTCCTAGCCCTTCTGTTACGAAATGATGGCAACCGTACGAAGCAGCGGTCCGTGAACCCTAGTTGGCAAAACAAACAGTGGGCAGCCCTGTGTCTGGTCCTTCATTCCCTGGAACACTACCATCTGGGAAGTGCCGGTCCTGTGCCCACTCCTCTGCCATGCTGCCCACCCCCACAATCTAAGCCGAGGCGCCTCCGAGGACCTGAAGGCAGGGTGTGGCTGCGCGCGTGTGGACTTGAGTGAACAGTCCCTAAAACCTTCCTGCTGATAGACCTGCGTTCTCGGCACCATTCGGATAAGCGGCGGTTCTGCTGGTTCGGTGAGCTGCTTCCTTGCTGTGGCTTTGAGGGCACAGACTCCCCAGGAGTGCTGTTAGCAGAAGCACGGCATCGACCGCCATTCTGACAGCAGACTCCAAGTCCAGCCCTCCGGGGCCGCCGCCGGGCGCCCGGTGACTCCCGTATCTCCAAACTCATCAAGCTGCGTACATTAGATACGCACAGCCTGTCCTATGTGAGTCACGCCTCGATAAAGTGGTTTAAGAAATCACTGAGACACATCGAACTGGTAAACCGGAGTAAGAGAAAAATACTGTCTCATACCCATTCTTGAGTGTTAGTGGTGTTCTCTGAACATTATTTCCTTTTCCATATGTTAATTAATCCATTCCCAATGGTAAGGCCAATTTCTGTCCTGGGCCTGGAATAACAGGTGACCGAAAGGGCAGCTATGATGCTGTAATGTAGGTTTAATTCTTTCCTAGCGGAAAACAAAAGGCCTGAATGCTGTTCCCACTATTAGCAGCTCTTAGGAAGCCCCAGGAGGGCGCCGGGGAAAACTCCACCCCGGCAGCAGGCACGGCTCGGAGCCCTGTCTGCCACCCCGGTGGCGAACCACTCCGGGAGGATGGAATTGGCATGTGCCTGCAGCGTGCACTTGAACGTCCGCACTGAGTCTACACTAACTTTCTCCTGAGAACTAACACATCTAACAGCAAGGAAAAAAAGTCGCACGTAAAAGGCGAAGCAATATCATCAGGGAGGCGGTGGGAGGCCAGTGCGGGGCTGCTGAGCATGGAAAAGCCTGTTGAAGGCTGTTGAGCTGCTGGCTTAGCTAACGGACCAGGATGAGGAAGAGGGTGTCTGTCGGCCCCCTGAACGGCAGGAGCTGAGGGCAGGAGGGGGGACCCAACACGGAAAGCTGGCCATCATGTCCCTACAGGGCGAGGCCCTCCCATTGCCACGTGGCAAACGGGCGCAGCCCCGCTCTGCCTATCCACAGCCTGTCAAAGAAATCCTGTAGGCTTTCTTTTCTGGAAATCCGCAGAAAATGGTCTGAACAAGGGGCTCTGCTGCTCGTCAGGGACGCCAGGGACGAGGGACACTAGCTCCTCCCCGCTGAAGTCAAATGCCACCTAATGGCCACGTGAGGCCCTCCCCTGGCATCTTCTTAAAGAAGTCTCAAAAGCATCCCTGAGGGGGGAGGTAGGTGGGTAAAACGGGGTCAAACGTAGTGACAGAAAGAAATCTCACTATGGGCGGTGAACACACAATGCAATGTACATATACGCCTTACTGCTGAATTGTACACTTGAAACTTACTGGATTTCCTTAACCTATGTCACCATAATTTTTAAAAAGTTAAAGTAAAAATAAGTAAATTTTTTTTTTAAATCTCCAGTGTGACACGCTGGGGACACACTGCCACCTAAGGAGCATTGCTGCCAAAAACGTTTACCTTGACTATTTTCATAAGGAAACAATCAGAGCAATCCAAACTGAGGGACATTCTGCAAAACGACAGGCCTGAGCTCTTAAAAAAGTCTGTGTCATAACGGGTATTTTTAAATGCCGGAAACTGTTCAGGATTTGAAGACCAAAGCGACATGACAATGCTGTATAAAGTATGATCCCTGATCTGGACCCTGAATTCTCCTGATCCCCCAAAGGGAGGGAAGGCAGAGGCTATAAAAGACGCTACTGAGATAATCACGGAAATCTGAATACAGACTGTACGTGAGGTAACAGTATTCTGCCAACATTTAATCCCTTCGGTGCGATGACGGTGTCATGGCTACGTAAGAGGATGTTCTTGTTCTTAGAAGACACGTGCTTCGTGTGCTTAAGCGTGTGGGACACAATACTGGCAACGAACTCAAAAGTTGACGGAAAAATATCTGCGAGTGTGTGTGTGGAGAGGGGGAGAGAAAGAGAGAGAATGATGTATGGTAAAGGTAAACAACTGGTAAATCTGGGTAAGAGATATGTGAGTGTCTGCTGTAATATTCTCGCAACTTTCCTGAAGTTTAAAAATGTTTCAAAGTAAAAAGTGAGGGATAAAAAAGTAAGTCGAGTGTAGGGAGAAAGCCACATGTCTCCCAGACACCAGACCCTGGGCTTTTGGGCTGCCTGCCGCGTGGGCCATTCTGAATCGGCCAAGTGCGAATCACTGACAGCTCCTGGCGCCGATTCCACAAGTCCAGGCAGCCCATTCCTCTAGCTTTCAGCCTAAAACGCACATTTCAGAGGGAAAAAACGGCCAAAACATTCACTGGACGTTACACCTGAGTATTCAGTGGAAATAAAACTGGCAATCGGCTGAAGCTTCTTTAACGGCAACAACGTGTTTAAAATTTACCTGACGACAGGTCATAAAGCGCAGTGACGGAAGTTATGAACTGGCAGCAGAAGCGAGGGCTGGCACTGAATATCTGCTTCAGCGTCTGGACGGATCCCGGCACCAGGCAGCAGTAGTCGTCCACGAGGGCCCTGGCTAACCTCACGCAGTAGACCACGGGCGTCCGCTGGAAAGAAGCCACAGCCCACGTAACTACAGGTGTCGTCAGCTGGTACACTAGCAACTCTGTGCAACCGGTGAAGGCCACCAGAGCTGGCAGAACCCTTCCAGGAGCGGTAAAGACGTTAACAGCCCACTCTGAAGCAGCAGCTGGCAAACTAAAGCCCACAGACCAAATCTATCCCGCGACCTGTTTCTGTAAGTGAAGTTTTACTGCAACACTGCCCTGCTCCGTTTGCCCTTGCGTTACAAGGACAGAGCTGAGGAGCCGTGACAGACCGTATGGCCCACAAAGCCTAAAATATTCACTATCTTGCCCTTTATATAAAGAACCTGCTGAACCTTGCTTTGAAGTTTACTTAGGAAAGGCCACTTCTGACTCTGGTGAGAAAATGACAGCTTCTGTCATCCCGTAGGTGAGGCTCCGAAGGTAAAAATTAACAGCTGCTACCACTTTCTAAAGAGACCGAGGAGAGTCTGTGAACTATCGCAGGATTTCGAGCAGTACTTTCCTCCATTTCTCTTACAGCCCTATCCTTACACGTTTCCATAATACTTTCAAGTCCTACATCGCCACCCTCTCCTGCCTTTTTCCTTCCCACTCAGACGCCGATGTGTAACCACTGCCACGTTCAATAGCTGCTCGGGATGCTACAGTTCCAGGGCCCCGACACGGCCTGCAGGGGAAACGGCAAGGAGACAGCAGGCCAGACTGCTCATCAGGCTGACCTCTGGCCACAGCACCAAACCAGCCATCTCTGCCTTTCCCAAGAGGAAGCCACAGCCCCTCCCTGCACTGTGGCAAACCCTGACCCAAACCACTAGGGCCCTGTCCTATCGTTCACATCCGCTTTCATTTTGCCAAAACCCCAGCACGACTGCATCAGAAGAGATAAATGGAAAATTATATGATAAATTACAAGATGCTAAACTTGATTTCACTAGGCTGTCAAGGGATAGAGGCAACCTAGAGTTAAATATGACACACATGATCAATTCAAATGCCCCAGAAATCATATTGGTGAGAATTAAGGCACTCGTTTACCACAGTGAGAATTACCTGTGTAGTACAAAGAACAACTTATCTTTCTGCTAGCCAAATTTTAAAGATAAGATTACAAGAAAAACATTTAAATATATTGAAAAAAAAATGGCTTCGAGAACTTGAAAATGAAGCAGGTTTGTGAAACTGAATGTAATAAATTCTGTTAACATAGCTGAGGATCATATTAATCAAAGTTTTGAGTTAATAATCACTCTAAGTGGATTATCAATTTTTCAAAGACTTTGAGTAACAAAAAAGCAAAACGAAATGAATCTTCCAAAATATCACATCTACTGTAAATGTACATTTTTTTTTCCTTTGATATTTTAAAACGCTCTGGAAAATTCTTACATCCACATCCATTAGAATAGCTATCCACTTTGTAATGTCATCCTGGAACAACTTAAAACAATTCACTCTCTTACTGACCTAACTGTAGAGAAAACAAGCAAACGTTGCCACCATCTGAGATACCATGATCTTTAAGAAAAAAAAAAAAAATCCTATCTTTGATGCTGCACGCATAGTTGTTTTTAAAATCCTACCTATCCTTTTCAACTAAAAACGATTTTTCACATGTACTGAAGATGGAGCCTTAATTTTTTTCTTTTTAAAATGCATTTATCATTACAAACTACTGTTTTCTTAAGAATAGTTACTATTGGGACATCAGGACACAGGCTAGTGACATCAAGGAGATAATATGTGGAAAAGGTCTCTCAAGAAATCCAATTATTGAACATTCCTGACACTAAGTATCTCTTCAGAAATCTCAGGAAAAGAAGTACCTGGAGCCAGGAGGCTGCACACTCCAACACTGGGATTCGACATACAGCCACTGCCATGGAGACCAGTTTTCCCAACAAGCTCATTCGACTGTCATCGGCTTTGTTCCCTTGGGGGCTGAAAAGGGATGAGAAAATAATCTGCCGGACAGAGTCCTTGGTTTGCTCCTGGAAATAATTGCACATGATTTCAAGAAGTTGGAGCTCCTGAAGTGAATTCAATCTCTACAAAACAAATCCAGGACA
Organism: Pteropus medius; assembly: GCF_902729225.1. Lineage (NCBI taxonomy): Eukaryota > Metazoa > Chordata > Mammalia > Chiroptera > Pteropodidae > Pteropus > Pteropus medius. Next base: position 13,525,447 of record NW_024340699.1, on the reverse strand, counting down.
AGCGATGAGAAATTTAGTTTTAACATGCACCTTAATTCATCCAGTAAGAAGACAGGAAATATTCTATGTTCCCCAGGACACATTTCACCCCTCTAAAGCCCAGGTGCCAAGGAATAGACCTCTCCCGTTAATGCCAAGAAATGTCATTATACATCATTATGCAGCATGCCAGGGTCCTCGGAATGACCTACATACAGTGCTATGAGCCTCTCCATAACAGGCCTTCAAAGCCCCTTTCTTTAACACCATCGAGGCACGTCTGTTACACGCCCCGCGAAACAGGCACACAGCTGAGCAATGCTCAGGACTCCAGGGAAGGTAGGTTTTGGTTGCTGCTGCTGGAGGAAGGCCAAGGGCGAGAACGGGGCCCCGGACAGGAAGGATGTTTGTGGTTTGGCAAACACTTGTCACCGAGACAGAGGTAAAAAAGAGCAGGAGCGGAGTGCTCCAGCCGCGGTCTGCCCGCCGCACCTTGGGCTGCGCGCCGCGCTCCTTGGGCACCTGGAACACGAACTCCTCCAGCAGCTCCACGGGGCCCTTGTCCACGATGGGCAGCGGCGCGCTCTGCAGCTGGCTGCTGAAGTAGATGTCCAGATGGTACAGCACCTCCTTGGCGGCGCTCAGCGCGTCGCGGCGCAGCAGCGAGTGGCGGATGTCGCTCATGGTGAGGCCGCGGCGGCCCGGGGCCCGGGGAGCGCGTCGCGACTTCCGCCCCGAGCCCCGCGGACGCGCCCGCCGCCCTGGAGACAAAGAGGCCGCGACCCGGCCTCCCGCCGCCGAGCCGGGCCTGGGCCGTGGCGCCCGCCCGCCGCTCCCGACTCGGCCCGCTCAGGCTGCCATCCCCGCCGCCGGCCGGCGGAAACCCCAGGTGTGCGACCGCGGCGCCCCCGAGAGCCGCAGGAGCCCGACGCCGCGGAGCGAACGGCGGCGGAACGCCGAGCACGGCGACGGCGGCCCGCAGAGGTCAAGCGCGGTCCGCGCCGAGAGCCCGCTCTCGGGAGGGCGCCACCTGGCGGCTCGGCCCGCGCGCGCAGGAGTTCGCGCCGCGGCCGGGACACGCCCCGCCCCGCAAGCCCCGCCCCCCGGCCTCGAGACCGCCTGCCGACTAGGGACGCAGCGGGTGTGGAGCCAGCAAGCCGCGTGCCACAGCCACCAGTGAGCGCTCAGTGGGTCTTGCGCCCCCCGCCGTACCCGAAAGACAGGTCGAGGCGGCCTTTGTTTCCCTTGCCCGGGGATCAAAGCCTACACGTTTTGCACTGTGCGTTCTCCCCAGTAAGGACAGGGTGGAGGCGCAGGGCCCAGGTTCAGGACTCAGCAATTCATCTGGAAGTTTCTATCTAGTCTGAACTCACAGGGCTGCAATGACAAATGGAGCCTTCCCACCCCTGACTCCTAGTTCCTGTCCCCAGGGTCTCTATTCCCCAGTCCCCCTCAGGGTATACCAGGAGGGCCATGCGAATCTTAGCTATCGGCTCCTAACACTTGCCCACCCTAAAAACCCTTGGCACGTTCTCTTTCCTGCATTCGTCTCTGCACTGAACTAACTGGGGGGTCAGTTTGGGATTTTAAAAATGGGACAGAAAAGACTCCAATATGGCCACAAGAGGCCAGTAGAGGGCAGACAGAAGGCTGCAAGTACAGAAATGTGACTTGTGTAAAAGACCCATGCAGGACCAGGGCGGGCCTGGGTGAGGATGCTGGGTATGGTTTAAGACATGGGGGAAAAAAAAAAAAAAAAAAAAGCCAAGGCAAAACAAAACAAAGCCAAGGTCTTTCCCTGGGAGAGATGGGAAGGGCATCAAAGAGGGGACAACCTGGCGTAATTTTAAGTCCCTGTGACCCTCCTGCACATCAGGGGACAGAGCCATAAGATCCTTCCTGTCCAAGAGCCTAAATCTGGAATGGGAGACCAAGGCCAACTAGAGCCTCTGAGAAGTCATCTCTGAGCCCCCTGGACTTCAGAGGAGCTCGTCCCAACAGGCTGAACGAGGGGGATTTCTATTAGGCACTCAGTAAATGCTACTTCTCTCTTCCTTTCCTTTAACCACTGAAAGCCGATTCATAAATACATAGCAGAAACCAGAAAAAAACAAACAAGCAATGCTTACAAAGTAAGTATCCATATGTATAAATAAATGTATACAGTACTTAAAGGGCAGTAACACTCTTCCCATTCTTATTTCTTCTTTCTCTCATAATGAACAGCAGCAGGTAGAAAGATCTCTCTAAGGTTGCTCCACAGCCCGTGGGAGTGACTGTTCCGGTAGACCCAGGGCTCTGCTGATGTGGGCCGGACCATGCCGGGGCAATGCTGGCACCTGGCCCGGTTACCTCTGTACCACTCGTTAGTGGTCTGGTTGGTGGCAGCCAGGTACAGAGCAAAGCACAGGTAGCCGCCCAGGAGGAAACTCAGAATCAGGACAAAGCCCAGCATGAAGACAATCCTTGGGAAGGTCAGGAACAGGTACTAGGGACAAAGAAGCAGCAGCATGTTAGGCAGCTGGGTCGTGACACAAGTAAGGGTCAGCACCTACCGTCCCTGGTCCTGTGCACGGGACCGTCAGAGCTGCCTCCCCAGCTCACCCACCTCCGTGCACGTCTGACCCACTGGACACAAATCAGAACCATAAACAGCACTGAGCAATAGCCCAGGAAGAAATCCTAAATGTAGAGTTTAATATGGGATAAACGAAGTCTGTACACTTAAGGGAAAGAGAACAGATACTCAGAAGATGATGCTATGCCAGTTAGCTATTTATAAAACAAAGACATACACGTAGACCTTAGTTCACGCATCGAAATAAGGTCCAAATGGATAGAGGAGAGCTCGCTCTTAAAATGAAACACCAGAGACGCATGCACGAGGGCACACACTGTACAGTGCACCGAGTTTAACAGCCCCTCTTCCCACAAGAAACAAGTTAACTGTCCAATCACGAGGAAGAATAAAATTCTGGGATAGTCGTACTATAGAAAAATAAGGAGCCATTAAAATGAGTTCAATTTTTATGTACTAATTTGGAAAAGATGTTGGTAGTATATTTTTTAATGAGAAAGATGACATGCCAGGATCACAATGGTACCCTATTTGTGTAAACACAAAACTAACTCTAGGAAGGTGTATGGCAGTATAAACAAGCATAGGAAAAAAACTTGAAATATACACATTGAACTACAAAAGCAGTTGCCTCCGGGGAGAAAGTGTTGGGAGGGGAGGGGAATAAGTTTTCATTTCATTTTGTTTTCAAGATGTTTTAAATTTTTTCTTCCCCTACCCCAGCTTTGAGATATAACTGACATATAACATTGTGAAAATTTAAGGTGCACAATGCAGTGTAAAACATGATTATATATATGTATAGAAATAATTACCACGATAAGGTTAGTTAACATATCCAGCACCTCACAGTTACAATTTTTTGTATGTATGATGAGAACTTTTAAGAGCTGGTGTCTTAGCAACTTTCAAATACACAACTAGAGTCGCGACGCTGTGCATTATGTCCTGGGTCTTATTCGTGTGTCGCTGGGAAGTTTGTACCCCTTGACCACCTTGACTTATTCCCCATTCCTCCCTCCTTTTCCTTTTAAGCACTTCCGGACTGCTTGAATTTTTATAATTTATTTTTTTATAATAAAATGAATTTTGAAAGAGTTAAATATTTTTGAAAGTTAGATAAAAAGAGGAACAAATGATTACCAAAACCCTTGATGGGAGAGAGTTTCTAATTGAGGTCACAAAGAAAATAGATTTGATGAGGAAGAATGTTCACAATTTTTTATACGAAAACAATACATAAATAGAAAACAAATACAACAAGAAGGACCCATCATTATTACATAAAGACCTCAAATCAAAAGTTACTCTAATATCAAACAGGTAAACAATGAAAGGACATCATTCACAAAAAAAAAAAAAAATATATACAAATGACTGACAGTCGAGGAAAGTAATCAAAGTAATGAAAGAATATAATTTTTAAAAAGGGCGCACCAAGTTTTCCTATTAAACTAGAGGCACCTCTCACCCACAGGCAGTGTCAATGTCGGCTCTGATGCAGTAAAATGACCACGTACACATTGTTCTAAGAACGAGGTTTCAAAAAACAATTTGACAATAGATGTTAATATCAAAAGACTTACAACTGTTGATAATCTTTGACCCAGTCTTTATATATTTTTGAATCTATCCTAAAGAAACTCCTAAATACAGAACCAAAACCACATACACAGATTACTCACTAGCAAGGAGAAAATGTACTTCACCAATGGAGACAGCTGGTAGACACCGCCTTTACCAATGAATCAATCCAGGCTCCACTGATCCTAGGTTACGTCTCTACTTAGGAAGCTTTTTTGCCAAGAAAATTTAAACTGAATCTAATTCAGGCTCTAGAACTTCTGGTTTACAATAACATAAGAAAACAAAGAAAGATTAGATGACACAATTAGGAAAAAGACAAATCTAGAACATCGGACATTCTAATAGGCAACTAGGTATCTATTTCATGAAAAACGTGGGGCAGTTTTAGACCAAAAGAGACTAAAAAGACATTCGAATGTGACACATAACTATTAAATGGGTTTTGGCTCGAGGAGGTAAAAGAGCTAGGATGATTATAATAAAAAAGATCGATAATAAGTGTTGGCAAGGATGCGGAGAAACTGGAACCTTCACACACTGCAGGTGGGAAGGTAAATGGTGCAGCTGCTCTGGAAAAGTCTGGCAGTTCCTCAAATGATTACAAAGAGAGTTACCATATGACCCCTCAGCAATTCTACTCCTAGGTATAACTCAAGAGAAATAAAAACCTATGTCCACAGAAAAACTTGTATACAAATGCTCATAGCAGCATTATTCGAAAATAAAGAGAAAGTGGAAACACTCACACGTCCATCAACTGAGGAACAGAAGAAAATGTGGTACCTACACAATGGGGTATTTTTCAGGCATAACGAGGCACGAAGTACTGATTCACGCCACGACATGGATCAACCTTGAAAACACTGTGCTCAGGGAAAGAAGCCGATCCAAAAGGTCAGATCGTATGATTCCATTTACATAAAATGTCCAAAAAAGGCAAATCGAATGTCCAAAATGTCCAAATTATATGTCCAAAAAAGAGACAGAAAGCAGATTAGTGACGGCCACAGCCGAGGGAGAAGGGCACGGGGAGTGACTGCTGACAGGAGCGGGTTTCTTTCTGAGGTGATGGAACATTCTGAAATCAGCGATGGTTATACAACTCTGTGACTATACTAACGCCACTGAACGGTTACTTTAAAAGAGTGAATTTTATGGTATGTGAATTATTTATCCATTTTAAAAGATTACATATCAATTTTTTAAAAGGAACGGCTTCATGTTTGTACTGGGTGAATGTATGTCCTTTTTCCAATTTTGAAACCTGAAGTTAGAAACATACCCCGCACACCATACTCACCTGAATAATCAGTTACCTGAACAAGAAAGACGGTGTCAATAACTTGGAAGTGTCCAAGGTCATCAACGTAAGTCTCCAGGTTCAAGTCCGACACCATCACCAACCGGACCAGAAACATAGTGGTCACAGTGGCCACGGTGGCAGCTGAGGCCATCAACGTCAAGAGGTAGATGAGGAAGTACCTGGTGTTCCAGGCCCCGATGCAGTTGTTCACCCAGACGCAGTGATGGTCAAAACGGTGCACACATCGGTTACACACACCTGCACAGAAACGGGAAGCCACAACCCTGCGTTGGTCCTTGATGAGACAATGACGCCAGGCACACCTACTGACATACATACGGGCAGTATGAGCTGGAGGAAATGGCAGCTGCAGTGACCCAGCTTTCAGAATTGCGTTGTTCAAAACACAAAACAGTAGCCACCAGCCCAGCCACAGATAGGTATTGAGCACTGGAAATGTGGCTAAAAGAAAAACTTGAAGAATACTTGTTGGTATCGATAAATTTACAGTTGTTTTTCAGTTTGTGCAATGCTCCTTTTGAGATCAATGTGAATAATACTGAGACGACGCAAGAGTTAGTGAATTTACTTAACTTAATCATTTTTAAAACTAATGCTTTTGCTTTAAAAAGTCAAATTCTTCTGATAAATATGAACCATTAAGTCAATGTAGATATGCGTATTAAAGGAAAATGAATATTGGTACTGATTCAATTATTTAAGTACTTTTAAGAATGTTTGGAATGGCTTGGGTATAGAAATCTGCTCTTCCAACTGTAAATTTTATAAAAACTAAATACAGATCAAGTATTTCCGATGAAAATTTGGTGTCTGGATTGAGATGTGCTATAAATGTAAACTACACATCAGATTTCAAAGACTTCATATGACAAAAGAGAATATAAACTATCCCACAAATGATTTTTTATACTGATTACATGTTAGAGTATTTTAGATATGTTGGGTAAATAAAATACATGATTAAAATTAATTTCACCTATTTCTTTTTTACTTTTGTAATGTAGCAATGAGAACATTTAAAATCACGTATGTGGCTCATATTGTATTTCTGTTGGACAGCGCTAGTCTAGAATCTTGGTAACTCCCCAGAAAAACAGACTCAGCTGAGACTGAAATCTGCAAGCACAACATCCTGCAGAAACCTGTCTTGGGCAGTATGCTTTGCCACGTGGCAAGGGAAGGGTTGTCATGCCCAGACCGAGGGTTGCCCACTACACGAGCACACAAGGCCTCACCTCCAGTCACCTAGAAGAAACCTCTACCAGCAGTGGCTGCCCCACGTATGGGGGTCAAGTGGCCCTGCCCTTTGACCTATGTAACACTCCCTTACAGACGAAGCCCACGTGTCCGTGAGAGGCTAGAGCTGGGGCAGCCAGAGCCACACTTACTGCAGTGCTTGGATCGCGCTGGCTTCCTTAAACCACAAGTAGAGCACCTCATGTTCTTTGGGAACATCACTTCATCAAATTCATAAACTTGAAGAAACAATAATTCATTTGCTTTTGTTATGGTACCTGAAAAGAGGAACAAATGTCAGTTTTAAGCAATACAGTGGACTGGATATTCACAAAACCTGTCCACGCACAGCACAACTAAAGCTGCTATATTTACTACTTTAAATAACTCATTTTAGACTTCTTAGCAGCTTTACTGATATAATTCATAAAACTAATTTACCCATTTAAAATGTACGATTCAATGGTTTTGAGTACATTCACAGAGTTGTGCGAACATCACCGCGATCAACTTTAGAACATTTTCTTAACCCTGAAAATCGCTCTCCATTTCTCTCTAAATCTCCCAGTCCCTGGCAAACGCTAATCAATGTTCTGTCTCTACAGATTTGCCTTTTCTGGATACTTTATATAAATGGAATTATACAATATGTGGTCTTTTAAATCTGGATTCTTTCACTTAACATCATGTTTTCAAGGTTCATCCATTTTGTAGCATGTATAATAAGAACTTCATTCCTTATTGCTGAATAATAGTCCAAGGAATAGGTAAACCACAGTTTATGCTGATGGACATTTAGTGCTTCAAGAACAGGAAAGGTTAAAAGAATGGCAGAAAAAAAACAAGCATAATATCAATCAAAAGATACATAATATCAATCAAAATATAATAATATTAGTATCAGACAAAAGAGACTTGAGAGCAATGAGTATTACTAGTGACAGTAATTCATTATATTTTAAAAAAAGATTTAAAAAAAGAGATGATAGTAATTCTAAACTTGAATGTATCCAATACTATGTAATTAACTAACGTACACACACAGTTTCAAAATATGTGAAGCAAAAATTAACTACAAGGAGAAATCTGTCAAATCTACCATTAGAATGAGATAACGTAACTGTCAGTAATTGATCAAACACAAAAAAATTAGTATGACTATAAAAGACTGGAACATTATTAACGAACTTGATCCTATATACTTACAGGGTTCTCTGTACCCAAGAACACATTCTTTTGAAGCACACACAGATCAGGTACAAAAACTGACCACACACCCAGGCATAATACAAATATCGATAAAATTTTCAAAAGAAACAGTATCCTACAGACCATAACCTCTCTATATAACACATTAAGTGAAAGTATTAAAAAATTAAACTAAAAAATTTGTATGGAAAATTTTAAACAGTTCTAAATAACCCATGGCTCAAAGAAGAAAAAGATAAAATAAGAAAACACTCAAAACTGAAAGATCACGCAAACAATATACATCAAATCGTTTGCAAAGTCCTCAAAGGGATCACTACTTGTTTGCGGCACTATCGGTAAGACTGACAGCTGAGCCGTCGCCAGTCTCTATACTAACAGCTTTAACTTACCAGGGTCAGTTACACAACTTAGGGTGAAAAAAAACAAGTTTACAATCAGCAGCAGATAAGGCAGAGAAAGGGAATATAAGGAGAGTTCCAGCGCTCGACAGTAGCCAAATATTTCCCAGGTGTATTCAGCATAAACCATTCCTTGCAATGTGAGGTGCAGGATAATGAAAGTGTGGTTTCTGAAAGGAAATAGGTACATAAGAAACTATATGAAACATTTTACAAAGCGCCTAGCACGTAATACGTACTTAGAACATGTTATCTATTATTATTATTACTCTGAAGCTACAGGATAGCAACAATTAACAACCAAAACAGAAGATAATATTTAAACTCTGAAATATAAATACCGTGTGTGAAAGAGGTAATGAAGCAGTCTTAACATGGCTCTCTGAAGGCATTCTGGAATTATATAGGAAAATATCTGAAACAAAAGAGAAAAGATTCAATTTCATTTTTAATCCTCCCCTTCCCCAAACAATTAGATGCCTAAGGTTCAGCAGGCAATGCTGGTGATATTAAGTTGTGATTCCGCATAGGGGCAAAGAAGAGATTTAAGAGAGAATAGAGAGGAGGGCTTCCCTCGGCTGGCCTTCCTGATACCAACTCCTCCACCTCCATCCTGACCTCAAAGAAGGTACCGCGTCAGGGTCTTCAGGCAAAGGGAGGTGAGCCGAGGGGATAATCAGGTAACGCTAATGTGAACGCCACTCCTTCCCTGCCTTGGGTTCAATCCTGCATTCCAAAGTCCACCTCCAAATCGCTGGCCATTAGCCCAGGTCCCTCTGAAGTCAACCCTTCCCAAGGGCTGCTCATCCCAACTTTTTTTGCGCAGTGATACTCGAAAGAATGTGGGCAGCCCAATGCTTAGCTTTCTGCTCACACATCACGAGTTTCACCTAAAAGGCCCCTCCAGGCAGACACTGCTCACATCTATGACCAACTATAGGTAACAAATCCAGAGAGAAATAGCCAACCTTGAGAATACTGTTTTCTCTCAAAGCATCATCACAAGATTACTTTCAACAATAACGACAACGAAACTCCCAGAGAATATACTACAACTGCCCTAGATGAAAGAACAAGTAAACAAATGAATAAAAATGGCATCCCTTTCTCATTCTGTTAGGAAAGTGGTGAGCCTTTTAGTCGGGTGGTATTCAAAATCCAGTGGTCTACAACCATTATTGTTACCTGTGCGCCTCCCCTGACCAGGCCTTTCAGGCGATGAGTTTTTGAGCAGATGCAGATCATAACACCCCCTATCAGCACCAAAGCCAGGTAGAACAAAAAGAGAACCAGAAAGTCCATCCTGAGGCTACAAAAGAAAAGAAAGTGTGACTATAATGAGATTCATTCCACAGCACACAGTGTCAGACATTAACTACTTAAACAGCTCCCCAAACAGCCCTAAAGCACACTCTGCCTCTTCAGTTGGGCCTCTCAGAAGGTCCTGAGCTCTTTCTCTTGCAAAAGCTCCATCGTGGTCTGCTCTGGGGCATCTTCTATCTGCAAATTCCAAAATGAAGTGGGGAAGAATATGCAAAATGCATCCGCCTCCCTCCTCCCAGCAACGAATCATTTTTTTTACTTCCTTAAATACATTCACAAAGATACTGGAACAGAACGTGGCCAAAAGAATCTGTTAACAATGCTATCAAAACAAGCACCCCCTAGAGACAGTGCAGAGCCCAGAATCAGGCATCCTGTCCTTGGAGTGATGTATTAATACAGGCCTGTATTAAAAAACTGGAGATGGCTACTTACAGCCTTAGCAAGTAAGATTTTGGGCCAGACTTCCAAAGGAGATCACCAAACTAGAAACTATTCATAAGATAGGAAACAAAGAGCAACAATTCTCACGAGGTGTTAAGAATTCAGGGTCCCCGACCTACAAATTTCTTTTGTTTGGATTTCAGTCGGCAGCTCTGGCATTCCTCCTCCCAACATTCACGGAGAATTCAAAAGGCATCTCCTCTCGGGCAGCAGCGTGCACCTGGCACGACAGATGACACCCAAAGCTGAAGGAGGCATGGTTCCTCCAAGAGGCTGAATCCGGCTGCAAAGACAGATCAATTCAACGCTCACATAATAGGTGTCGGGGTGGAATACATTGTGGAAAAGAACCTGGAAGTCGGGGGATGTTGAGACCCCGCAGAGGTAACGGGGTTATAAGACTTCGAGAGAAAAAGCTAACTGGGAAGAAATAAGCTGGGAGCCTCGGATACTGGTGTGTACCCCTACCCCTGAGGTGCCCATGCTGGGGACCTGAAGTAGCCTCCCAAAGCTACTCTCTATCCCAGGGTCCCGGTGGGTGGGCGTGGCAGGAACTTTACCCTGGGGCCAGAACCCAGGGTGGAAGGCGGGGTGCAGAAGGCTCGAGGAGAACACTGGGGGTGTGTCCAGGCCCTGGGCTGGGTGGAGGAAGGACGGGTCAGGCCGGGAGACCGACACCCTGGACCCGCGGGGCTATCTGAGATCCCAAACGAAGCCCCCTTACCTGCGGAAGGAAGAAACCACCAGCCCAACCGCAACGCCGCCTCCAGGGCGCGCCCCACACTTCCGGCGGGCCAGTGACGTAGGCACGCGTCGCTGGCGGGAAGGCCGACTTCCGGCGGAAGTGCAGGTGGCGGGGGCCTACCTCGGGGGCGGGGCCTGACCGGGGCGGGGCCTTGTGGGCGGGGCCTGTCCCGCGTGGTCTGTAGCCTCCGGAGTGCTGCTTGTGGCGCCTCTCCACGCCTCCAGACGATGTTAGACTCAGACCGTTGGAAAGTCGGACTTTAGAGCGCTCTTTCCAGGAGATCTCACAAAAAAAACCGTCCTGGGCCTGGTGCAGGCGAGGACGCAGGTGTTGTGAAGCAGGGGCCCGGGGCGCGCGGGGCAGGCACTCCTGGGGGTCCAAACGCCGTGTCTTCTTGATGGACAGCTTGCTTTGCTTTCTCCCGGCCACACCGTTGCGCTCTGTCTGAACCACTCCAGTATCTCTGCTCCTGCCGCCTGGGGACAGCTCCGAACCTTCTGTCTCTGGGACCCTCGCCCCACTAAAGTGGCCTCGGTCCTCGGCTGTTGAGCGCCGCGTGGGGTGGGGAGGGACAGGGGACACCAGAAACAACACTGGGCACCTTTAACAGCCAAGCGCGAGTAAAGGAGGCAGTGGGTACCGAGGAGGAGACCCCTGGGCTAAGTAGATCAGGGACGCCCGCCCGAAACCAGGTTCGTGCTCGGGGGCACCCGGCGCAAGGTCACTGGTTCAGTCCGGAGTAAGGCGCTCGCTTCGGGCTCTGGAAAAGGTGACAGACGAACTACGATACCCACGATCGCAGAAATTTCAGGCGACTCCCGGGTAAGACACCAAATCTAAGGACGATCTCGTTTGTGTTATGAATGGGAATTTTCTTAGTGTTCATCCTCTTCTGCTTCACAATTAGCCTGGGAATCCATCCTGGCCTCTGCGGTTCTGGTCGACTCGCGTAAATTCCGTGTCCTACCTCTCCCCCGCCTCGCTCGGGCGCGACCCCGCGTGCCCTCAGTCGCTTTCCCTCATCCTCGGCGGAGGTTAGGGTCCCCCTTCTCCACGACTACGTGTTCTCTCTGGGGCCACTTCGGTTTACCACCTGGGAAACCCCACGCCTTCTTTTTACTGTAAAGAAGCGTCTTAGTTTCCTGTGTTTGGACGTTTGCCCCCCTCTCTCATGCCTTTCAGACACTGTCAAATTAGGGCCACCCCTACTGGACTCCCACCGCCACTTCCCACATGGTCTAGCGGTTAGGATTCCTGGTTTTCACCCCAAACGCCCAGGTCAGCCAGGCCGGTATCTGAGCCGCCAATGACTCTGTCGGGTCTGTGCCTGATACCACAGAAGCCAACCTACCACCCGCTTGCCCTCTGGAGCCGGGATGTAGCTGAGAAATTCTCCAGCCTCATTTAGGCAAAAAGTTGTGAGATCTATGTTCCTACCAACCATCCATGGTTCTAAGCCCTTAGGGAATTGGAACAGACCTGTGATCACAGATCTGGGGTATGAGCAGCCAGACCTCCATCCTGGAGGGCTCCCTGTTGGGATGCCACCTCTGGAATTGGAAATCATTTGGATACCACCTGTTAACAAGAAAACAGCTGATCTTTTTCTATAATACAGCCTGGCCCCAGTATAAATTGGAGGATGGAGAAAGTTGGCTGGCGAATGGCTCCTTCGCTTACAATACTATAGTCCAATTAGTTTTATTTTGCCAAAAACAAAAACAAACAAACAAACAAAAAAGGGATGAAATGCTGTGTGTCCAGCTTTTCATGGCCCTATATCAGAACAGGGGTCTGCAAAAAAAAAAATGTAGTCTAGAGGGCAATGCGCCTACTTTAACAGAAACAAAGGCCTTGCTTTCCGTTCTGGAATATACTGAAGACCCCAGCGGCTAGAAGCCGATCAATGTGCAGTCTGCAGAGAGGAGGGTCATTGGAAAGAGGAAGGCCCCCGACGCTTCCAAAGAAAGCCCCACAGTCTGCAAGACCCTGACCCATGCTAGAGATGGCACATTTGACAGGAGGAGAGGCCTGAAGGAGCCAAGAGGTTCTTCATGAGGCCCTAAAAGTCACCCCTGAGGAGCCTCGGCTAATCCTGATCGAAGCGGGGAGAAACCTATCCTGCCTGCTATTTGAACAACCCCAACATCCACCCACTGGGGCCCCTGGACATCATGTCCACCCCACCCAATATTGGGGCACCCAACCTTGAGAAGATTGGCAGAGTGGTTTTCCTGTCATGCCAAAGGCTCAAGGAAGTTTCAGATACCAGCTAGTGCTTACTGATACCTTTTTGGGATGGGCAGAGGCATTCGCCACTCGAACTAAAACCGCCCCAGAGGTTTCAAAGACTCTCTTAAAAGAAATCATCCCAAGATTTGGGTTCCCAAAGCGTTAATGGGCCGACCTTTATATTAGCTATTACTAAGAACACCTCTTAAGTCTTAGGCATCAAATGGCGCCTCCACATTGCTTCGGAGACCCCAGTCCTCAGGAAAAGTACAACGGACCAATCAGACACTCAAGAAAACCCTAGCTAACCTGTGCTAGGAAGCCCATCTTCCCTGGACCGACCTCCTCCTCATAGCCTGTTAAGACTGCAGGAGCCCTTGTCTACAGCCACGCCGCCCTGAACAAGCCCGACCCCGTCTGCTCTCAGAAGCTAAGCAGGGTCGGGCCTGGTTAGTACTTGGATGGGAGACCACCTAGGAAGACCAGGTGCTGTAGGCCTAAAATATAAAAAATAAGGGATTGTAAGCTGACAAGGTCCTTGCAATCTGTGAGGTCAACCAAGGGTTGCCTCGCCTAAAAAAAAATTAAATAAAAATTAAAATAAAATAAGAGACTGTGGGAGCCCTGAAGGGGTTACCTAAACTGAGTCCATACGAATGAACATATGGCAGACCTGTCCCGTGTGGGCCTACTTGTCAAGAAAACGTCCGTGACCTGGACAGGCTAAAATTTGCCACCCACGTCGGGGAAGTAGCCACAGCCCTCCAGTCCTTTGGAAACCAAGAACTACCTCTGCCTTCCACTTTCACATCCCTTCTGACCTAGAGACTGGGTTTATCTGAAAACCTGGAGGGAAAACGGATCCCAAGACCAGACAGAGCCCAAATGCAAAGGGCCTTATTTAGTAATTCTAACTACCAACTCTGTCCTTAAGTTACAGGGAGTAATGCCTTGGATCCATCACACCAGGGTCAAATAGACGACCGGTCCAGAACCTCAGTCCCTCTAGAACTCGCAGCATCCCTGCGAGCCTGTAGCAGACCTCGAGCTCCCGCTCCGCAGGAACACCAAACGAGAGCAGCAGCGCTCTCACGCCTTGCAGGCGGGCTCCAGCCCTAAGACTTCAATGCTTTCTGTGCTGTACTAGAAAGGGAGAATCACACGGGTTGCTGTCGTACACTATCCGCCAAGACAGACATGGGGTCCACTGGTAGAACCAGACAAACTCGCTTCCCTGGGTCAAGCAGATCTAGCCCTAAACAGGTGGGGAAAGCCTCGCAGAAGAACATGTGCCCCATCTGGGTGTTTTCTTATGTGGTCACCGCCATAACACAGAAAAGGCCAGCCCTAGGCTACCCCTGCCTGGAAAAAACCTAGCACCAGGGAGAATGCACCCTTGGTCGCTTAATCGTCAACAAGGTCACGATCTGTAATAATCCATAACCAACCCAAGACAAGAAGAGCGATTGGATTTATCTTGGCAGGAAAGGGGCAACCACAGGGGCCCTTGCCCCATGGGGTGGGTTCATATATCATGAGGTTGTCCTCTCCAATCTCACCAATATTATCAAAACCATAGCTTGGAGGACCGTGGGTGCACTAAGCGGCCTGAGGGTCTCGCTAGATTCACTGGCTAATGTAGCCCTTGGTAACAGGCAAGCCCTACACTATATTTTGGCTGAACAAGGAGGGGTATGTGCAGTTATCGACTCCTGTTGTACATGGATAAACAATACTAGGCAAGTGGAAGTTGATATCTGTGAAATATATAACCAAGCCAAATGATTACACTCATTTAGGAAAACTCCAAATATATCTGGGATGCTGTCAAAAATGTTCGCCTAACCTCACCTGGTTCTTTACTCTCTTTGGGCCTCTTGCCACTAAGAGGGCCCTGCCCCCTAACCTGTCTATTTTCTTTTGTCATTAAAAGACTTGAATCAGTCAAGCTTCAAATGGTAGTCACACAGGGATACCAATGACCAGGAGTAAAGCCAGGGGACAATCAGACCTATTTAAAGTTAGCATGGGAAAAATTTCTGGGAGCCCCCCAACAACACCCAAATTCAGCTAGAAGAAGTTATAGAAGGTGAACCTTCATCCTGAGACAGCGATGGAAGTGACCTCCAGAAGACCTCGCACTTCGTTATTATCTAACCTCCATTGTAAATGACACACCTACAGGCTCAGTGACAGCTGACAATCACCACGACGATGACCAAAAGAAACCATAAAAAGACAGGAAAAAACGTGGATTCTGAAAAGCTTACTCACCTTCTTTCTGGAAAAACCAGGGATATCTCTCACCCTCATCTGCCTAGACCCACCCAACCCACCCAATATCAACAGCTAGATCCTGAGCCGCAGAGCAAATTCGAGTGCCCATTTTCTCGCCATTGCATAAACCTCGTGCTGCTAAGGCTTGCTTTCAGTCTCAAAGTGGCTTCGTGACACCAAATGGGAAAGGATCCCCGCTTGGGGCCCTTGAAAAGGGGACTTTCGCCTCTTAGGTAACAAGAGCAGTGACAATTGCCTGATGCCAAACCTGGAGAATAAGAAGGAAAGCTGTTTAATGATAGTTGAACCTGGGATGAAAAGAGCTGCTTTCAAACATAGCACTGAGAAGTCCCCCGTGGGGTGAAGGCCTCTGAATCCACTGAGACCAGTCTATTCTTGATACCTCTGCGGACCTGGCTAACTGAACCAGGCCTAACCTCCCTTTGAGGGGAAATGTCGGATTTCCAAACACTGGCCTTGAACTCTTCTCTCTTCCTGTCTGTCTTTGCCGCCTACCCCCCCAAAAAAAGCTTTTTCTATTTAAAAAAACTTACCATGCTGGGCACCTTCAATACATTGTATGCAAGGCCTTCATGAACTTGGGGACAAAGAATTGGGGGAAAAAAACAAAATTAGAAGAGGTGATATCACCAGGGAAGACTGGTTATAGACGGAGCCTCATTACATCCGAGTAGACTGGGTTCATCAGTGTCTCCAGCTGACTCATCACCCTACTAGTTAGTTCTGAGCTTGTGGTTAAATATTTTGAGTTAGCTTTTTGCTCATAAGTGCAGAACTTTATTTTTATCCCCATTCACTTTTTTTCTGGATGGTTTCAGTTGAGACTAACAATCTTGGTTTGATTGCCTATGTTATATTGTGCTAGGTTGCCTTTAATTTTTTTTAAATTTATGATAGCGATACAATATTCTGTTCTTGTAAAAGAGTCAAAGTATACGAAACAAAATATCTCCCTCGATCACTTCTCCCAAATCTCAGTCTCTTGACAGAATTAATCACTTGTTTAATGTGTATCCTCCAAAACTCTCATACAATTATACATATGTATTTATTCAACAAATACGTATTGAGTATCCAAAATACTAGGCACTATTCTAGGCCCTAGGAATGGAGCAATAAAACAGGAAAATCCCTGAACTTTATAGTTTACAGTCTAGTGTATATATACAAATATATAATTTGTCATTTACAGAAATGGTATCATCTTATACATAAGTATTCTCTATCTTGCTTTTTTTTCTGCTCGACATTTTAAATTTTGTAGAAATATATAAACAGCTAAAAAAGACTATTTTACTGTCTTAACTGTTACTTTATTGCCTATTTATATAAACATGAAAAATGTGAATTTTGTATTCACATAAAATGTTTACAGAGCTGTAATGGTATCTAGGTCATTTTTGAATTTTGCTTTTATTTAGTTTATCATAACTGCTTTTTCTTTAGATAGTTTTAATTATTCAAGGATATAGTATAATGAGCTTCATGTTATCTTATTGTTGGACATTTGTATTATTTCCTACTTTTTAACATTATAGTTAGTTTTGCAAGTAACATATTCATAGCTTTTATTTTTTTCGGTTGAATTATTTTCTTAGGATAAATCTCTTAATGGTCGACCAGTTCCTGAAATTCATGTTTTTCTGGCAGTTTTTTCCCCCTCTGTTCTTCAAAACCTCCAAGCATAAACCTTGACACTTATATTTTATAAATAGCATAGGAGAAAACACACTACTTCAGCCTAAAACCAAAATTTTAATGTAAGCTTGGTAGAAAGCATCGTGTCACTTGTGAAACACGTAGCAAAGAATCCCTCTTTGGAGCATTCCTGAATACTCCTGTCAGCCCCTGAAACTGGACCTGTGGTATCAGTTTTTTACCTGCTGCAAGATCAGTTGACAGGATCAACCGCCTTTTATACCGCCATCTCTTGTCCCCAAGGGAATGACTGAGGCAGTACTTAGGAAATGGAATACAGGACTTCAGAGCTTCCTTTGCAACAGACAGCTAGCGCATGAGGCTTATTTAAAATCAGTGATTTGGTGGTGAGGAGCAATTTTACAACGGAGAAAACCAAATTTCCGAAAGGAATGTAACAAAAGTATTTCTGTTGGAGGGCAAGGATTGGGTGTGTGTTTGTTTATCACTAGTAACTACTTTAATGACTAGCTCAAAGTAGATGCTCAATAAAAATGTGTTGAATGAATGACTGAAAGGAAAAGTATGAAGTATATACCTAAAGGAAATCTATATCCTGGATATCCTCAAAACAAAACTTCCTCTAGCCAGTAGATGGGGCCACAGTGCGTCACCATCTGCCAACTTAGAGCATAATGTAGAGGTGGCCAACCTACAATTCCAAATTTCCACTTGGCCTTCGTTACCTTGATGGCTGCTCCTGAAAGCAACTGCGTTCAGTGACCAGGTCGAAGTGGGGTTATCAGGGCAGACTCTGCATTTTCTGATTACTTCTCAACAGGCCTTAACTCAGTGCACTGCTCAGCTCTCCTCACCCCAAATGCTCTCTGTTCCTCTCGCCACCAACTCTGCAGTTCACCAGCCTCGGTGGTAGCTCTCAAATGAACGTATAAGTACGCTGTATCTAAAAATTATCCATTGTTTGTCAGAAATTCAAATTTAATTTTGTATTTTTATTTGCTAAATCTGGAGATCCTATTTCCAGCCACCACCTGAATGCCTCTCAACAGAGATTCTAGTTCTACCCTAACTGGGACCAGGAATTAGTCTTGCAGTTGGACTCTGGTCATCCATTGGCTAGCATTGCTGAGCAAAAAGCGGCATCCAGCCCCGGACACTGAGCTAGGGCTGAGCTGTCTCAGGATGGCCTCCGAGACATGTTCAGAAAAGAAAAGCCACCCAATAACCTGGAATAAAGGCAGACAAGCAAGAGTACAGGCCGAGTCCTGAGCGACGGTCCATCCCTTCGTGTAAAATACAGTTTGTGTTCCACTTGTTTGATTTGCACGTGACACAGGAAGGGGCTAGAGAAAGGCAAGGGATGATGTTTGAGTTCTGTCTCAGAGCTGTGGGCGTGAATGAATGGCACTGTCCCGGACTCATGACTTTCTTATTTAACGCTCTCGACACCAAGTGAGTCAGGACTGATGCTGAGGTCTGTGAAGAACAGACGTGAATGTAGTTCCAGGGAGAAATTGAGAATGAAAATATTGGATGGGAAGTCACGAAGGGGTTAAGAATATGAGCTCAGGAGTCAGGCTTCCTGGGTTACAGGCCAGGATCCATCTCGTCTGGTGCTGTATGGTGGTAGGCCAGGTGGTACTTAACCTCTCTGAGTCTCGGTTTCCTCATCTGTAAAGTAAGGATAAGAGAATCTACCTCAAAGGGTGGTTGTGAGGATTAAATGAGATAATGCATGTAAAGCACATTAAATCAATATTGGCCACTAATGTACGTGCAATCCTCAAAGTTAACAAAAGTGATTAATACAGAAGAACAAACTGAGAAGTATTTCTGGCTCAAGAGGTTTGGGGTATCAGAGGTCTTTATGTTGCAAGTATTAGTAATCCCAATTCAAACTGGATTAAACAACAAAAGAGACTTCTTGGCTCTGCCCCTAGAATGTCCGGAGATGGGGCGGGCTTCAGGAATGGTTTGAACCAGCAGCTCAATGGCATCATCAAGGATGGAGGTTCTTTTTGTCCCTCACTCTGCCACCCCAGTATCAGCTTTACCCTCAGGCCAGCTTTCCTCCTGGTGACAGGATGGCTGCCAGCCACGGTCGGGGCTTCATGCTTCCACGTTCACTTCAGATGAGGGAAGACTGGGGAGGTTTGCCTTAGCATTCCAAGTAGGACTGCTGAGTTTCACCTCATGGGTTTGAGTCATAGGCTCAGCCCTGAACCAATGATGGGGCCAGGAAAATGGAATGTGTGACTTGGCGAGTTAAACAAGGCCCGGTACTGAAGCTGTCGGAGGCATGTACTCCTCCCAAATCATAGCAGCTGCTCAGGGGAGAGGAAGATTCCAGATGGAGACCTGGGTAGCACTAGTAAGGAGCACGGATGCTGGGTAGGCACTCGATAAGTTGTCGTATCTGGAATGATGGGAAGAATATGTCAAAAATGTCCCTCAAAATTATGACTGAGCCCAGGATGAATGAAGACACAACAGCAAAAACATGGGCTGCTTGGGGCATAGCGGGAGTTTGCGGTAGATGTCCTTTGTTTCCCAGACTCAAAGGCAAATCTATTAATAAAATTCCTTCCTGGCAGCTGTCTCCTGGTGTAGGTTCAAAGAAATGTATATTCAAAGGAAGGGGGAGGAAATTTTAGCCACGAAGCTGCAGTAGCAGTTCTGCAAGGTCACCCAGAATGGAAGTGATTCTTTAGGAAGAGCAAGAAGGTGTAAAGAGAGAAGAGGCAGACATCAAAGGGCCGGCAGAAAAAGAGGAATGGCAAAGAAGGCCAAGTTAAGGGAGTCAGCCTACCTCGAAAACCAGAAAATAGAGGACGTGTTCGCTCATCTCTCCAGGGAGTGTCAAACAGGGGAGGCCAATGGGAGGGATCTAGAATGAGTGTCCTACAGAATCCATGAAATGTCCCTGGTGGGGAAGTCAGGAGCCCTGGCCTGGCTCAATAATCACAGTGAACCACCAGGTTCTGATGGCTCTCCGGACCAGTGAGCCACCAGGCCAACGTCTCTTTAGAGCCAGCTACAGATGGCACAGAGCTGCCTTAGGAGCCCTTCCCCCAACCCAGAAAAGGCAACCAACCCACACCAGATTGTAATGTAGATGATAAACAAAACTTTATTACGTTACGTCGCTGCGATTGGAGGTCATTTGTTACAGCAGCTAACATTAATCACCCTGACTAATATACTATCTGAGTTGTTCATGAAAGCCATAGCATGGTGCCCCATGCCGATCATCAAGCCTGCCCTGAAAATGCCATTCATTATGTCGTTGGTCAGCTTCAGCTCTCTTGTCATGAGGATGGACAGTCATCTGGACCAACTTCTCTTCCCCACCCCCCGCGCCGCAGGTGGTCACCCACTCCCCTGCCTTTGATCTTAAGGGCACAGAGGCTTTGGGTAGGAGTACACGACATGCCTGCAAGATGGTGATGGTCAGTTTGGACTCTTCTCAGTCCAGGTGGCTGGATGTGTCAGGGCAGACTTGGCACGGAGAGAGGAAGACGCCAGCCAATTTCCAACTAATGTCTGGGTTTTCTCAATCAATCCCTGTCTGCCCTCGTTTGCTCTCCTTAGCCACGGCCACTTCGCCCAGCTCTCAACACATCCTGAATGAAGAGTCTTTTAGCCATATTCAGATAAAATGTCTCTATGGCATTGCATTAGTTTGCTTCGGCTGCCATAACAAAACACCACAGACTGGGTGGCTTAAACAATATAAATCCGTTTTCTCCCAGTTTCAGAGGCTGAAAGTCTGAGATCAAGGTGTCAACAGTGTTGGTTTCTCCTGAAGCCTCTCTCCCTCTCTCTGGCTTGTAGATGGCCACCTTCTCTCTGTGTCCTCACATGGTCTTTCCTCTGTGCATGTGCGTCCCTGGTGTCTCTATGTTCAGCTTTCCTCTTATAAGGACACCCGTCGCATTGGATTAGGGCCCCCCCTAACGACCTCATTTAAACTTAGTCACCTCTTTCTCTTTGAAGGCCTTATCTCCAAAAACAGTCACATTTCAAGGCACTGAGGGTTAAGACTTCAACATGTGAACTTGGGGGGAAACCACGTTGTGGTGTTCAGTCATATTTCAGTGAATTATTTAAGGGAGAGAAAAGCCTCTTCTCATAGAGGAGTCAGGTCAACTACAACATACTCTCGACGACACCACGGTTGGGCTGGATGTTTTCCAGAGTTTGTTAGAAGAAAAACAAATTAGGAAAATATCTACACAACTTTGGGTTTGATGTTGAGTTTCTAGATATAACACCAAAAGCATAATCCCCTTAAAATTGAATAAACTCGACTTTATTAAAATTAAATACTTTGCTCTGTGAATGACATTGCTAAAGAATGAAAATACGAGTTACCCACTTGGAGAAAATATTTGTAAATCACATATCAGATAAAGGACTTGTATCCAAAATACAAAAAAACAAACAAACAAACAAAAAAAACAAAACAAAAAAAACAAACCTCTTAAAACTCAACAATTACCAAAAAAAATTTAATGGTCAAAATATCTGAACAGGCACCTCCCTAAAAATGATACATGGATGCATATGGAAAGATGCTCAACATCATTTAACATTAGGAAAAAGCAAATTAAAATATCAATTACAAACCAATTGCTTGTAAGGATATGGAGCAGCAAGAACTCTCATTCTTTGCTGGTGGGAATGCAAAATGATACAGCCACTTTGGAGACAGTTTGACACAGTTAAACTTTGTCTTACCCTATGAGACAGCAATCATACTCCTAGATATTCACCCAACTGATGGAAATTTATGTCTACACAAAAACCCACATGTGAATATTTACAGTACATTTATTCATGATAACCAAAAACAAAGCCTCCAGGATGTCCTTCAATAGGTGAATGGAGAAAGAAATTGTGTCCATACAATGGAATGATGTATAAAAATAAAAAGAAATGAGTTATCAAGACACAACATGGATGAATCTTAAATGCATATTACAAACTGAAAAAACCCAGCTTGAAAAGGCCACATACTGTATATTTCCATTTACAGGAATCTGGAAAAGGCAAAAATATAGAGATGCTAAAGAGATCAGTGTTTGCCAGGGGCCTGGCCAAGGGGTCGAAGAGTGAAGCATGGCGATATTTAAGGGGGGTGAAATGCTCCTGTATGATATAGTAATGGTGGATGCGTGACATGATGCATTTGTCAAAATCCATAGAAAATTAAAGCACAAAAGTGAACCTTAATGTATGCAAGTTTTTTTAAATCACTTAGGAATTGTGATTTAAAATCACTTAGGCATCCTAAGATGAAAGACAATGTGACCCCAAAAAATCTGTGATACAAATGTGTGAAATAACCTCAATGAAGGGGATGAGGGGAAAAGATGCCGACCTAAGTAAATTTGGAAATGAGTGGGGACAGTAAGACCAGAGGCAATTATATTTGCTTGCTCTGTCAGCGGAAAGGGCCTAGAAGCAAGAACACCCCAGCAGCTATGAGCACGTCCGATGCCCGGATCTTATTTTCTAGTACCATTCTTCAATAAAAGAAATCGGAGCTCCTTGGAAAAAAATTCGATTCTAGGGCTGGGATGAGCCTGAACCATCTTAGAAAACCAGAAAATAAAGCAGCGTAAAACACACATATGCACACATCACACGCACATACACACACACAGCAAAGGGACACAGGAGCTAACTGAAGAGAGGCTATTGGCCAAAGGTGGGATGATTTGAGCGAAAAAATAAGTAACATAGTATTGGATTATAATCCAAAGTATAAAATAAATATCCATGAGTCCATAGTGATATACATAAATGATTGAATCAATGATATCAATAAATAGGGGAGAGGAGACGTATTTCCTATACAGAAGAATTCCAAATAATTTATGTAGAGCATAACTCCCCACCTCTAAGTGTGGGCTGTGCATAGTGACTTCCTTCCAAGAAGGACAGTGGAAGGAGTGGATGAGAGTGGAGAAATCTGAGAAGCATGAGCTTGGGCAGATGATCAAGGTCAACAGCATGGAAATCATGTTGGCAGCATACACCCTTGATATGATGTAATGAGAATGGCACTCAATGGCTTTTGTGGTCTTCCTCGCCAGAACCCATAACCAGTCTCACTATGAGATACCAGGCATATCCAAGTGTGGAGCATCCCGTGAAATAGCTGACTAATACTCCTCAAAACTGTCAAGGTAAAAAAGGGAGGAGAATACTAAAGAATATATTTAACGAATCTGTTATGATCTATTTTTTAAAAAATCTGTCAAGGTAATCAAAACCAAGGAAACTGCCACTGATTGGAGAAGCCTAAGGAGACATAACAGCTACATGTGTCATCCTGAATGGGACCCTGGGACAGAGAAAGGACATCAGGCAAAAACTAAGAAATTGTGAATTATAATTAGTAATAGATATAAAAAGGTAGTTAATAATAATGGATCGATAATAGTTCATTAACTGTGACAAATGTACCAGTAATGTAAGATGTCAATCATAAGGGAAGCGGATGTGGAGTATATGGAAACAGTGTTGTCTTTGAAAACTTCCTGTGAATCTAAAACTACTCTAAAATTAAAAGTGTATTTTATAAAGAGTAGTTTGTAACTTTGGGGAACACAGTTGAATTGTCAGAAGGACATAGTAAGAGCGAATATAATAATCATCACAAAACAGTGCTCACCACGTACCACACTGGGCGCCATCCTTGAGACGCCCTTGAGATTACTAGGCAGCCGTGCAGGGAGAATTGACTTCCTCCTGTTAGAGGATGGGGTCTCAGCGTTTATTAATGTACTCACTCGTTTTACGATATCCAGGGCATGCAGGAGTGCTAGGGGAGGGCTCATGGGACAGGAGACGTCTGAACATGGTCTAAGGGGCACCTGCGGACATCTGGAGGAAAAGCGTCTAGACAGAGGGAAGAACCAGGGCAAAGGCCCGGAGGCGGGCGCGTGCCTGCCTGTGCGTGGAGGGAGCGAGCAGCGGGTAGTGTAGTAGGGCGAAAAGTCGGAGAGATGCCGAGAGGCTTGACTGGGTAGGGTCTCGCGGGCCATTGTGAGGACTTAAGCGATGGGGAGGGTTTTGAGCGGAAGAGTGACATGATGGGACTTTCCTTTTAACAGATTAATCCGGCTGCTATGTTGACGATAGGCTGCAGGGGGCAAGGGACAACCTGTGAGGAGGCTGAACAAAGTTGGGAGGCAGAGGCGTGATGGTGGCAGTGAAGGTGGAGAGAAGCCGGTGAGTTCTGGTTATAATTTGAAAGTAGAAGGCAGAGTCTTTAGGATTTAATTTAAAACGTAAAATAAAGACAGCCCTTCTGAGCAGCACCTGCCCAAGGGGCCCCAGAGGTTCTTTTTTCCATCCTGGCAGATACCTCCCTACCCCCTGGATACCCCAGAAACCTGGGCCTGGCTCCCTCCCTCCACCTGCTGGCATCCTAATGGCTTGGTTGGCTCAACCCTCTGAGCCCAGTGAGAAATGCCCTGGGCACATTTTGAGCCTGTTGAGACAGCCTGGGCGAAGCCTTAAAGATGGAACATGGGGCATGGAGAAAGGATCCTGGCTGGGGCTCCAGAGATGTGTATTCTTCTGTGGTCAGTTCTAGGGTCTTGAACTTGAAGTCCCCTGAGGGCTCAGAGAGAGGAAGGCAGAGATGGCAAACAGCACCTCAGGCGCTCACGAGCTGGTGTGACCCTGGGTGAGTCCCTTCATCTCTCTGAAGCTGTCCTCTCTAACGTGGGGCTAACAATTCTGACTTTGTCAGGAGAGTTGTGACAAAAATGACAGCTCCCTGGCACATGATCAGGTGTGGCTCAGTGTGTGTTCTTTTCTCCACCCCCTTTAAGGTACAAGGTTTCAGGGCATACCCCCCAAATAATTCAAGTTTTAAATATCGACTTCACCGAAGTGTAACAGACATGATAAACTGCATACATTTAAGGTGTACAGGTCAATGAATTGTGACATGCCCATGCTTGTAAAATTACCACCACGAGCGAAATACAGAACATTTCCATCATCATGCCCCTCTGCAATTCACCCTTCCTGCTGCTTCAGCCCCAGGAATCACTGAGCTGTTTTCTGCCGTTATGAATCTGTTTGCATGTTATAGAATTTAATATAAATAGAATCAGAATATTTTGTTATTGGCTTCTTTCACTTAGCATAACAAGTGCTCTTGAGGTTCGTCCATGTCGTGTGTATCAGTAGTTCATACTGCAAGCTCCCTAGCAGAATTTATAATGTGAGACTAGAGAGTACATATAGACACATCTGTCTCACACACACGTGCATATACACACACACACATACACACACACACACACTAACTTGGAGGCACCTCAGGGCAAAGCAAACTCTGGAAAACATCCAGCTCAATCATGGTGACTTATTAACAGTATCTTCTAATCTATCTGATCCTCATCCCCCACATCCTGAGAAGAGGGTTTAAAAATCAACTTAATTTTAGAAGTTTTAGATTTGCGGAGGTCATGAAGATAGTGCAGGTCCCTTTTACCCCATACCCAATGTCCCCTGTTGCCGACATCTTATATTATTAGGGAACATTTGTCACAGCTGATGACCTAATTTTGATCCATTATTATTAGCTAATTCGGATTTCCTTCGTTTTGACCTAATGTCCTTCCTCTCACCTAGGATCTCATCCAGCATGCCACGCTGCATTTGGTTATCAGGTCTCCTTAGAATCCTCTAATCTGTGACTTTCCTTGTTTGTGGTGACTTTGACGGTTTTGAAGAGTCAGGCATTTTCAGGATGTCCCTCGACTTGGCTTGCCCGATGTCTTTCTCATGGTTAGACTGGTCATGGGTTACCGGGAGAAGACCACAGAAGCAAAGTGCCTTTCTCATCGCATCCAATGAAGGGTGCAATGCCATCAATCTGATTTATCCCTGGAGATGTTGACCTTGATCACTTGACTGAGGTCACGTTTGTCAAGTTTGTCCACTGTAAAGTTGCTCTTCCCCCCACCCCTTCATGCTGTCCCTTTGGAAGGAAGGCAGTGTATGCAGCTCACACCTAAAGGGAAAGTAGCTGCCTAAATTGTTCGGAATCCTTCTGCATAGGAGATGTGTCTCCTCGTTTATTTAATTAATTGTCCATTTATATCAGTATGGAATGGTGGATATTTATTTTATACTTTGGGTTATAATCCAATACTATGTTTTTTACTTTGTTGCTCCAACTGTTCCAGCATTGGCCCCTGGGGGCTCCTGTGTCCCTTTGATTGTGTGTGTGTGTGTGTGTGTGTGTGTGTGTGTGTGTGTGTGTGTGTGTGTGTGAAGCCCGTCCTTACTCTCTGGCACTAGAAGATGCTCCAGGCTCATTTTGTATACTTCCTGCCCAAGCCCTAGAATCAGCCATTTCTCCAAGGATCCCAGGCTCTGTTTATTGTGGAATAATACAGAAATCAAAACCTGGCACTGGATGTGCTCATTGCTGCTGGGGTGTCCTTGCTTCTAGGCCCTCTTGGCTGACAGAGCAAGCAAGTGTATGTGCAGATACTAACCTACGTATATACACATATCTGTGAATACGTCTATATGCATCCATCTGCAGCTATGGTAAGCTGCACACAAGATCATACTGATGCCCCCCATTCTAATCCAGTATGACATGGATCATTCCAGCTTTCCCCTTTGCTTGTCTGCAACCTCTCATCCAACAGAGAGAAACCTGGCTCCCACAATCCATTTACTTAATTGTCCAAGTCCAGTGATTTCAGAATTATTAACCTGTACTCACTCCCACGGGAAACTACTTCAGAAACCAGAGCGCAGTGCGATGCGCAGTTCCTTTTGCCTGCAGTTGTACAGGCTCCACTCATTTCCAGAATTACTTAGGTCAGCATCTTTTCTCCCACCCAGACCTTTTTTCCTGGCCTGGCTCTCCCTTCCACCCGTCAATAAAATCTGGCCTAAGGGGCTCCACGGGTGGTGTTCTCTGTGGGGACCAGACCCCAATGCTCTATTGAGCCTCATCAGTCCCCTCTGCTATCTGTAGATTAAGTGACACCCCTCACCCCAAAACAATCCAACCAAATCCTCTCAATCCACCTGCCAAGCTCTGTGACCTCATGGGCACACTGTCTCAAGGCCCAGCTCGTCAAGTGTCACTCCTGCCTGAGGACCATCGCTCATTCCCCCAGGACCATGTAGCAGGGGCCGGCCACTCTGGGTCCTGGCCGAGCCGTCCCGCCGTTCTGCTGGTCTTCCTGGTAACTGGGGCCTTCTCAGGTTACTCAGAGGATCACTTTGCCTTAGAAACTCCAGCTGTCACCTCGGACGCATCAGTAACCGATGCCAAGGCCCTGAGCAGCACAGGGCCGGCAAGAAGCAGGTATCACTGGGAGTTCCGCAAGTGCTGTGTTCTGTCACCACGTCCATTGCAGGCACCAGTAAAAGAGGTGAGCAGATCTGGGGGGTGGGGGTGCAGCACCCAAAATTCTGTTATGGGGCCCTGGGATGTCTCCCTTTCGTGCCCTGAGTTAGCTCAGTCAGCCCTGTCAAGAGCCTGGATTCCTGCTTCCAGCCAAAGGCCAGGTGGCGGAGAGGGGCCCAGAGCGGGGGCTCTGCGTAGGTGGGAGAGGGCTGGGGTCGGTCTTCAGGGCCAGAGGGCTTGACATGGTGAAAGCCAGGGGCGTCCAGGTGCTGGCAGCCTCTTCGGCCCTATGGGCACCACAGGCTGGGTGTAGAGGTTTTAGGAATTGCTGGCTCTGGCCTCTGACAGGCAGCCCTGTCGCAGGTGTGTTGTTCAGAACAGGTGTGCACCCGGAGGGTGAGCATTGCCCTGGCCCCAAATTCTAGAGTATCTAGGTATCCAGCCTGTCCTTCCTTGACTGTGGAGGAGCTGGTTGCTTCTGTCATGGCACGAGCCCCTCCAAGACATGGTGATGCCCTCACCCTTTCTTGGTGTCTAGGGCAGCCACCAAGTGACAAAGGAAGTGTCCCTGAGGCTCCATGGCAGCAGCACCTCCTGGCAGAGGAGCACAAGAGCCCCTGGGGTGTGACAGCCTCCACTCCACCCAGTGTGAGGAGTTCTCACATCGTGCTCTCTTGGCGGGTGACACAGGTTCTCACTGGATGTCACTCGAGGGCTTTACTTCTTAGTCTGTGATGCTTTGGAACCCTGGGTCTCCCCACCCGCAACTCCCCAGCTTCCAAGAAGTGTTCCCCAGGTGTCCTAGGAGAGGGAGCCAAAAGGAGATGACTCCCATGGGCGAGGGTCTCCAAGCACCTGGGGAGGGCTGAGGGCCACCCAGGAAGGGCCTTCAAAGCCCAGCCCTCCGAGGTTCTGCTAAGCCAGGGCCAAGAAGGCCTGGGACTGCAGACTCTTCCCCAGAAAACTGAGTCTTCACACCCCGTATCGCCCACAGTTTCAGAGCCATCCATGCACTCCTGAAAGGAATCTCTGTCCTACACAGACCGGGAACACACACACTCAGAGACTGCTTCATCCAGCACAGCCCTCGCGTGCTGGGTGTTTGTGCCTCCAGCGCATCCCACCTGTCCATATGGCCGGCCTCGGAGGACAGCGGCACCTCCTCCCTAGAGCCTGTCCTAGAGCCGGGAGCCCAGACCCTAGATCAGCCACAGCATGCTTCCCCAGGGAGGTCAGGAGCCTTAAAGCTTAAAGGGCAAATATCCCCCAAAGTCAGTAGGAATTCGTGACCTCGTGTCACTGAGAAGTCCTTCTGTCATAGGGAAGTTGGTGAATTTTAGGCCCAGCTGGCTCCAGGAGTTCAGGCAGTACCTAAGAACTGATCCTCCAGAAGGTTATAGCACACTTCCCGGGCCATCGAGTGGCATGCAGCACTGCAGACTGGGCCACAAGCAATCCCCTGCGTGCTGCCTCTCTCCAGGCGCACCGTCGCTGCTGCCATGCCTGCCACCAACCAGGGCTGGCCGGAGGACTTCGGCTTCCGGCTGGGCGGCTCTGGGCCCTGCTTCGTCCTGGAGGTGGCTGAAGGGAGCAGCGCGCACGCCGGGGGGCTGCGGCCTGGGGACCAGATCCTGGAGGTGGAGGGAATGGCCGTCGGCGGCCTGAGCCGCGAGCGCCTTGTGCGCCTGGCCCGGCGCTGCCCGCGCGTGCCGCCCAGCCTCGGCGTGCTCCCAGGCCCTGACGGCGGCCTCGACGCGGGATCTGGCCCCGAGCCCCCGGCCACAGCGTTGCGGTCCCCGCGCCCGGGCCGCGGCCTCTCTCTGGGCCGTGAGCTGCTGCGCCTCGCTGGCCGCAAGCGCCCCGACGCGGTGCACCGAGAACGCAGGCGCAAAGCCCAGGAATTCAGCCGCAAGGTAGGGCGCGCCGGGCGGGGCCCGTGGGCGGGGCCCGTGGGCGGCCCCCGTGGGCGGCCCCCGTGGGCGGGCCCCGTGGGCGGGCCCCGTGGGCGGGGCCCGTGGGCGGGGCCCGTGGGCGGGGCCCGTGGGCGGGGCCCGTGGGCGGGGCCGTGGGCGGGGCCCGTGGGCGGGGCCCGTGGGCGGGGCCCGTGGGCGGGGCCCGTGGGCGGGGCCGGCTCTCCCAGGGCCTAGCGTGGGCCCGGAGCTTGAGGCTCCCGCTACCTGGAGCTGAGGCATTTTCTCGGGACAGATCGACCAGAAGTATAATGACACGCAAACTGCAAGGCCTTGTACCTAATTTTGTAATTAGGTTCGCTTGTTTTGTGGAGGTTGCTTTTCATTTTTATTGAGGTATACAGTTGTAAAGTGAATTAAGTGTACAGCTCAATAAATTTTGTATATGATACACTCTTATAACCACCACCCTGATCAAAATACAGACTAACAGAATATAGATAATAATAGAATGTTGAATATAGAATGATTCGTTCACCCCAGAAGCTTCCTGTGCGCCCCTTTCCTTGTCTATTGACCCACCCTATCAAGAGGTCACTGCTATTCTGACTTCCATCGTTACAGACGATTTTTGCATCTGTTAATGTCATATGCATGGAATTAGGCAGTATCTACTGTTTGCTGCCGGGCTTCTTGTGCTCAACACCATGTCTGTGACGTTCATCCACCTTGTGTAGCAGTGGATCGTTCTCTCTAGAATTGCCTGTATTACTAACATGATGTCTCCATCCACTTGGGCTGCTCTAACAAAATGTCAGAGGCCGGGTGGCTTATAAACAACAGGAATCAATTTCTCCCAGCCCTGGAGGACAGAAGTCTGAGGTCTGGGTGCCAACACGGTGGCGCGAGAGCCCTTTTCTGGGTTGCAGACTTCTCATTGTCCTCACAGGACGGAAGGAGCTAGGGAGCTCTCTGGGGTCTTTTTCATAAGAGCGCTAATTCCCTTTATGAAGCCCCCGCCCTCAGGACCTAATCACCTCCCAAAGGCCTCACCTCCTAATACCATCGAATCGGATATGAGGTTTTCAACATATGAATTGAGGTGGGGGGGGGCCGCAAACATTCAGACAGTAGCAGCTAGTAATGTCTACTATAATCCCAGATGACCTTTTCTAGAACCAAAGGCCACTCCCAGACGCCATCCAATCGCTGGAGAGTCGGAAAGCGGCATGGTCAGAGCCCCCAGAAGGGCAGTATGGACGTGCAGATCTGGCCAGGAAGCAGGGCCCGCGTGGTCATCAGCAGAGGGTAGACTCTGACGAGCTGCCCAGGCCAGCTGCAGTGTGTTTTCTGGCAAAGGGACATAGGAAGTGGTGGAATCTGGTTACAGCTCACCAGTACCTCCAAATCTGAGAACAAATCCCGAAAAAAGACTGCCTCGGGAAGATCAAGGACATCTGTGGATCCCCCACTGGTTTTCAACAAGCAGCTCCCAAACTCTCGCCAGCACTCACCCTGCCTCAGTTTTTCCTCCTTGAAGAATCTGATATTTATTAGAAAATCCATTAGTGTCCCGTGATGGCGCCTCATGCTTAGATGTAGGTTGAGAGCATCTGGATAATAGCTGACACCAAAACCGCACTGTGGCACAGGCCCCAGGAGGGAGGAACTATTTTTTCCTCTTTCTTACGTAAAACATCTTTCCAGCTAGCCATGTTCTCCTTTGAATTGGGGCTGCAGCTGACTTTGATTTCAAAACCACTAAGCTCTCCGGACATGGTAGGTGCACGAGAAGGGGGTGCTTGGCGCTGCAGCCTGCCCTGCTCTCCGCAAGGGAAACTGAAGTCGGCGGGGGAACTGCTAGAAATGGTACATGAGAATGGCTGGCCACTTGTGTCTCTTTGGTTTGGTTCCATAAACATTCACCAATTGCCTACTGTATGCCAGGCCCTGTGCTTGGGGCTGGGCATAAGTAAGAGGTCAGGTCCGAGTCTCGGGCTGTCGTATCTGATGAAGGAGACAGTCACACAGACTTGGGGTGTGCACATGCTGGGACTCAGGCATGCGCATAAAGTGGCCTCTGACCGGATGTTCTTGAAGCCCCTGCTTCTATGGTGTCATCACCTCTGGCAAGCCTGCCTCGATCCTCGTGTGCCGCCATCTAGGGAGCAGTTGGGTACACAGTGCTGAAGTTCAGGAGCAAGTTCTGGGCTGACGGTGAAGATGCAGGAGTCACCCTGAGCTGTCACACGTGCTGCAAGTAGGGGTGGACCGTGGCGGGTGAGGGCAGTTGTAGACAGTGCTGGGCCAGAACGACAAGAGGACGACAGGGTTGCGGGGTGAGGGGGATTTTGTTTACTTATTTATTTATAGGTTGGGAGAGACTTGCACATTAAAATAAGCTGCAGAGAAGGTGGCAGTAGAGACGCTGAGATCCATGCGTTTAGCGGTTATCGGTTAGGGACCATGATGTGCAAGGACTGGGGAAACAGCTGTGACCAGGACAGGTGGAGAGCCTGCTCTTGTGCAGCTGACATTCCAGGGGACAAAGAGACAAAGGAAGTAGACAACTCAAAAAACAAGCTATGTGGGGGAAAGGTAACAAAGTGAAGAAATGAGTGGGGGAGATGAGAGCGTGATGGGGACAGGACAGGGAAGACCCCCGAGGAGTGACTTCTGAGTGACTTTTCAGTTCTTCATCCTCTGAGAGTGGAGGATGGAGGGGAAGGGTGTAGTATCTGTTTAGAAGTTTGGAGGTGGGCAGAAGGTGAGTGAGGTGGTACCCGACAGCCCTGCTTCTGGCTGAAGTCACACCCACATGTCCCTGAGGGATGTGCATGGCAAACTCACACACTCTCTCAGCCGCCCAGTCTCCTCTTCAGGGTCAGCTCAGGATGTCAGGGCCCAGAGACATCCCAGGACCCTCGGCGAACAAGGAGGGCTCTCATGGAGTATGGACAAACAGAGGTTAGCTGCTGCATTTAAAAAAGGAACAACGCCAGACACAAAAGCCTGCACATTATATGATTCCATTGTCTATATCCAGTCTCGACAAATCCATAGAGACAGAAAAATAGATTAGCGGTTGCCAGGGGCTGGGAATAAGGAAATGGGGAGTGACTGCTGATAGGTTTTCATTTAGGGGGATGAAAAGGTTCTGGGACGAGGTAGTGGTGATGGTTACACAACAGCAAGCACTCGATGCCGCTGAAATGAACACATTAAAATGGTTACAATGGTAAATTTTCTTTTGTAAGAATTTTTAACACAGTAAAAAAAAAGAGAAAAAAGGAACAATGTTTCTTTTCCTGAC
This sequence comes from Pteropus medius, assembly GCF_902729225.1. NCBI lineage: Eukaryota > Metazoa > Chordata > Mammalia > Chiroptera > Pteropodidae > Pteropus > Pteropus medius. Next base: position 13,492,804 of record NW_024340699.1, on the reverse strand, counting down.
TACATGTCGTATAAGCTCACTGTAGGAAAAATGGAAACCACTGAATTATAAAAAAATCCAAATCACTGTAAAACTTAGTGCATATTTCATCTGCACAAACACATGTATAATTATATATAAAAAATGTCATGCTATGTGTTCCATTCAATTATCTGTTTTTTTCACTTGCCTGTTTATCACTTTTCCATGTAATGTATAACAGCTTTATTGAGCTTTTACTCACATGCCGTATAATTTACTCATTTCAAGTGTACAGCAATGGTTTTTAGTGTATTCGCAGAATGGTATTACCATCACTGCAGTCAACTGCAGAACATTTTAATCACCCCAAAAAGAAACCTTGTACCCCTTAGCTGTCACTCCCCATTTTATGTTTTTAAACAAAGATTAATAGCATCATTCTCACTGGCCAAAGAGTACCACGTTGCCTCAAATCTAAAACGCTGTCAATTGCAAGATGCACCATTGTTTTATTACCTCTAAGAAAGAAAAATCCCTGCCAGTTAACCCATGACACATGCTTCCTTAGTACCTTCTTGTCACATAATTTAGTCATTATTGAAAGAGGACTTTTAGTCTTATTCGGACATATTTAGCACCAGCGATGCACAGAATTCAATGGACGTAACAACATGAACACCTATGACCAGATTCACACATGCGCAGGAATGACAGTTACTCATAAGACACATGCTCATCTCGGAGATGTTAAAACATGAAGAAATACCCTAGCATCAACGATGTCCATATTGCAGAGTATGGAGCGAACTTGGCTACATAACATCGGGAGTCAACTCCACTAACATGTAGGAAAGGAACCTGTGTGCGGGACAGTTCACAGCATCAGTGCTGGAGACCCAAGAAAAGATCGGCGACCCGGAGCACAGCTGTCCTAAAGCATCCCTCAGGAAGCGTGTGCTAACGGCGTGCTGTGGGCCTCTGTACTGCCCTGAACAAGCTCTGCTGTCCCGCCTCTCTACGACATTCCTTCAAGGGCCAAAGCCCTGGACAAGAGCCTCCAGGGGTGAAAGCTACAGCACAACTGCCAGGGTCTTGCCTCCCACCATTTGGAGTTTCCTCCCTTCTTGGCTAAATAGCCAATAAACTACAAATATCTCCCAAATAAGTGTACTGCACGCCCATTTCCATCGGCCACCCAGACTCCGCTGAGATTAGCCCCAGCTGGTTTGTACACAAACATGAGGAGCACAGAAGTCCAAAGAAAGCACCAAGGGAGTCCAAATGCAGGGCTAAGCATGCACTCCAGGGCTTTTTTGTGAAGCCAGAATGTTCTCTGTGGGATCTCTCAGCCAACGGTGTAGTAGAAGGGAGAATAGTATTATAATAATAGTAACTAGCAATTATGGAGTGCCTGGCACACATTTATGTTCTTGTAACGATTGCTTTGCTTCTTAAAATATTTGGTAGAAGGGCCTTCTCTGGGCTTGAGTCCTGACCTTGTGATCCTAGGCAAGTCCCTTCACCTCTACGGCCTCAGTTTCCTTAAATGTAAAAAGAAGGTCCTAGCTGGCCCATGTCATGGGGCTGCTGAGGTTTCAAATGAAGTGATTGAGTAGGGCGCTTATCCCTGGGCTCGGGCAGCGCTGCTGTGTCAGCTAAACTGAGGGAGGGATGGAGGGGCCAGCGATTCCCTGGGTCCCTTGTGACCTTCACAGGATCCTTCCGTGCAGGTGGATGAGATCTTGGGGGACCAGCTGACTGCCAAGGAGCAGGTGTTCACTGCACTGAAGCAGTTTGCAGCCGAGCAACGGGTGGATGACCTGGTGTGGGCGCTCACCCTGGCACTGCCCCGCGAGGCCCGTGGGCCACTCCTGGACAACCTCAGGTACCTCAGCCGGTCGGCCGGGGTGGGGTGGGCAGGCAGGGTGCGTCTCACTCAGGGAGGTCTGCTCTCCCACCGCCGCCCCAGGCACTGCAGCCGCGTAGCCTGCTCCTGAGCTGGACTCCTTCAGTCCCAGAGCAAGGGTGGGCCAGTGCTCCTGGGAAGGGCAGCTCTGCCCGGTGCCAGGTCGTCTCGCTGAGTGAGAAAGAAGGGGCTGCTAACCGTTGGCCGGGGACAGGCACAGAGGGCCCGATCTGAAGTCACAGCCTCCCCTGTTCTATCCCCAAACCTAGATGGTAGAAATCAACAGGATGCCAAGATACTCCTAGTTCTCTATGGAGACAGTGCAGTGGCTCAATGTGAAGTCCAGGGTTGTGCTGCGTGGGTCCCTGACACCAGGGTCCTCTCCACCCTTTGATGATGCCGGCTGTGTGCCACGATCTCACCAGGACCCTAGAGGAACACTCTCTGAATCCCCCCAGCACGATTATTCGTCCCGTTTCACAAAGACGGACTGGGGTTCAGAGAGGCTAAGAGGCTGGCTGGAAGCCACACAGCTCAGGAGGGGCAGGCACAGGAGCGCGGACTGAGTCAGCTGTGCGCTTTCTGCTCTTCCGCTCAGCCTCGGACCCCGAAGTTTATGCTTCAGGGAAAAAAAAATCTCCCGGTGTCCCCACCTGAAGTGGCCCAAGGACTCTCCTGGGCCCCCTCCCAGCTTTTCCTGCCAGGGTGTCACTGCCCGACGCTGCCCAGCTTTGATCAGGTCCCCCTGGGCCTGCGCTGCGTTCCCTGCGGGGGTCCTGCGGGGGTCCTGCGGGGGTCCTGCGGGGGTTTTTTCCCTCTTCGCCCCGCCTCCCCCGGCTGTGACTGCTCTCCCGCCCCTGCCCTCCCCTCCCCCTTCCTGGGCGCAGCCCGCCCCCTCCCCTCGCTGCCATTCACCCCTGCAGCCTGCCCCTCCCTCTGGGCCTGGCCAATGTCAGGGACGGGGCTGGCCACCACCCATCCCCCCGCCCCCCCAAGCCCTGGCGGGCGCAGCGCCTCGGCTCTGCAGCGGAGCACAGAAGGCCACCGAAAGAGGCCACCATGAGCTGCCTGGGGTGAGTTAGGGGCCCGCCCCTTGCTGGGAAAATCCGGAGAGGAAAAACAAGAAAGTTATTTCTGGAGCCGAATTTCGGATGGAGAGGCGATGGGTGGGCAGCCCCCCGCCCCCCTCCGCCAGGGCCGTGCCAGGGACGAGCGCGGCGGGCTGTCCCCTGGGAAGTTGGCACACGTCTCAAGGCTGCGAGCATCCGGACTCCGCCGGAGGTCCCCTCTGTTCCCTTGGCCTCCCTTTGGTGGTGCCCGGCTTCTGTCCCCGCCGCCGCTGCCGGAACAGCCCCCACGCCTGCCTTTCCAGTCTGCAGCTGGTCCCCAAGCGACCAGCAGCGGGTCAGGAAGAGCCGGGGTGGGGGAGGCGCCCCCTTGGGCGCACGATGTGGAGCTTGGGAAGTGGGAATCCTGGACAGCTGGGGTACCCGTTCCCCGCAGCATCCTCGGGGCGCTGCTGGCGAGGACGAAACAGCAGCCTCTGTAGTCAGCGCGTGTCAAGTGCGACAGGAAAATTGGGGAGACTGCTAGAGGAGGGGTTGGCGCCCCGCTGGGCTCTCCTGGGAGTGTGGCTTCAGCTACTCTCACCCCTACCTCCCCCCAACCCCAGGCTCTGGTGGCCCAGGGGTGCAGTGATCCCCCACCCAGCACCTTTCCAACAGAGCTCAGGGGGGCGTGGAGGAGTCACGGACACAGCTGTGATCCCCAGGGCAGAGTGCTGTTGGAGACAGCCAAGGGCTACATCATCAGGGGGCAACCAGGGCGGGCTCCTCGGAGGAGGCAGCAGGTGCCAATGCTGTGGCTCAGGCAGTGACTAGTGGGGTCTGGTGGTGTGTCCTGCGGAGATGAGGGAGTTCTTCAGGGCCAGGCATCTAGCCACAGGGGTGGACCCCTGAGCACCAAGGTAGGGTGGTGCCACACAGGCTCATGGGTTCCCAACACTGGATGCCCAACAGCGCCCAGCTGTGAACCATCCTGCATTGGGGAAGGGGCCTTGAAGACCTACGGCTGTGGCCCTGGGACCCTCTTCCGCCACATCGAGGAAAGACAAGGTTTAAATGAGACTCTGAGCAGCAAAGGGGAGGTGAAGATAAATGTGCGTGCGTGTGTGTGTGTGTGCGCGCGTGCTCAGTAGAGGCTGGAACCCATCTAAATCACCCTGTGGCCTCTGAGGGGTGGTCCCAGTGGCCAAAAGGAAGGCTTGAGGAGAAAGAAGAAGCTGGGCCATTTAGTACACAGTAGCCAGTGGCTCCGTGTGGCTATTTAAAATTAAATTTAATGAGTATTAAATACAATTTAAAATTCAGCTTCCCAGTCTCACTAGCCACAGTTCAAGTGTTCAGTAGCCACACGTGGCTAGTGGCGACCGTTCACATCATTGCAGAAAGTTCTTGGGCCAGTGCTGCGTGAGAGGGAGATTGGGGTCAGTGGCAGCAACACCAGCAATGGGTCTCATCTTCCTTGACAATGGCAGCTAATCCCAAGGCTCCAAGCCTAATTTGGGTCTGTCCCCAAAGGGATCCCAGTTTGATGAAGTGATAAAATGGCTTTCTAATTAGGACAAACCAGGCACTTTGGAAAGTGTGACGTGGTTAGCAGGGAACAGGAAAGCTCTATCAGCTTTAGGGTCTGCTAGTGTTTCTGGAAATAAGCAAGCAGGGGAAGGGGTAGCAAAGGAGGTGGTGGAGGAAGCTGGAATTTGAAATCCCCACAGACCTAGCTTGAACCCCAAGTTCACTCACTAGCTGTGCGACCTTGAACAGGCTCATTGACCTGTACCGTGTATCTATAAAATGAGACAGTAGTACCTACATGTCCCCAGTGGGGTTCTCGGAGGGAAATAACGTAAATGAACTCTGCCAACTGCAAGCCCAAAAGAGATTAGTCGAGAATCCGGGGCGCGGGGCGAGGGAATATCTATCTGCACTTCCTTCACCCTCTTCTGCTGTAAGGACAAGTGTCAGGGACACCTTATTGAGAGACAAAGTTATTGCGAGAAGTCTATGAAACTGTGAAGCTAGACGTGCCGGGCGTGTAAATGTGCTCGGTTAGCTCAGTTTCCCCTGAGGAAGGTCTCTGTCTCCTTAGAGAGGTTTCTCAACCACGGCCCTGTGGACGTTTTGGGCCCATTCATTCTCTGTGGTTGAACTACTCTGTACATTGTGGGATATTTAGCAGCATCCCTAGCCTCCACCCACTAGATGCCAGTAGTATAGCCCCCTGCCAGTTGTCATTTTGTGACAACCTAAAATATTTCCGGACAGTGCCAAATGTCCCTTGGGGGGCAGAATGGCCAGCCCCCTGTTGAGAACTACTACTCTTGAGTGATCTGCCTTTGGCAGCACCGTCTCGCTGGGGTAGGCACTTCAGGGAAGGCCAGCTGTTGCCTGACCCCTGGCCACCCCATGCTGCTTTGGGTCCACTGACCAGATGTGCCAGCTGCTGCCTCTTCCGGCGCCTTCACTGGCGCCAAGGCAATGTGTGCACTGCTGGCTGTGTCTGGATTCGAGCGTGAGCATTTGCTCTTTGCTGGCATCTTCTCTGTCCACAGAAAGGTGGGCAGTGTTCGTAGCCTTCGGGCAGGCTGGTGCTGGGTTCTGGACCATTGCAGCTCGTACAGAGCAAGCAGGAATGTCTCGTCTCCATCATGATGTAACAGCTGTGGCCCTGTGGGGGTGTCAGGGAGCTGTGCAGGGCCGAGAACAAGGCTTGGGGAGGACACAGCTCTGGCTTCCTGCTGCTGACAGGGAGAAATGCAGCCCCGAGGGGTCACCAGAGGGTTGTGGCCTTGCTGGGGTCAGGAACGTGGGGCGGAGGCGTGTTGGGCAGTGTGGCCTGGACAGAGTATTAGAGATCGACTGTCAGGTCCGCAGCGTCCTCCCTGTGGCGGACTGCAGGAGCCCACCGGTGACACCGTGTAAGATTCCTCCCAATGCCGAGACAGAGGTGGAGTCCCTCAGGTTCTTGCCTCTGCAGTTCCAGCCTGTCTAGGTGGCCACCTCCTGGTGAGGAGAGAGCCTTGTGCTGATGTCCCCTGCTGAGGGTGGATCCAAGGAGCCCCTCCCCAAGATGCCCTGGGCTGGCTTCCCCACACCTATCAGCCCTTTGTGATCTGCAGGGAACAATGCAGGGCCCCTGGGCCTGCTCCCGCTCCGAAGTCCAGGGAGTGGCAGACCCAGAGCCACAGGAAGAGTCCTGACCCCTTTCTGCTCTCTCTCTTCCAGTAGCTGTGCCTCCCCTCTGCTCCCTCTGGAGGAAGAACCCATCTTGGGGAGGGGGGGACTCTACTCCCCTGGGAATTCCGAGTTTGGTGGCTCCCTGCTCACTTCCACTCACTCGCCAGGTCTCATACACTCTCCTTCCTCTGTTTTCGCATTCTAGACACTTGTCCCATCAGAACGCCCCTCCCTGGCCGCCCCCAGCATCACCGCTCCCCTGGTGTACCAGAACCTCTGGGTCCCTGCACCCCCTTGCATCCCCAGGCTCTCCGGTGGCTCCCCACCAGCCTCCGAGTGCAGTCTCGGGCGCTGACAGTGGCGTTCAAGGCCTCCCTCTCTAGCGTCTTTTCACTGGAGCTTTCCCCAGGGTGGGTGTGTCGGGGAGGGGGCTTCCTCCTCTTTGCCCTGACTCCTGATGAGCCCCTGAGGCCCGGGACAAAGGCCACCTCCTGCAGACAGCCTGGCCTTGCTGTACAAGGGGCAGTCGGGGCTTCCTCCCAACCGTCGGGTTCAGTCTCACTCAGCCGGGTGCTGGGGACACGCCACTATGCGGGCATCCGAGGGATCGGAGGCGAGGTGCATGGAAGGGACTAATGGAGGGGGCCAAGAGAAGGCGCCGCGACAGCTGGAGCCGCCCCAGCTCCTCGCGAGCTAGATGAAGGGTCCCCCCGGAGGGGCGGGGCAGGGCGGAGCCACCCGAAAAGGGGCGGGCGCCGGGCTGCGGGCCGGGCTGGCTCGGGAGGGGCCGCGCGCGCTGGTCCGGCAGAGGCGCGTGGAGTCGCCGCGCCCTCGTTCTGCTCGCGCCGCTCGGCCACCCGCTGACGTCGGCACCTGCTGCGCCGCCACCATCCCCGGCTCCAGATGGGGAAGGACCAGGGCTTCTCGCGGCACTTTCGGTAGCGTCCCCACCGCGCCCCCGCCCCCGGGAAGCTTTTGCCCTGGGCAGGGGGACCCACCTCGCGCAGGCCTGAGAGGGGTGGGGCGGGGGCACTGAGGGACTTCCCTGTCCTGGGTGGGCACCCGCCGTGCCTGGCTGGGGCGCGAGGGCTGGGCAGGTTGGACATAAACTGGAAGGGTACAGGGGGAAAGCTCCCGCGGGCAGCTTTGGGGTCGGGATGGGGGCCAGGGACTAACGGCCAGGATGGAAAAGCCCTCTGTCCTTCCTGAGACTGGGCTTGTCAAGGGACCTGGACAGAGGGCGGAATCATGGAATGTGGAGCAGAGAGAGGACCCCAGGGCAGCCCGGAGGGGGCGGGGTGGGGGGGATCTGCAGGTGGATATAGACCTGACCCCCGCCCTCCAGGCAGAGAGAAGAGAACTGACCCCGAGTGCAGCATCATTGTGTGGCTGCACGAGAGTCCTATGACCTCAGAGGAGCCTGTTGGCATAGTGGGGACCTGGGAGTCCTCGGGCAGCCATAACCAGGCTGTCAGGGTCAGACGGGCCGTGATGGGCCACAGTGGCCCATTAGACCCCATTGTGCATGGCTTTGCTGGAACAGTCGATTCTAAGAAGACCGGGGCTGGGCTGAGCTGCTTGGGCCACACTGAGCCGCATGGAGGGCCCACACAAGCCAGGAAGGGTATCTGGCTCAGCCCCAAGGACACCAACCAGGGGAAGAGCCACTTTACCTCCGCCCGCCTGTGCAGTTGGTGACTCACTCTGGTTCCCGCTTGGGGGGACGGGGTCTTTTCTAATTGCTGCTGGAGGATGGAGCTGGGATGGTCATCTGGCCCCTGCCTGGACTGGGGGTGTGAGGCTGATGCCTTCTGAAGTCCAAAGTGTGAGGTGGGCAGTTTCCGGCTCGTCATCCCTCCTTTGCCTGGGCATGAGGGATGTGATGTGTCCAGGAGGGTGTGGGGAATTTTCAGGCCAGGCAGATGGAGGTGTCAGGCTCCAGAGACGTTGAGTGACCATCTGGGGAATGAGGCTGAGGCTCTAAAATTTTGAGAATTGCTGCAGGTGAGGAAGGATGGGCAGATCAGGCAAGGATGCTCCTGGCAGAGTTGAGCAGGTCATTCCTTCTGGCCTCCTGGTTTCCTGGGACATCTGTGAGCAGAGCTCACTGTGGGTAGTGGGGCAGGCCCTGATGTGCCCTGTTTCCTGAGTGCACACCCCTTCCCTCCCTCCAGGCAGCTGTTCTGCCCACCTGGCCTTATTAGTCCTATTCACAGAAGTCTAGGGAGCTGAGTGGGGGTCACTGGGGGTGTATTTCAGGTGGTTACAAGGCCACCGCTCACCTCTCCTGCCCCCTCCTCGCCATGCCCTTGGCACTGGCTTCTGGTACAGAGAACAGAAGGGAGGCCTCGCTAGCAACCAGAACTTCAGGGGCTCTCAGCAGAGCCAAGGGCTAGCTGTGTAACCCTGGAAAGTTACGGAGCCTCAGAGTCCTCTGCCATAGACTGAGGAGGCCACCGGGATGGTAACTGCTGCCATCACTCAGAGATGTGGTGGGGCCACCAGTTGTGGCAGTACCCCTGTTTACTGAGTCACTGAGTTCCTCCCATGTGTTGAGCCCTAGCTTGTCACTGTGGCTCAAAGCCGAACTACAGACCCAGCCCTCAAAGAGCTTCCTGATCGCGGAGAAGATTCATGGTCACCGAGGAACCATCCTGGGGTGCGGGACCCCTGCCCCCGGGGGACCATGAGAGCTTCCCTTAATTCTCACTACTTCCACACGGCTTCTTTGAGAGCAGGACCACAGTGCCTTCAGCTTTGAAGCCCAGGGCCTGGCTGGCCCAGGTAGCAGGGACTTAGACGCAGGATTAACCCGAAGGAAGTTAGTGCTGGGCGTTGAAGGGTGAGCCACGTTTGGTTAAGGAAGGAGAGCGTGTACGGGTGGGCAGGAGCAACAGCATGGGGGAAAGTAAGCGAGGCAGGCAGGGCTGCAGGTGATGGTGCCGGCACACCGAGTCGGCAGCTGTAGAGCTGTAGAGCCGGCCGGCCAGAGAAGCAAGCAGGAGGGCCGGGAGTGTGATGCCCCGGGGCAGATTGTGGCTTCTTGCTTCTCCATCCCAAGTAGCCTGGAGTCAGGCTGGGAGGAGGCGGGCGGTGGGGATCCCCGGCTGAGGTTGGCCTGGCAGGTGCGGGAAGGTGAGATCAGGGAGCGGGGGAGAGGCGGGAGAAGGGAAGACAGCGGCAGGAGCACACGGTCCATGGACTGGTTTGGGGGGTCCTGAGGCCCCCCCAGAGGCCAGAGTACTGGGGAAGGTAGGAGGTAGAGGGAGACGGACGCCGTGGTCCCTGAGTGGCCGGACAGGTTGGGAGCACGTGGCCGGACACTGAAGGGGAGACTGGGGCGCCCGCCACCCCGGGTAGGGCCGGGAGACCAGGAAGCGCCTTGGGGCCGCGGTTGGCCGCGATTGGGGTACGGTCTGGGGGCGCGCCCCGACTCTGCCGTCTCTCCGGCAGGATCTTCATCCCCAAGAAGCACCGGGCGCGCTTCGACGAGGTGGTGTCACAGGGTCTGCTGGGCAAGTTGTGCCGCGCCCGGCGGGCGCAGAGCGCGCAGCGGCTGCGTCGGAGCCGCAGCGAGGAGCGGCCGGAGCGCCTCCTGGTGTCCACGCGCGCCAGCGCCGCCCCGCGCCGCCCGGACGAGCCGCCCCCGCGCAAGGCCGCCTCGCTGCTGGCCGGCCGCGCGGGCTCGGGGGGCGCGCGCAGGTACCCCAGGCAGGCGGGCCTCCTGGCCGGAGGGTGGGCTGGGGATGGAGACTCCGGGGTGCGGGGCGAAAGTAGGCGAGCTTAAGGGGAGCGGACGCCGGACTTAACCATCCCCTGCGCTCCCCGGCCCCCTCTCACGAGGGCAGGGCACACCGCTCGCCCCCACCCGCCCATTCTTTCTCCCCAGGACAGTCCGAGTCTACAAGGGCAACAAGAGCTTCGGCTTCACGCTGCGCGGCCACGGGCCTGTCTGGATCGAGTCTGTCCTGCCTGGTGAGGGGCGGGCAGGTTGTCCAGGATGGGGTGAAGGACCCTACTAGGCCGCTACTCAGCACCCTCCCCTCTCCCGGTCCCCAGGTACCGACCTCATGTAGCGAGTGTCCTCTGAGTGTCCCAGAGGAGCAGATCCAAATCATCCATCCGCCCGAGTTGGGGCAAACCCCATTCAAGTTCAGGATCGCCCCTGAGCCAAGTGGACCAAGTTCTCTCTTCAGACCTTGCCTATGTCCACAGGAAGGGCTAGGGTACTTCCAGGACAGGCTGCCAGGGCAGAGCTGGTGTCTGCCTAGGCTGCCCACAAACAGCATTGCCTGTGCCGAGTGCCCACTGGGAAATGAGCCCTTGCCAGGTGGGCCAGACCCGGAGAGATGACAGGGCTTCGGGGCCTCTGCCCTTTATCCAGTCCCCAATTCGGACCCCCCCCCTCCACCTCCCCTCCCCTTCCTGCTCCTGGAGTGGTGGCATCTTGAAGAAGGCAGAGCAGGAATTCCTCCTTCCCTCCCTCCAGTGGCTGCAGGTGTGGGAAAAAGTTAATTTCTGTGAGAGGCAGCCCATTTCCGTGTGGGGGCTTTGGGGTGTAAGTGGGGGCAGAAGTGTCTCCTGGTGCTGAACCCAACTCTCTCTCCCTGTAACCGCCCCACAGGGCTGGGCCATCTGCTCTGTCCTGCACCCATCCCCTCCCAGCCCCTGAGCATGATACTCCTGGTGACACATCCCCATCAGTGCCTCTGCTGAGGCTGAGTCTTTTCTATCCTCTGTGTCTCACGTGCCCAGTGCATGGGTTTGCGAGACGGGCATCTTCTGATCCCCAGAAACGCACCTCCATGTCTTCACATCACTGTTCCAGCCATTGGATCTTTCTGAGACCTAGTCCCGTTGACTGATGTGTTCTGGGTCTTCTCGAATTTGTGCACCACTAAGTTGTGGACGTGCTGTCATTGGGAAGAGGCCCAAGGCTGCCCTCTGGGGAGCTTCCTCTCCACCCCCATCTCCTCGCCTCTCCCCCTGCGTGTAGCCAGAGATACCTGGCCTAGGGCCATGTTAAAATCCAGGTGTGCTGTTCTCCCCATCCCAGCATCCAGGCTGGTAACCCCATGCCATCCTTGGTATAGGAAGTCAAATGGATGCTTTGATGGGAGCTTTCACAGATGAGGAAACTGAAGCCTAGAGAGACTGGCAAATCAAGGACCAGAACCCGAAGTCTCTTGACCCCTGATCCAGTGATCTTTAATCCCCTGCTACAACCCCTCTCACCGCCTCCCCCCTGCCCCGGGCTGGCCCAAGCTTCCGGGCAGGCCAGCTTGGATCTGTTATCATCATAACCCCCACCCCCTTTTCAGTCCCAGGAGAAGGACCTGACCCCATCCCCATCTTCTCAGAAGTCCTCCCTGATCCTCCCTTTCCTCTCCTGACCATCCCCACAGCCCGAAGAGAGAACTTACGATCTGAGAACATATTTCGCTTAGGCATTTATCATCCCTCCTCCATACTTCTAAATCAAATTCAGTGACAATTATTAAAAGGGGCAGAAAGTAAAGAAGTCTATACCACGGGAGCGCATTTACCAGCCACCCCTTCCCCAGGTGTTAGGTACTGGTCGTCAGGGCCATCAAGGCAAAGAGGAAGAATTAAATTAGGTGCCCCCATGTGTTTAAAATGTAGGTTTTATTATTATTCAGATATGGTGAGGCCAACAGATCAGGAGATGGTTGCCATTGAAAAGACAGTTTGTTCCTCACAGTTCCCCAGAAGAGCAAGCGCGCCATGCCTCGCAGGGCCACACGGGGAAGCTCCAGGGCAGGTCAGGAGCAGAGGGAGGGGGACAACGCTGACGAGAGCCTTTACTGTGGTTTCCGTGGGAAGGAACAGGCGAGGCAGGGCGAGCAGACTCAGGGGTGGCTGTTTGAATAGGTTCAGTGGGGTCTAGGCACAGGGGCGGACCCTGGTTGTGCGGTGCCTGGCCCCGGGTGATTAGGACAGATGCCTGTGGCTCAGAGTGTGAGAGCCCACAGAGGAGGGGGTGGGGTGTGGCTCAGGATTGATGGGTTTGCATTTCAAAGGCACGCTTGCAGACAGACACTTGCTATCTCGAGGAACTGGCTAGTACCAGGAGGAACAGTCCCTCCAATGTCAGCAAGTCCCCAAGATATCAACACCTAAAACGCATGATTAATACACCACATTTTCCAGCCTGAGGGAGAGGACTGCCTCCCTCCAAGCAGACACATTTTCTCCTGGTGACGAAGCCACAGGGGAATCTATGATGAGGACCTGTGTGTGTGTGTGCGGGGTGGGGGGCGGCGCTGAGCATGGTGTCTGCAGTGGGGTCCTTGCTGGGGCACATGTGCTGGGAAGCACTGTTCTCAAGACCTCTTTTGTCTCCACCTTGCCCCAGCAGCTCAGGCTGACTGGTCCCCGTGCCCCGAGCACGCCCACCCCCGGCTCAGCCCAGAGCAGCCGAGAGCAGAGAGGTGCTGGGTCTAGTGCGGGCACCGCTGGCCTGAATTTGGCTCTCGTCTGCCACCGTCCCATTTCCCGCCTGTAAACCCTCCCTTCTCACCTCCAGGGAGCCCTGCTGACAATGCGTCCCTCAGGTCGGGCGACCGGATCCTCTTCCTCAACGGACTGGACATGAGGTCAGAGGCTACTGGGGACACCAGAGCTTGGTGGTGAACTGTCCCCCGAGACTGCTGCCTCTTGGGACATCGGGCACGGTCCTGATCTCCTCTGACCAGTCGGTCCCCAGGGTCTGTCCCTCTTCCTATGGGGACTCTCAGGTCTCTCCTCCCACCCTAGCTAAGACATCAGTCCATCCAACCAGAAAACACTCCAGCTCCACATGGGACACAGACCATCTGTGTCGTCCCCTTCAGGGAAAGCCTGGCTTGGGGCGACATGGGTGCAACCCCTTCTGTGCCCTGAAGTGTCCAGCTGGCGCTGGGCCTGGATCTTCCCCTGCAGAGATTAAAGAGCAGGAGAGGCAGGGCCCCGGCTGGTGGTCCTGGCCCTGCTGTGGACGTGCCGTGTGGCCTCTGCGAGCAGGACAGGGAGGCCCGGCAGGTGGCTGTGAACAGGGCTCATCCTTCAGGCCCTCCTGGGCCATCTCCGCTTGGCAGGAACTGCTCCCACGACAAGGTGGTGTCCATGCTGCAGGGCAGTGGCGCCATGCCCACGCTGGTGGTGGAGGAGGGGCTCGTCCCGTTCGCCAGCGGTGAGACCCCCACTGCCACTTTGGCCTTGTGGCCCACAGAGACCCCTGAGGCCCGCCCCTCGCCCCGATTTCCCCCCAAACTTGCAGCATCCTTCCCCAGGTGGCACTGTAGAGCCCAGTGGGACCACCTCAGGGTCCTGCGTGGCTCTCCATTCATCCCCACCCCAAGCTGTAGGCAGCAGATGTGCCTCCCACTGCATGGGGCTGGGCTGCGCAGCCCTGCTCAGGAGGTCCCCTGACCGCTGAGGGAAACCGACACCTGGCCGGCGTGTGTGTGTGTGTGTGTGTAAAGGTATGTGTGGTGCCGGATCACCTGTGCCTCTCCTGCCTGCGGCCCTGCAGACTCTGATTCCTTGGATTCCCCGAACCCGTCGTCGGCACTCACCTCGCTGCAGTGGGTGGCGGAGATTCTGCCGTCCAGCATCCGCGTGCAGGGGAGGACTTTCAGCCAGCAGCTGGAGCACCTGCTCACGCCTCCCGAGCGCTATGGGGTGTGCCGAGCCCTCGAGAGCTTCTTCCAGCACAGGTGGCCGGGCCAGAGTGGTGGTGGGGACCTCCCCTGGGTGAACCCCAAATCCTGCCCAGACTCACCATCTGGGTCTCCCTGCCTGAGCCTCCTCACCCCCCTTCTCCTGGGGGAGGCTCAAAGAAGGCAGCAGCTGGTACCGGGACCCCAAGGTGGCGACAGCTGGGCTGCCCCAGAACAAGCTCTGACTCTGAAACCTCCTAGCCACGTGACCTGGGCAAGTCACGGTCTTCTCTGTACAGTTCCCACCTGCAGCGTTATCGATGGGACCCTCACAATTCCCGGCTGTGGGCACTCGCTATCAGCCAGGCCCTTTGGGGGTTGATTCGATGCCTTTCTTGTCACACCTCAGTGACGGCAGGCTGCATTTGTCACACTCCTCAGTGAACAGGCTCATTGATGTGGTTCGTGCAAAGCCCCTCACCTGTTCGTCTTTTTTTGTTTAAAGTTTTATTGAGATGTAATTCACGTACCATACTATTCAGCCATGTAAATGCACAGTGTACTGGCTTTTACCATATTCGCCAATGCGTACACCTATCACCGCGCTCAATTTTAGAATGTTTTCATCACCTCAAAAAGAAACCCTGCACCCTTTCGCCATCGCCCACTCCCTTCTCTGCCCCTCTCACCTTCAGCGACCACTAATCTCCTTTCTGTTTCTGTTTCCCTGTTCTGGACACTTCATATGAATAGAATCCTTCAATATGTGGGCTTTCGTGTCTGGCTTCTTTTACTTAGCATAATATTTCCAATGTTCATCCAACTTAGAACATCTATTTCATTCTCTTTTTATGGCCAGGTAAGATTCCATTGTGTGGCTAGAACACATTTTGTTTATCCAACAGCTGATGGACATTGGGGTACTTCCACCTTTCATTCCCTTCTGGCCTCGCTCCATCTCTGAGTCCCAGGCTGATGAGTTTTATGGGCATCCTTTTGTCTAAAGCTGTTCTCCGAAAGTGGGCATTGCTCCGTATGATGTATTTTTATTTTACATCATCATCGTGCTATCTATTGCATTCCACGTCTGACTTTTTTCGCTACCTGCTCTGTATTTAGATCTGTCCATGTCTCTCTGTGTCCGTTTCGCACACCATCTACAGCTGCAGCCAAATTCCCAGAGATCAGAGCCACTTGTCTTAGCTCTTTACCTTGCCAGCGACAGACACTGGGTCACCTCCACTCTCTCCCATCACAATAACACTGTGATGAACGTCATCGTGCTCACTTCCCTGCGGAGCTGTGTACAATTCATTTGAAATTTCTTTCTAAGAGCAGAATTGCTGCATATTAAGGTAGTTGTTTACTTAATTTAACTAGGTCGTGCCAATTGCTTCCTGGAGCAGTTTCACGCACACCAACGGGGTCCCCCAGCCCCACGTCCTTACCAACACCTGGCACTATCCAGCTCTGTATTTTTGCTAGTCTTTTTAGCCATAAGGTGACATCTCGTTACTTTATTTGGGGTTCTTAATTATTGTTTTAAACATCTTTTAATATCCTTGTCAACTTTTTCCATTTCCTTCTCTGTAAATGACCTGTTTGGACCCTTCTGTCCATTTTTGTTTTATTGGGCTTTTTGTTCATGTTGATTTGCAGGAGTTTGTTACTTCCATTTTTACTTCTATTATATCTAATGTTAATGTGTCCAAGTTATGTTTCTCAGAACAGATATCCTTGATTTTGTATAATCGAATTCAGTGCACATTGGGTCTCATTGCTTTGGCGTAGAAATTTTGTTTAAGATAACTTCCCCTGCCCCTAGCTCAAAAGATATCCTCCTGCATGACCTTCCATTAATTTTATAATTTTATCTTTCACAGTTTGCTGTTTTATCCACCTGGAGTTCTTGATGTGTGGTGTTATGTGAGGATCCGGTTTTATTTTTTCCACTTAATGCAGGGATCAGCAAACTAGTTTTTGAAGGGCTGGAGAGTAAATATTTTAGGCTTTGCAGACCATATGGTCTCCAACTCAGCTGCTGTCGCTTGAAAACAGCCATAGACACTATGTAAACAAATAGATGTGGCCATGTTCCAATAAAACTTTCTTTACAAAAACAGATGGCGACCGTAATTTTGGCCCATGGGCCATCGTTTGCTGATCCCTGATACAGTGACTCAGCTTTCCCAATACACTCCATACATTTCTATCTTCATGACAGCTCTAGATATTATTTTCATCCCCATTTTACGGATGAGGAAACTGAGGCACAGAGCAATTAAGTAACTTGGGAAAGGTCACTTGGCTGGTAAGTGGCAGAGGCAGGATTTGAATCTGGGCGGCCTGCCCCCACAATCCTCCTTCCTGCCCACTTCTCTGTCTTGGCAGTGGGGAGGAGGGAGGGGACAGGGCATGAGCTTGAATTCTGTGGCCTGGAAGTGTCCCCTTCTCCCGTCCCTACCCCACACCCTATGATGAGCCCCTCGGTAATGAGCCTCTTCTTCCTGCGTCCTCCCCCAGGAACATCGACACCCTCATCGTCGATGTCTACCCTGTGCTGGACACACCTGCCAAGCAGGTGCTTTGGCAGTTCATCTATCAGCTGCTGACTTATGAGGAGCAGGAGCTCTGCCAGGAGAAAATCGCGTGCTTCCTGGGCTACACGGCCATGACAGGTAGGCGGCCTCTCCCCGTCCCGGCCCACCAGGTGACACCTGTTCTCACCTGAGAGGTGTTACAGCTGACTGGGGTCCCACCACACACAGATGTGCCCACGTGCCATGCACATACACACCCGATGCACCTGGGGGAGGGTTGAGGGTTTTAGCAAGAAACTCGATGTAGGGTGGGCAGATGGTCTCACACACATGCCTAGAATGGAACTGTTCTTTTTACCCCATAAGTCCCTCTGGGCAGCAGTGACTAGGTGTTGAGACCTTGGACGATGGGGTCGTAGGCTCTTGTCGGGAGAAGAGGCCACCTCCCCAGCCTCCACCCCCGTGATCCTGTTCCCCCGAGCCCAGTTTTTCACCCCGGACTTCCGCTCGAAGACTGTCCTGGAGCCTAGCAGGCTGGGCCCGCCGTCCTTGTGTTTAGTGGCTCCTTGTCCGGCTGAGAGGACAAGGACCCGTCCCCCCTCTATGCCCCACATCAGAGCCTGAGCCCTCGCTGGACCTGGAGCCGGAGCTGGAGCCAGAGCCAGAGCCGGTGCCCGAGCCCCAGCCCCGGAGCTCCCTGAGGGCCTCCTCCGTGTGCCGCCGCAGCCTCCGGTCCCCGGGTCTGGAGGCCAGCCTGGGCTGTGGTAAGGCCAGGGGCAGAAAGGCTGGAGAGGGCGTGAGGGTGAAACCGGGGCTTGGTGGGATGAGAAGCCCCCAGGAAGGGGCCGAGCGGGGACCCTCCGGGTCTGCAGGGCGGGCAGGTTCTCTCTCCATGGCCCCCGGCTGCAGCTGGGCTGGGGCCTGAGCCTCAGGGCTCAGAAGTGGTCACCAAACCCTCCAGTAGCTGACTCTGCCCTGCCCCTCTCCCCGCCCCCCGCCCACATTCCTGGCAGGTCCCAGCGACTGCCCCGAGATGCCTCTTCCTCTGACCCCAGGCGAACGCCAGGCGGGCGATGGCACGTCCCTCCCCGAGACCCCCAATCCCAAGATGGTGAGACCTGTCTGCCCCCCTGGTGGTGTCAGTGGGGGGCTGGGGCCGACCCTGCCTCCCAGACTGCCCAGGCCTGGCCTCCTGTCAAGGCCACGCGGGGGAGGTGAAGGTGGCTGGACTCACCCCACCGCCGCCGGCACAGATGTCCGCCGTCTATGCGGAGCTGGAGTCCCGACTGAGCAGCAGCTTCAAGGGGAAGATGGGGACCACGTCCAGATCCCGTGCCTCCCCACCAGTGCCCAACCCGGCAGGAATGGCAGGTAGGGGCTCAACCAGCCCAGCTCCTGATGGTGGCGCTGGCCTCTGTCCACTGGCTGGGAGTTACCCCACCTCCAGGCACAATGTGGAGCCTCCTCTTTGCTCCATGGCCATAGAACTAAGTTGCAGGGAACCCCAGCAGCCGTCATGGTGTGGGGGGCCATCAAGGTCAGGGTTGTCCTTGTCCTTACATGTTCCCTCTGATCCTCACCCCTGTTGTGGATCTAGAAAGCAGAGGACTGCCCCAAAAGGGTCTCCAAGTTAGCATGTGGCTATTGGATGAACTATCGAGTGAGTGCCTTGCTCTGTGAATGGCATAGCTGGAAAGATGGCTGCTGACAGGACACAGGTGATGAATTCTCTGCAGTTCAGAAGGCAGGGCCCCTGGGTGGTGCTCCTGTGCGCCAAGGGCCTGCTGGGCATAGGAGGTGACTCATGAGCTTGGTTGGGGACCCGGAGAAAGCCCACGGCCCTTGTATTCAGTGGTTCCCAGGTGGGACCCCTGGAGTTCCTTTCAAGATGAGCTGGGGTCTGGCCTGTCCTGGGCCTAAGCAGTCGTCCCGTCTGGACTTTGATCACCATCAAGGAAGAACATGGGGGGACGGGGTCACCCCGTTCTTCCCGTGCTGTGTCGAGAGGACACACAGCCAACCTGCCCCGGCCCCTCCCCTCCAGCCTGCACCTGGAACCCAGGTACTGACTGAAGAGGGGTCCTCATGCATCCTCCCCCACCCCAGGGCCCAGGACCCTGTCCAGCGTCTCATGGCCCAGCGAGAGACTCGTGCCCTCCCCCTGCTACTACCCGCTGTGCTCGGGGGGCCCGGCCTCCCCCAGCAGCTCCGAGTCCCACCCCTACGCCAGCCTGGACAGCAGCAGGGCGCCCTCCCCACAGCCAGACCACGGGCCCATCCACTCCGACAGCCCCCCCAGCCCGGACCTCGCCCGCCAGCCCAGCCGCAAGCTCTTCACCTTCTCCCGGCCTGCGCGGACCCGGGATACTGACCGCTTCCTGGATGCCCTGAGTGAGCAGTTGGGCCCCCGGGTCACCGTCGTGGATGATTTCCTGAGCCCCGAGAATGACTATGAGGAGGTGAGCATGAGGGCAGACGTGGAAGGCCGGGGAGCAGGTGCGAGAGGGGGTCTGCCAGAGGAACAGTGTCCCTGGGGACCTGTCCCAAGCCACTGTTCTCCCTGGCTCGAGCTATCCTACCCCACCCTTTGACTCAAGCTATGACACCCCTTACCCAAGGCTACCCCCCGTACACCCTGTCTCAGGTTCCCCCATTCCTCGGCAGGCCTTCCCACACGCAGCCTCAGGCTGACCCACCAGACTATCGGTCCTGTCCCTAGGCTACCCCATTCCCTGCCCCGGACTACCCCACTTTCTCTGCCTTGCGCCCCGTGCTCCTGCGTCTCTGGGTCCAGCCCGGCGCTCCTCTTGCCTTGTTCTGCCCCCACCAGATGAGTTTCCACGACGACCAGGGCAGCTTCGTGACCAATGAGCGGAGCAGCGCTAGCGAGTGCATTACAGCATGAGGAAGGCAGCTCCCCTGACTTCCACTTCCTCCGTCTCCACCACATCCCCTCGCCCCCGCTCAGCCCCCCCCCACCGCCCCTGCCCCTGCTCCTTTCATGACCCCAAGCCCAGCTCCTGCACCTGACGTCCCCTGGGGCCCCATCAGACACTGGCCAACCCCTCACCTAACTTCAGCCATTCAGTCCTTCTCCGCTTTCCCCACTGCTCCCTGCTCCCTGCCTGCGTCTCTTCTGTGTGCGTGCCCCCCGTGCTGTCCCGGGGCCTGGGCCACCGCCGCAGTGGGACCAGCCACACGAGCGTCAAGCGCCTGCGATGGGAGCAGGTGGAGAACTCGGAAGGCACCATCTGGGGCCAGGTGGGCGACCTGGGGCCCCACAGCGCCCTGCACCAGGAGAAAGCGGCCTGGGCAGCAGCACTGAGACCAAGACCTTGGCCACCTTCTAGCCCCTGGCATTTCCCTGATTCCATAGCAGCTCCTTCCCCCGCCCCCCTGCGAGCCACTGGCTTCTGGGCGCAGGGTGTCCAAGTGTGGGTCACTGACCACGAGAGGAGCTGGCTCACCACCGATAACTGGGAGGATTTCGCTTCTCCTGCAGACTCCTCAGCCCCCAGGTGTACCTCACCCCCGATGGGGGCCGTCCCTCAGGGAGAGCAGCCCTCAGAGGGTGGGCAGGGTGGGGAGCGGTGTCCGGCTGCCAGCCTTCCTCCTCACTCTGTGCCTTCGCCCTCCCTTGCAGCTCGGCGAAGACTCTGACTATGATAAGCTGAGTGACATGGTGAAATACCTTGACCTGGAGCTTCACTTTGGTACCCAGAAACCTGCTAGTGAGTGGCCTGAGGGCCCTGGGGGACCCCGATACCAGGCTCTATGTGACAGCCCACCTGCTGCTTTCTGTGGCATCCCAGGGCTTGGAGCCCCCCAGGTTTGGACTGACTGCCATTTACTGTGTCCCTGAGTTATTTAACTTCTCAGAGTCTCAGTTTTCCCATCTCAAAACAGAGATAATAATAACAGCTGGCATTTATTGCATGCTTACCAAATGCCATTTCAAAACTAATACTGCGACATTGACAACTTCCCAGTGAGAAAGCACAGAGGGGCTAGGTGATCTGCTCAGTCACACAGCCAGAAGGCGGACATCTACGAGTGTCCCTTCGAGTCCTCCCTCTCACCCCACCCTCTCTAGGTATCTCCCTGTGGCTGTTGGGTGGGGCTTCAGGCAGCCAGGGATATTATGTGTGGAAAGTGGTCCTAGGATGGAAGAGAAAGGCCCTTGTCCATCCAGGAAGCCTCTGCCAGGTCAAGAGGTGGCCGGTTCTCCTTACTCGGCCAACTCAGTCCCATGCACCCGAGGGAGAGAGGATGGGAGGAGGAACACGCACCATGCGTGTCGAGCGTGTTAGACTGGGCCTGAGGGTCCATGAGTGAGGACTGTGGACACCGTGAGCTGATTCAGTCAAGGTCACGGTCAGAGGGCGTCTGGGCTGCGGCCACACCCCTTCCTGGCCCTCCGCGGCAGCCTCGGCCTGGCCTTCCCTGATTAAACCATCAGCTTCTCTTCCAGAGCCAGTGCCCGGGCCTGAGCCCTTCAGGAAGAAGGAAGTGGTGGAGATCCTGTCGCACAAGAAGGCCTACAACACCTGTGAGGGGCCGGGGCGTCCCAGGGGATGTAGGGAGCAGGATGCGGCCCCTCCCTCTGGGCCGCAGAGCCGCGGATCCGCCCCATGGATGACAGAGATTCGGTTGCAGGGCTTCCTCCCACCCCCCCCTCACATGCCAGCTGCCCAGCGGGGTGAAGGTCCCCTCCCAGGTCCCACACCCAGCCAGATCCCTCCAGAGTAGGTGCCAGCCTTGGGATCACCACAGGCCACGCCCCCTCGTTGGCGCCCTAGTTCTGGCCCCGCCTCCAGGCCCCTCCCTAGCCCCTTGGCACCTCCCCCAGGCTCCACCCCGTAGCCCAGGTGGATCTCGAGGCCCCGCCCGGGCTCACCTTAGCGGCCCCGCCCGCAGCCATCCTGCTGGCGCACCTGAAGCTGAGCCCGGCGGAGCTGCGGCAGGTGCTCATGAGCATGGAGCCCCGGCGCCTGGAGCCCGCGCACCTGGCGCAGCTGCTGCTCTTCGCGCCCGACGCGGACGAGGAGCTGCGCTACCAGGCGTTCCGCGAGGCGCCCGGCCGCCTCAGCGAGCCCGACCAGTTCGTCCTTCAGGTGCGGCGGCCGTGACCCCCGCCCAGGGTCAGGGGCTGCTGCCCAGCGGCCTCGGCCGCCTGGATCCGGGCTCTCGCTCTGTCCGGAGGCCGCGTCGGTCCCGCTCCACCTGCGCTTCCGAGCTCAAACCTCTGAGTTTCAGTTTCACACCTTTAGTGGGCAGTTCCCGCCCGCGGTCCAAAGTAGGTGGGATGAGGATGCCCCTTGAAGGTTGTGCTTATTTTTCCTAAGGGAATACCGGGCTCTCTGACCCCCCACTAGGGCCGGGTGGGACAGCGGGTCCCCTGGCGAGTGGATGAATCCTGGCCCTGCCTTCCTGGCAGATGCTGTCGGTTCCCGAATACAAGACGCGCCTGCGCAGCCTCCACTTCCAGGCCACCCTGCAGGAGAAGACCGAGGAGATCCGGGCCAGCCTGGAGTGCTTGCGCCAGGCCTCCCTCGAGCTCAAGAACAGCCGGAAGCTCGCCAAGATCCTGGAGGTCAGGGTGCACCCCCTCCCCGGTCATTCTATCCGTCCCCCTGCCCCCTGGGGCTTCCGGCCTGGAAGTGCATCCCGATGCAGAGCGGGTGCAGGCCAGGGGCGGAGGAGTGGGGCAAGTACCTGCCTGCCCACCTTCCTTTCCAGTTCGTGTTGGCCATGGGCAACTATCTCAACGATGGACAGCCCAAAACCAACAAGACCACGGGCTTCAAAATCAACTTTCTGACGGAGGTGAGGGGCTCATCAGTAGTAATCGATTAGCTGGCTTTGCCACCGAGGGTGGAGAGGCGGGGCTCAACCAAGCTGTGGCAGAGGGCAGGAGAGAACATCATGGCCAAGGAAGGCCCTTCCCGGAGAGGAAGAGCTGGCTGCCTGTGGACCAGGGTGTGACTGCAACAAAGGTTGGTGGGTGGCCCCGGGTAGGGTGAGGGTGGAGGGAGGACTCTTCCAAGCCAGTTTGGATTAATGGAGTAGAGGGAGCAGGGAGGGTCAGTTCCAAGAGGAAGAGGAGGGTCCATTTGTAGATAGATACAAGTGGTTAAGGATGTCTGAGACTCAGATGGGCCACAGATGCTTCCAGAAAACCACACGAGGGAAGATCTGTGAATGAGGCTACCCATCCCCCTGGGGTCAGAGAATCTTGGGCTGTACCTACTGATAAAGGCAGAAGAACCTAAGGCCCTCCCCTAGTTGGGGGCTGGGGTCCTGGTTCCTGGGAGGGGGGAGAGGTCGCCAAGATCTGGGCCAAGGAACCTGCGAACCCCTGGGGAGGCCTGTGGCAGCCCTGCAGGTAAGACTTTGGAGTAAGAAATGCTGGCAATCGGTGTCTGAGCTTTGGAGTTGGTGAGTGTTGAGGGCCAGGGTTGAAGCCACAGTCCGGGAGAAGCAGCACGTGGGCCCACGTGGTCAGAAATCTGATGGGGTCCTTGAGGAGGATGTGCGTTGGGGGTCACTTGCAGCTGAACTCCACCAAGACCGTGGACGGGAAGTCCACCTTCCTGCACGTCCTCGCCAGATCGCTGAGCCAGCACTTCCCTGAGCTCCTGGGCTGCGCTCAGGACCTGCCCACTGTGCCCCTGGCTGCCAAAGGTAGGCTGGGTGGACGGGTGCGGAGGCAGAGGCGCTGCTGTCCTGGCTGGGAGCGTGGCCCGTGAGGCTCTGTCCCCTTCTCTACAGTGAACCAACGGGCCCTGACCAGTGACCTGGCTGACCTCCATGGCACCATCAGTGAGATTCAGGCCGCCTGCCAGAGCATGGTCCCCTCCAGTGAGGACAAGTTTGCCGTGGTCATGACGGTACCCTCCGAGCAGCCTGTCCCAGAGCTGGAGTGGCCCCTGGGGGGTGCGGGGGTGTCAGAGAGCACCAGCTGTGTCCCCAACGGAGTGTCTGCAGAGGCTGCTGTGGGTCTCGGGGTGCTGGAAGAGGGTCCGCCGGGCTCATTTAGGTCCAAGTGCCAAGTCCACGTGTAACTGCGGAGCTCTCTGACTGCCCTGAAGCCACTGCCTCGCCCCATCTGTCCTCATGGGCAGAAGAGCCCAGACTTAAGTCACGAGCCACAAGGAGAGGCCTGTCAGGCCCTGGCAGCAGAGGCAGTCAGGAGAGGGGACATTCTCACTGAGCTCAGACAGTGATAAAGGCCGTAGGAAAAGAGAGAGCAAGGCCTGGAGAGCGACGAGGACTGCTCCAAGTGCATAGCCGGGGGAGACGGGGAGGTGGCATCTGAGCAGAGCCAGGAGGGAAGAGGGACTTGTTCTACAGACGGGAGCAAGTGAAAGGCCTGAAGCTGGAGTGGCTGGTTTCAGGATGAGCTCGTGGGCAGTGGACAGAGGGACTGGGGCCTCTGAACCGGGCGTGGTTCCCAGCTTGGCACAAGGTCTGGGGCAGACGGGAGCGGAGCGGCTATGTTGTCTGGGGCCCAGGGACACCAGCAGGTCGGTAGTTTCCTTAACAGAGGCCCATCAGTCGTTCCTGGAGACAGCCCAGCCGGTGCTGCGGGCACTGGACGGGCTGCAGCGCGAGGCCATGGAGGAGCTGGGCAAGGCGCTGGCTTTCTTCGGAGAGGATTCCAAAGCCACCACCTCCGAGGCCTTCTTCGGCATCTTTGCAGAGTTCATGAGCAAGTTTGAGGTAAGCCACGTGGAGAGGCCCCTCAGGAGAGGTCAGAGGTTAAATGAGGGGGACCCTCCCCAAAGCCCAGAAAAGGGCCCCCACACAACCCACCCGACCCGGCTGGTGCTGGCGGGTCTGTGCTTTGGCTCTGGCCTGGGGAGATGAGGCAGGACTGGTGTTGGGGGGCTCCCGGGACACTGACCAAGCCCTCTCCACGTGCTCCTCCCTCCCCAGCGAGCGCTCAGCGACCTGCAGGCCGGGGAGGGCATGCGCAGCTCGGGGATGGTGTCGCCCCTGGCCTGGTGACCGTGGCAGCCCCGTGCCCTCACCCCCGGCCTGGTGACTGTGGCAGCCCCGCGCCCCCTGCAACCAGAGCGTAGAGAAATGCTGCTGGCTGCGCCCCCACCGGTAGCTTGGACTCCCCTGAGCTTTGGGCTGCGTGTGTCCCTCGCACGCCTAGGACCTCAGGCTGCCGCGTCTGCTGCGCCCGCGTCACCAGCTACCTCAGCCATCCCGAAGGTGCGGGACTCTGCTGGGCCCCCCTCTCCAGGCTGAGCCCTGGCTCTGAGCGCTGGGGGCACCAGGCAGGAGCCAGCGCATCCACTCCCCAAGAAGGTGAACCATGGCTACCCGTGGGCACTGGTGTGTTCGCCCCAGGAGGACGGTCCGCTGGGCCTGTCTGTGCCCACACACCACTGGCTTCCTGCGTCTTGCCCCTGCCTACACAATGCCATGTAACAAACTGTCCCAAAACCAGTTGCTTAAAATGGCAGCCACTTACTGTTGATGAGTCTGTGGGTCACCAGGGCAGTTTGATCCGAGCTGGGCTCAGTGGACCCACTCCCGAATCTGCAGTCATCTGTGAGTCAGCTGCAGCTTCGCGTTATAACTACGCAGGGCTCTGTCCTGTGTCTGAGGCCTTGGGCACAACAGCTGGTGACTTCATGTGGCCTCACATCTTCCAGCTTATTGAGCCAGGTTCATTCACAGGGTAGAGGCAGGGGCCTAAGAGAACCAGCAAAGGCACAGAAGACCCCTTGGGGCCTAAGCTCAGAACTGGCACACCACCCCTTCCACCACAGCCTATCGGCAAAGCAAGTGACAAAGCCAGCCCAGGACACGGGGAAAAAGAAATAGGCTCCACTCTTGATGAGAGACGCTGTATGTCACATTGCAGAAGATGTGAATTCAGGGGCAGGTGGAGAATTTTTGCGATCGATCTACCACACGCCCCCTCGGCCAGGTCCCCTGGTATAAATCCTCAGTGCCCGTGGTCCTGCCTGGACCCAGCACAGCTCTGTTACCCATCTCCATGTGTCCGCCAGGTAGCATGCTTCTCTTACATAGTCACCCATGGGTGACCTGGGTCCTCACCAGATACACTCGGTCCAGTGGGCAGCAGGGGTCTATGCCTGCCTAGCACCCAGTCTCCCTCCTGCTGGGAAAGCTCCCCGTTTTTCCTTTGAGAGGTTATCCCTCCCCTACTTCCAGGCCTTGGAACAGTGCTGATTGGCTAAGGATGGTCTCATGACTCTGGCTGGGTGGCTCAGGGTCAATTCAAGACTCAGAACTGTTTGGAAAGGGAGGCTTCCTTTCTTCCCAATGAATTGCCGGGTAAATGGAGGGTGGGAGCCTGGAGGGAGCTGCCAGGACCACCTCCTGGAGCGCACCTGCCTGGGTGTAAAGGCAATGCAGGAGAGCAGAAGAGAGATCACGCCATGCATCTCTGTCCCTGGATCCAACCGAGCCTGTAGCAGGTGTCTGGACTTGTCAGTTTCCAAGCTAACAAACTCCCCATCCATTTGTAAATTTGTAAAAAAAAAAAAAAGCCAAAAATTTGCTTTGGCTTAGGCTGGTTTGAATGAGTTTCTGTCACTGGCAACACCAAGAGGTTGACTGATAATACACCCATCAACAGATGGCGGTGGATGTTCGGTCTCTGAACATTCTCGGCAAACTGTCTTCATTCATGAACGCACCCGCCAATACCTTTTGACTGCCCACTGTGTGCCAGGCGTCATGCTGCGTGCGAGCACGACTCAGCCTCTCTGAGTTTGGTTCCCTAGGGTTGTTCCCTCATGGCCGTTCTACAGCTGAGTCAGTACGAAGCCCTACGCGAGCCAGTATTTGCGCCATAACCCCCACCAACTCCTCGCAACAATGACGAGGTGTGAACACAAGCATTTCTGCCCCAGGAATTCATCTCTCAATAATACCACCAAAATAGCATCGTCTCATTACACACTGCTTTTTCTAGTAACGTCGAGCAATGGTCACTGGGTAGTGTGCTCAGCGTTTGGACACGTTTCATTTCACCTCACCACGCCCCTTTGTTATCTCCCTTTTACAAATAAAAATTCTGAAACTTGGGAGAGTTATGTGACTTGCTGGCTGGAAGACATGGGTCTGTCTAAATCCGAAGCCCATCCTCTGAGTGGAAACATCTTTGTTTTGCTCGATACATTTTTTCTGTTTTTTAAATTTTAATATCAACGGACCATAGATGCCGGTGACTTGTACATCAAGCCCTTACCTCTTTTCTTACCACCTCTTGATTCTCCTTGCATTAGCTGGCTAAGACTCCCATAACAAGAGGCTGAGTGGCTTAAAAGATAGGAATCTATTTTCTCACCGTTCTGGAAGCCGGAAGTCCGAGATCGAGCTATCGGCAGGCTTGGTTTTTCCTTCGCCGTTTGCAGATGGCCACCTCCTCACTGTGCCCTCAGATGACCTTTTCCCTGTGTGTGCATCCTTGTATCTCTTCCTCTTCTTATAAGGACACCAGTCCTGTTGGATTAGGGTCCCACCCATATGATCTCACTTAACCTTAATGATCACCTCAAAGATCCTCTCTCCAAATGTAGCCACATTCCGAAGTACTGAGGGTTTGGACTCCAACATATGAACTTGTGGACGGGACGCAGTTCAACCCGTAACGCTCTCTTATCAGGTGCCAAGGATATAACAGGCCTAGTTCCAAGGAGGCCTCACAGATCTCTGGACTGAGCTGATGCTTCCGAGAGAAAGGATTCCATCAAGCAGGATTTTCCCACCTTCTCCATCTGCAAACTTCTCTGCACCCGCACTCATCCTCATCCCACGACGTCCGGCCTTACCCTCGCCTCCGTTCAGAGCGAGTTCTCTGTCCATGCTATCTTCCTGCCACCCCCACCCCCCAAGCTCCCAGGCCTCCCGATGCACCAGTGACCACAACTCACTCCTCACTGTGTAAACATCCCTCCCACTGCAGCCCCCCGGAAGGACAGTCTAGATGCCAGTGGCTGGTGCCCTGTCGCTCCCCACCCTCCCCTTAGAGCCAAATCTCTTTGTCTACACTGGCTGCCTCTGCGTCCAAACCATCCGCTCACCTCTCGGCACATGGCAGTCTGGTTTTCACTCCAATCATCTCCCTGAACCTGCTCTCACCCCTACAAGGAGCTACAGGGAGGGCTGCTTGTGCTTGTCTTACTTGACCTTTATTAAAGCAACACTCAGCACTGTTTACCCTCCCTTGGCAAATTCTCACACACCCGGGCTTCGGCTAGCAGGTGTCTTCTCGCTGATAACCCTGTCATCGACTTCATTTCCCATTGGCCCAGCTGCTTCTAGCCTTTGCACACAGCAAGGTTTCAATTGCCCAGGAAACCAAAGCAAAATGACATCAAAGTACGGGGCTACCAAGTTGCTCAAGAAAATGCCTCCTTTCTATAAATCAGTTTGGCCACCTATATCCTAACCTTTAAAACCAGGGTTGCAAAGTAAAGTTTACAGAGGCCAGACAAGCAATGCAAACATGATGGGGGTGGGGTGGGGGGCGGTAAGAAACAATGACACGAGGACAAGAATGACGAGTTACTGACAGGCAGGGACAGGGGAGAGACAAGGAGGAAGGCTGGGCACCGGGGAGCTGGAGCATGGATGCCTGTCTACGGGGGGAAGCCCTGACCCCCTCGCTGTGGACCCCTATGTGGGAAGGCCCGCCTTCTGATGCCTGATCTTCACGCTTTCTCAAAGAAAATCAGAAACCCAGATTTTTATTTAAAATGTCCTGATGAAATTTTAGCAATCAACTCAAACTTTAAAAAAGATCATCAATTATGAGGCAAAGAAAACATTTCTATGAGCCAGATGGAGCCCAGCTGTGAGTCTGCAACCCCTGAAATAAAACATCTGTGCCATTCCACGCATTCATACTACCCTGGGGTGTAAGGGGTGGACCCGCTAAAAAGGGACTGGATTTGTTTTATATGCTATTAAGGGAGCGACACTAGGGGCAAGTTGGCAGTTCTGAATCCCGGTTGGAAAGATGCAGATTACCTCATTCCTTTGTTTTGGGAAATTTGCCCCGAAGGGGCATTTAGTCACAGGAAGGCAGGACCCACACAATGTTTTGGGGGAAAACTGTGAAACCAAATGCTATTCCACAGACCAAGGGGTTCAGGGTCTGTTTAGTTGTGCGGATGAACTACATCTTTATCCTGATAGTGCCTTGAAAGGTAAGGACAGTATTTTCTCTAAAGAGAGTTTGACTGGATTCCCAATGTTGCCAGCAGTGAATAAATAGAGTGTGAGCTCTTGCACCATGTGGAGTTAGTGTGGGGGTTTCCACAGAAGGAACTAGATGTCCCTATTGTCAGCATCCAGGGGCAGGAAAAACTGTAGGGTACAGAAGAAGAAAGCCCTCTGGGGCGGAGGTGGGGACACCCCAGCAGAGGGAGGTGAGCTGGGTCCTGCCCCGTGAGAACGGTGGGGAGAGAGGCCCAGACCTGGGATGAGAGCACCCACCTGGAGGCACTGTATCTTCCGCTGAGCTTGGTGCAGACACCACAACGTGGCCTTAGCTGTGTTTGTAGGACTTGTTCAGGGGATGCAAACAGCTGGGGCAGAAGTGGTGGCTCTGAGCGTAGAAACCAGCCAAAGTGTCGGCTGCCACCAAAACAGATCTGTAGCACATGACCACATCGCCCAGGGACCATCCCCCCCCACCACCCTGAAACTCCTCGAGGAAGGGACCCCCAGGAGAGATACCGGACTAGGAAATTCGCCCCACAGAAACGGTCAGAAGTGCAAACAGTCATCGAGACACATGGATATCCCTTGTGGAGTTAGTCCGAAGCAACCGGGATGTCCAGGCATCGGGGGTCAGCGAAATAAGTGATGCAGCTGTCACTCGTAGGAATGAACACAGCGACCAGAATGTTGAAGGACTGTTAAGGTCATGGGAGATGCTTCTGACGTAATAAGTGAAAAGTAAAGAATACACAATTGGAGATTCCAGGTCTGCTGTGGCTACTCTCTAGACAGAAGTTATGGAAACTTGGTAGAAGCTTCTCTTGGGCCAGAGAAGCAGGGAACTGGCCTGCAGAGAAAGAGCGAGGTACACGCCACGTCCTCTGTACTGCCATTTCTGAGTGTCTGTTGTCAGCCGTCAAATCTACTTCATGAGAAAATCGTCTTCAGAATTCCAGGGGTCTTCAAGTAATTATTAATTTCATCCTGACTGGTGAAGAAATCGGCAGAAAGTCCTTCTCTACAAATAATTTCATATTATTCGAAACTACGTGTGTGTATTGAGGAATATACAGTCCCATTACTGAAATACACGGGTATATGCTGTATGTAAATATTGATATAATTTGGCAACATTTCACTACACAAATCAATTTGTTTGGCAATGCCTGCCAGTGAGTGGCACATCTGAAGCAACCGGATGTCCAAAAACTGGAGATCAGTGAAATAAATTATACTTGCCTCTGAGCGGTCCAGGATATTAAAAGTGGTCTCAGATATTTACACTTACCAGGTGGTAGAAGTCTTTGAAATATATAACACTTGCAAAAACCACATTACTTAGTTACCCAAAACTGCAGGTCCCCAAAAGAAATGTCGGTAGCAGGAATAGCGAGCCATTTCTCACTTGCTCAAGAAATTCATCCCAAATCCTTGATTAGCCTTTCCTTATGCTAAGTACCAAGTGATATTTCTGAAAAATGCGGTATAAATGGACAATAATAACGCTGATTCAGGAGCTGAACTCCTGAGTCATAAGGGGTCACAGGTATAGAAGACATTTTTATTAGGTCAGTTTCTTCTCATGTTCGGTGGAAAAACCCATCCTGGGGGAGAGTCAGGCCTGTGGTCCCTGGACACAAGAGTTTCTGCCTAACTAAAGGCTGGGTGCTGAGTTCTTGTGTTTTTTTCTGGGGGTCCCAACATTTCCAACACTGCAGAATTCTGATCCTCACACCATTCCGAATTGTCATTTCTTGCTCCACGTCCCTTCCCCCTCGGATCATTTTCATTCTACCTCAAGTAAGTTTTTCACCTTAGAATTTTTTGGAGTAAGAATCTGTTGGTAGGAAATTCTTTTAGTTTTTGCAGCTGAAAATGTCTTATCATCCATGTTCTTTTTGTCTTTGAAATCTCTTAAGCAGATTGCCTGGGGTGCACATCAGTCTGGGCATACTTATTTGGCAATAAAACTGTTTCATTCTTTTCTACATTTGGAGCAGAGGTTTTACTGGGTTTGTAGGAGATTTTATTTTGAATGATATGTCCCCCGACACTTACTGTTAATGCATCAGCTGAGATCGCATTGATCTAAGGCTCGATGGGGCCTGGAATACTGCTTTCCAAGATGATTCGCTCACATGGGTGTCGACAGAGTCTCCAGTTCCCTGTTGGCTGGTCACAAGAAGACTCAGTTTCTTATCGTGTGACCGGCTTGAGTGTCCTCAGGGCCTGCAGCTGGCTTCCCTCACAGTGAGTGATCTGAGACAGATAGAGGAGGAAGCAAGAAAACCTTTTATGACCTAGTCTTGGAGGTGACATGACATCACCTCTGCCATATTCTATTGGTTAGAAGAGAGTCACTAAGTCCAGGCTACATTCAAGGGGAGGAGATTAAGCTCCCTTCTTAAGGGAAGTGTCAAGTAATCTGTGTACATATTTCAAAACCACCAAAACCATGAAATACAAAAAGTACCAACAAGTTGGTTAATTAGTGTCACTGATTCAAAAAGCATCACATGCTAGTCCCTGGGCAAGGAAACTAGAAATGCCTTGAAATCTTGCAGCTTTTATGTGAAATAACTTGATTGGGGTTTTCCCAGATGTGACAACAGTCCTATCAAATCATTTTTTTTCAATCAGTCATGCTGGAGAAAAGAACATTTTTCTATTCTCTCTAGGAAATATTTCAAAAATCATTGTCAGAGTTGGGATGGGTGAAATGGGTGAAGGTGGTCAAAAGGTACAAACTTCCGGTTATAAAATATAAGTCTTGAGACGTAATGTACAGTATGGTGACTGTAGTTAATACTACACTGTATATTCGAAAGTTGCTGAGTGAGGAAATCTTAAAAGTCATCATTGCAAGAAAAAATTGTACCTGTGTGGTGATGAATGTTAACTAGACTTATCATGGTGATCGTTTCTTAATATATACAAATATTGAATCACGTGGCACCCCTGAAACTAATATAATTACAGTTCAATAAAAATATAAAAAATAATTAGTGTCTGCACTATTAAAGTTAACCCGGGAAGAATATCAATAATAACACACACACACACACACTATGACACACACTGGCTGTCAATAATAATACGGTAATATTCATGTGAACAGGTGCCCAAAGAGTGTGCAGTGAAAAAAAATGCAGGAAAAGAGTATTACAGATATGCGCAAGATCATTAGTTAGCACAGGTATTATGTTATTTTCTGGCTTCTGCGCTGTTTGTGGTATCTATCTGGCTTCAGGGGTGAGCGACCAGTTTCACGGGGACAGAGGGCCCCACACTCAAGGTTTTATGCTCCGCAGTCGCTGTCTTACAATTCTTAAGAATTTATCTTTGAATTTGTGTTTTGCATGCGAGGTCCATTGAGACAATAGAGTACGCAACAGGGGCGTGGCTCCTGCCTGGTTCCAGTTCTGCTGCCTCCTTACCTTCTCACCATGGGTTCTTGGCTGTCTGCTCTCCGTGCCCCTGGCAGCCTTGCTTCCTCCTCTCTGCTCCTGCCCAGTGCCCGCTGCCGCTTTCCCCTTCGGTGGGTGCCCGGGTGCAGGTGTGGAGTGGGTTCAGTGGTGTTAGAGTGGGTCTGGTTGAGCCTATGTGCCCTGCGGCCTCTCTGGGCAGGTCATGGCAGTGGCCAGCCCATTCTTTGGTGATCAGCTTGGCAGGGGCAAGCCCGCCGCCCATCTCTGATCCAGGTACCTAGTGTATCCTGGCACCTTTGAGGGTGGCCCTCTGCCATGTTTCGAAGTGGTGGTACATGGGAAAGGGAGATGCTTGGTTGGACCTCCCTGCCCTAGCAAGGTCAGCTGGAGGGAGAGGGAACCAGCAGCCATCAGGAGCACCTGCACACTCCATCTAAGTCCAAGGCAGACCCTGGCTCACTGGAGCAGCAGCACTGGCCCATCCAGTATCCCCATGTCCAGTGGTGTGCTCCCCTAGGCTGCACTGAGCCAGGGGGAACGGACCCCCTCTTCCTCCTTCGAACCGTCCTTCCTACGTTCCTGGGTTTGGCCTGCGTTCATCTCTCTGCCCAGCTCCAAAGCACCCTCCATGGACAAGCCATTAAATACGAATCGTGTGCTTTTAGAGATTCTGCATCCATGGTGAATGCTCTGATATTTGCCTTCAAAACTGACATTGACCAATATAAACACAAACAGTAAAATTCATGATCATAATTAAAATTTTTTTCTTTACTTAGAATGACATTAAACAGCAAACAGGAAACACCCCAAGTGGAGAGAGACCGCAAAAGACAGAAAGAAGTTTTATATTTTAGTACTTTTAACAGAATTTCCCCGCCCACCCCCACCCCCCCGCTTTTGAACCGGGGGCCCTATGTTTTCATTTTGCACTGGGCCTCGCAAATTATGCGTAGGATCCTGTTAGCTTCATTCCATTAGTGATGTCCTGTGATTTATTTTCTCATCCTACAGAACTGTTCACTTTTCTAGCTAATTTTGCACCCTTTCTCAAAGAGACCCCCAGAGAATAAAATCTTGAGACCTCCGCATAAGCCGCATCCTCCCTGACATCCCCAAGATCGACCTTATCTTGAGCGATGCCATCTGGACTTAATTTTTATTTTTCTCTTACACTTTTTCATACAGTAAAGCAGCTCTTAAGATTGGTGGGAGGAAAAAGATCGCTCGCAAGCGAGTGCCGTTTCAAAAACTAAAGGAAATCGAGGAGAAACCGGAAACCCAAGCAAAGGGAAGTCGGTTGAGGGGTCCGGGTACTCGGGAGCGGAGCCAGGGAGCCGCGGAGCCCGCTCTCCGCGCGGGGCCCTTTAAGGGGCGGGGCGGGGGCGGGGCCTGGCGTCGACCCGCTCTCCCAGAGTGCCCCGCGCGCGCGCGCCGGCAGTTCGGCCACGTCCCTGGCCACGTCGCGCCCGTTCTCGCCATCTTCATCGCTTCCTCTTTAGTGGCCACCGCCGCCTGAGCCGCCGAGCCCCGGGGCCGCTGCGCCGACCGCCGCCGCCATGAACATCTTCCGGCTAACCGGGGACCTGTCCCACCTGGCGGCCATCGTCATCCTGCTGCTGAAGATCTGGAAGACGCGCTCCTGCGCCGGTGAGCGGCGGGCGAGGCCCCGGAAAGGCTCGGGCGCGGGGCCGGGTCGCCCGGAGGACCCGCCGACGTCGGCCGCCCCACAGCCCGCCGGCCCACGCTGGCCGGACACACCCCCTCGGCCGGGCGGGCGGGCGGCCGGGCCCTGGGGGGCCTGCCACCCCGCGGGGTGGGTGCTCAGGCCCGCGGGGGTGTCACGGCGCTGGGCCCCGCTCCGCATTGGGTCCGCGCCCGAACTTGAGCCGTCGGCGCAGAGGAGGCGCTAACCTGGCTGCGCGGGGCTCTGTTCTGCTTGGAAAGTTTGGACGGGGCTGGGGTCTGGCGGGCGCGCCGCCTACCCCGGCTTTAGTGGGCGCTTCTCCGCGCGGCCGAGCCGGAGTCCGGGCAGCGGTCCGGAGGTGCGGGCAGCCCGCGAATCAATGGCACGGGCCGCGGCCAGGTCGGCCTGACGTGGCAGCC
The DNA here is from genome assembly GCF_902729225.1 of Pteropus medius. Lineage (NCBI taxonomy): Eukaryota > Metazoa > Chordata > Mammalia > Chiroptera > Pteropodidae > Pteropus > Pteropus medius. The sequence goes on along the minus strand of NW_024340699.1, from coordinate 13,458,748 downwards.
AGGCCAGCCCGGTAGGTGGGGCGGGCACGGGGAGAGGTCACCAGCTCCGCACTCTGCTCCTGCGAGCACTGGCCTTTAGGTTAGGGCGTCGGGTCCGACCTGTCCTTAGAGTTCTGCCCGCTTCACCCTAACTCGGGTCCAGGGTCACGCCCGCGACGGAAGAGGGAATGGAGGGAGGTCTCTAAGCGAATTTGGGACAATTCATGCTGCTTTCGGAAACGCAGTAGTCAGACTCCGAGTGCCTTCCGCTAATAACGGGTTCCTTTAAATCTGCGGCGCTCGCAGGTACCGCCGAGGTCTCGTGTGGTCCCCAGTAATTCCTCACTCCACGTCACCAGTGAGTTGGCGACTCCCTCCTCGGGAGTACACGTTTCCTGCCTGCATTGCTGGCAGGCAGTGAGATGATTTCTTATCGCCGTGGACTTGTGAATTTTATTAAACCTAAAAGCTTAAAAATGGCGAATTTTTAAATGATCTCTTTAAATGTAATGTCTTCCTTAAACTTATTTTTAGTGTCATGGCCTCAGCGAAGTAACTTTTGATGAATTCAATAACTTAATTTTTGCAGAGGCAGTAAAAGATGGAGTCCTAAAGGACCTGGGTGGCAGAGATTACATTTACGCGATTGATTTCTAAAAATTTGCGCATCTAAAGTAACACCACATGTCTGCTGCCTTCAGGCCTCACCTGTCTCCCTGGAACATAGCTGCCATCCAGGAAGTAAGCAAAACCAAAAAAGACCTTTGAGCAATCAAAGTGGATGTTACAAAGTTCATGTACCGAAACCAGTGTGTCTGGCTTGAAAGTGATCTCTCAATTTCTATCATAGTTCTAAGAGGTTCAGTTATAAGGTTTCCAGTGACAGCGAAGTAATTGCAGTGATTGCGATAGTTGACATTTAAGTGCTTGCTGTGTACAAGGTTGTGACCTACACCTTATATGGCATGTGGTCCATAAAATAATCCTATGAGGTGGGTGCTCTTGTTCCTATTCTGTGGAGGGGGAAGCTGAGTCTAAGGGAGGTGAGAAAGTTAGTGGTAAAGCCGAGGTTGAAGCAGAGGCAATCAGTAACTAGGATTTAAGGATCTTGAGCAACTGTCTATTTGGTGCAAGTAATTTTGGTTTAAACGTTTGATACCAGACCCATTGTTTAGGTCATTTTTTTTGTGGCACTCTGAAGTTTTTTTTCTTGCTTTATTGAGAGATAATCGATGTATGACATGGTTTTAGTTTTAGGTGTACGACATAACGATAGATGTATGTAGTGCAAAATAATAATCACAGTAAGTTTTGTTAACATCTATCACCGCAGATAGTTCAAGATGTTTTCCCTGCGATGAGAACTTTTAAGATCTACTCGCTTAGCAACTTTCACGTATACAGTACAGTATCGTTCACTGTAGTCACCGTGCTGTACTCGACATCTCCAGGACTGACTCATCTGATAACTGGAAATGTGTACCTTTAGACCACCTTCACCCATTTTGCCCACCACCCACCCAGGAGATGTTATTTTTAATCTTTATTTTTGCTCCAAAATCTTAATATTCCTACAGTTAGCCTGTAGTTACAGGGTATTATTAAACTATTCTCATTGTCCGAGTTAGGATCATTTTAGTTCTTATATGTGAGATTTTCCTGGCCTTTTAAAAATCAACATCACCAAGATCATTTCTTCAAAATGAAATGCTAAATTTGACGAGCTGTTTTGTTTTTCCATCCTAAATTATAGACTTGTTTAGAGACTTTTGAAAGAGTGAGAATTTGATATGAGTTTCTCAAATAACTGGAATAGGAGACGTGTACATCCAGGTTGTGTTTCTCACGTTGAAAATACTGGTATTGGGGTTCATTTTTGGAATATGGCACCTGTTTTGAACATGCTTGCAGCTACAGGACCACGGGTCTTTTCTCTCTTAGGGTCAAGGGTGAGGCAGGTTAGTGAGGAAGCTGGAGATTCTGTTTTCCTGACCGTCTAATTTGAGGATGGCTGCCTTAAAGGACTTGATCTAGGTTTAGCTGTGTTTGAATTGGCATTCTCTTATGTCTGCCATTGACATTACAGAGAGGTGCCCAAATAAAGTGTGAGATTCTCATATTCCTGAACAGTCATTGCAGCTGGATCCACAGTATGCTGAAGTTGTCACTTTCTTGTCCTAAACACTGACCTGGATAGCCTTGGGAAAACAAGCCTGAGTTTGTAGATGAAGAACTTCCTGTCTACATTTTCCTGTAGTTGATAGTTATTCATAACGCTGTGTCTATTATGCTTAAATTACTAGTGGAATCCTTCTGAGAGCCACGAGTCCCGGCCATCCTGCCCTAGTCTCTCCTCTCCCTCCTCCACCTCTTGCTTAGATTGTTGTTATGTAAGTTGTGGACTTTTCATCCTACCCAATGTGACAGGAATGTACCAGTTTCCCTGCATTTGTCATAATTGGACAGTTTATATTTTTGAAGTAAATGGAAACACCTCATCTTTTATCATCATTGGGTACTTCAAAAAGCTTTTGCATGACATTCCAGCTCCCTCTTTGTAGCAGCTGTCATCTCTGTTTTTTTGTGTGTGTGTCTTTCGAGTACTCATCGCTCTCAAACATTTATTGACCACCCACTATGTGCGAGGCACTGGGGAGACAATTCAGAGCAGCAACTTGTAGCCGTTAAAGTTTCTGCTCTTAAGAAAGCTGCAATTTAGTTGAAAGAGTAAGATATGTAAAAAGATAAATATAGAGGGTATTAAACCATGTAGGCTGTCAATCCTAACTGAAGTGGCAGGAAGGACCCCAGGGAAGGCTCCTGACTTTCCAACAAGCATGTGGAAGGCCTCTGTGAGGGGACATGGAAGACTGCCAAGGGACATGGAAGATGACCTGAATGTACATTCAAACCATGGTCCTGCATAGGCCCTGGCGAGGAAGCAAGATGATGCATCTCCCCACATTCACTATTAATTCAGAATATCCTCAAAGTTAAAAGACAATAAACTGAGAGAAATAATCTGCAGTGTACCTAAATGACAAAGGCTTACTATCCAAAATAAAATACTCCTACAAATAAAAAAAAAACTGCCAGAAAAATGGACAGAGTTGACAGTTCACAGAAGAATGACAGAAGGCCTGTCAAGCACGAAGGGATGCCCAGCATCACTAGTAGTTAGGAACTTGGATATGCAGACAGCGGTGCACGCCATCACTTTCCCACTGGGTGGGGAAAAAAAAGAGGTTTACGACATCTAACGTAAGCAGTGTGTGAAGTAAAGGGCATTCCCACCTGGTGTTAGTGAAATGTAAATTGGCCCAGCCTTTCTAAGTGGAAATTTGACAAAGTACCAAAACTTAAAGTTTCATATATTTTGCAGCAGCAATTCTAGGGAATCTGAGCGACAGAAACTGTAATATGTGTGAATAAACTATGTGTAGGCATACAGATGTTTGTTGTACCTAAATAACTACAAAACACTTTATAGATGCAGGGATGTTCGTGCAGTATTTGTAAGAACAGAAATTGTGGACAACCAATGTTCATTAATGGCCTAAATGGTCGCACAAATGTTGCTATATTCACACTGGAACGCCATGCAGCCATGAAAAAGAATGAGTAGAAAAGGGGCTTAAAAAGTCCTGGAAAGTTGCGCTTAAAATGGAGGCAGAGGGGTAATTGAAAAGGTCCTTTTGCCTTTTATTCCGTATATTTTAGCCCAGGTGGAATTTTTAATAAAGTAGCATGGATTTTGTTGAAAGCAAGAAAAATGGCAAAACACTATAGTAAGAGCTGTCATTTATCAAACATTTACAGTGTGGCAAGTACAGTATATAAAGCACTTTTTCCAACAGCCCCACAAAGTTGGCATAATTTGTCCCCATTTGGCACATGCAGAAAGTGAGGTTTAGGGGACCAAGTGCGTAATGGGCCCAGGCCCACAGGGGCTGAGTTGAACTCAGATCCCCTGGCGCCAGAGCCTCTCTGCCTGAGTCGCAGGAGTCAGGTATGAGTGTTCCTGACTGGCTGCTGCCTGCTGGGGGTCACGGCCTCTAGAGAGTTCCAGATCCACCGAGACTGTGGCTTGCAGCACGGCGCCCAGGACTCTTGTTGAATGCCGCTGTCCAGATTGTCCTGGCAGTCTGGTTTACAGTGCCTGGTTGCACCCCAGCTGTTAGCAGGTCAAAGATAATTCGTGGGAAGCTTTTCTGTTTGGTCAAGGGCTCTGTGCTACAAATCAGTGGGAATATAAGGAATGCAACTTTAACCTGCAGCAAGATTTAAAGTAACATCTAGTGGAGTGTATCGTTGGGCTTTTATTACACTTAACTCAGCCCAGTGGGAAGAGACAAGAATGGTGTTAAGTTTAATGTCGATTCCCATTTTACAGATTATACTCCTCACGTGGATATCTCGTGCGCTAGGTATTGAGGTGGCCGTTGCAGGAACGGTTAGAGGGAGTATTCTTGAGCACTTGTCACCTGCTAGCCTCACACTTTCCGGTCTCAAAAGGAGAAACTGATGATAGATAGCAGCCCCTCTGGCCTCGTAGCAGGTGTCTCCCTGAGGGAGAGTCCTGCCCCCCCCCCGCCCCATCCTCAGCTGGGACCCCTGCCTTCCTGTGAGGACAGGACAGTTTTTCTGCTTTAAAGGAAAAAGCTGCTACTTACTATTCAGAATCCCAGGCCAAGAAGAATGGGGTAGGACTGTGCTTGTGCCCTCAGATGTCCAGCATGGCATTTCCTGCATGGATTCGGCACTGTGGGACAAGCTCCAGGCCACACGCTGCCTGTCCCTCTCTGCCCCATGCTCTGCTCAGGGGGCTCTCCCACCCTCTGACTGCCAGTAAATTAGGGCAAAGCCCAGAGCACATCACCTTACAGTCATAGCGACACAGCATGACTTAGAGACTCTTTGGAAGTATGACCTCAAAATAACACAAAAATGAGCATTTACCCTATGACATGAAAGAAAGATGAATTCCATTTTCTTTCCGTCCAATTGTTCATTCCGAAGTATCGCCTTAGCCCCGCTGTGCGTCAGGCCCAGGCTCAGCACCGATAATACGTGTTCCCGGCCTTTGGTGACCCCACGTCTGGCAGGGGTTGGGGGAGAGGGGCGACAGGCAACCAGGTAGTCGCAGTGCGCGTTGCGAGTGCTGTAATAGGGGCTAGGATCACAGCCGCATGGAGCGGTTCCCATGATGTGCTCGCCGCCGAGTGAATAAAGTGCACTGAGGGACACGTCTTTAAAGATGGCTTCCCAGAGGAAATGATGTGTGAGCGGTTGCAAAGGGGAGTGGGAACAGGGACGTGATAGTCTCCGATTTCTCGAATCGGAGTGCTAAAAATCAGAACAAAACTCCAATCGGCCTGGCTTCCAAAGTTCCATTAGGATAGACGCTCTACAACCAAATTTGCCTGTGTGTGTTTTATAGTTTTTATTTAAAATATTGGAAAGAACCATGTAGGAAATTAACTGGAAATTTATCTCTGAAGGCTCCAGCCAACATCGGATATGAACTGCATGCTCCCTGTCCCCCGTCTTGTCTTCTCTCTTGTTTTCTATATCAGTGGCAGCCTCATTGTTTCTTCTTTGGGGTCTATAGGAAAGTAAAGTTCCTCATTACTGGGGAAAAACTAAAAGAAGCAGACTTACTGCATCTCCACCTTTAACGCTTGAAATTGGTTACCACTGATGGGTGGGGGGCTGGTCAACTTTTCCTTCAGTTTCTCCTTAGGCGTTTTTGTGGATAGGCTGGAATGGCAATTATTCAAACAGAAAGTGACCTTCTTAGATCCAGGCATTTAGTTTCAACAGGCTGCAAAATTGTTCAGTAAAATATTGTTTGTAAAATATTTTTATGCAGTTTTTACATTCTGTAGGAGTATAATCATAATTTGGGTACAGCGACATTTCTGCTAAATAACATGCTTAGCTAATAAGTCTAAGGGTGTGAGGATTTAGTGAGTTCTTTTATGAATTCTCTGAATTCCCCAACACTTAAAATCTAGTTCACAGTTAAATATTTGGCCAAAGCTCAGTACATGCGTGTGACCTGGACTTCTCCAGCTGGGTCGAGATGTGCCACAGCTGTGCCCCGGAGTTGGGTGGTGGTTGGAGGTGGAGCATTTCAAGGTGTTCATCAACAACAACAACAACAAAAATGCTGCTTTCAGAGGCTGGCCCTGGTAGCAGGTTCCCGCCCTTTTGTGTGGTGTGGGGTTGGTTGTGTGGCAAATCTAAGAGATGAAATTTTTTAAGAGTCTTAAGTCCAAGTAAACGCTGCTCTCACAAAGAGAAGGCAGCTGGGAGGCCGTAACGCTACCCACCTGATGCTCAGGTTCTTACCTGAAGCCAGTTCCTCATCTCAACTGATTCGATCCCAGCTCCAATCTGAAAGGTTTTCACCGTGAGGGAGTGTTTGAAATGGAAGGGAGAGAGCTAAAGGGAACAGACAAATTACAACACTAAAGCATCTCAGAATTTTTGAAGTTTATTCTTCCCTAATGACATATTTGAGGAATACAGTGTTCATTTGAACAACACACATCCTCGCATATTGGCTGTGGCATAATGAAGTCACTTTCCTGTAATCAGCCCATTATGGTAAGAGAAAAGTTGTTAGAATCTCGCCAGAGGAGCGTGATCTAGAACATTACGGGAAAGAAGAATGAAAACCGCTCTTGTGTACTTACTTAGTCAGCCCGGACATCAGCCTCTGGCGCCCGGTCGCCCACTCTCCAGATCTGCGCTTCCTGCGGGTAGTGTCTGCGGGCAGTGTCTGCGGGCATCGCAAAGCTGGCCCAGCCTTTCCTAACATTTCCCTTTTGTCTCTTTAGGTATTTCTGGAAAAAGCCAGCTTCTCTTTGCACTGGTCTTCACAACTCGTTACCTGGATCTTTTTACGTCGTTTATTTCATTATATAACACATCTATGAAGGTATCGTATGGCATCCAGTGGAACGTATTTCATCCATAATTCACAGACCCATGGAAACTCTTATCATTAAGCGGATTTTTTTGGTTTCAAAGCAGTATCTGTTTAATTAGTGCATTGCACTTAGAAATTTTTTAATCTTAAGCTCTTTGAGTACGGTAAACTTCTAAAGCTCTTGATAACCCTATAAGACAGAGGAGAACTGTTACATTTTCAAGCAGCGGGAAGTTACAGACTCCCCAGGGAACCCAGCAGGTCAGTTCCGAGCGAGGAATGCGCCGAGGCGCTGTGGCATCTCGTGTTGCCGCTCTGAGGGCCTGAGCAGAGGCATCTGCTTTTCTTCTTTTCCCACCAGGCCCCTCTTTCTTAAACTTCTGCCATGCGTGCCATCTTTATTTTGCCATGCCTAAATAACACCTGCGCCATAAGTTACTAAAGATGTTTTTTAAACCTTTTAATTTGTCCTAAACATTAGTGTCCATGGTAGTTTGGTATTCTTATATTTTTCCTGGTCTGCATTAAAACACATACACCCGTGAGAATTCAGAGTGTTTGCACACCCCTGACATCTGCGTAGCACTGGTGGTACGCACTCCACGCTTGGAGAAGCCTCGGTTCTTTTGCACACTCTTGAACTCATGCTTGTGAACATACACAGGACCGGGCACTTCCCCAGCATCGAGGGCAGGGCAGAAGACAAGCAGGAGTCTGGTCGCTGGGGAGAGTAAGCCAGTCATCTCAGCACTGAACGAGCGGCTGCAGTTTGTGATAGGTGCTCTGCAGGGAAGTGGGGGGCTCTCAGAATGTGTGACAGGAACCCGACTTCTAACCCCCTCCCTCATGCGCTGAGTGAGCACCTGTGTGCCGGGCACTGCCGTAGGTACCTGGTCGTTGGCACCCCCAAGGAGGTAATGTTTCAGCTGAAGCCCCTTGGTGGGGCATTTAAAACAACTCCCCAACACTTGTGTCCAAAAGCATTTTCATCAGCACAGGTCAAAGTAGACAACACAATATTTGAGTCTGCGGCCTTTACTAAAACGCAAACGTGAGCTACCTTTGATCATTCTTTTCTTCATTACTAAATGATAGGAGCCTAGTAATCAGGAAATTGGCTTAAAAATGCCCAGGTCCCTGCTTGTCCAGGCCGGTTAAAACTGCAGGTGTCAGAAACCCCTCAAGATACCTAGCTTCCAGAGGAATCCTCGCTTTGGTCTAGTTTCCAAGTGTGTCCTAAAAATCAGGAATGAGAGCTGAGATTTGTGCGTGCCTAGCTTTTTGCTTTCAATGCCAAACTCTGACGAGAGGAGAGCAGCTGCTTTCCCCAGTGGCCGCGACCCCTGCGGGTGACTTGATCTGGGCAGGCTCTGGGCTGGCCGCTGAGGAGGGAACCTGCCACCGTGTGCCTCTGCTGGGTGGGGACTCTGTACACAGATTTCGTTTATACATGTAGATTATCCATTATTTTATCCATATGCGCGTATACACACATTTGGGTGTGAAAACTCTGACAGTGTAAGAGGCTCAGCTTCCTCGATTGTTTTTGTGGTTTTTTTGGTACTTCTTCGCCATATGGGCATGACCAACAATTCGAATACGTGTTGAGCATTTATTTGCCAATATAACGTCACAGTGAGGTGCCAGGGACAGTTTAGTGTCTTCGTTTTGTTTTGCTTTGAAGCATATGACAGCCCAATGATCGCTTTCATTTTCCTATTCAGGAGTTTGCCCACACGCTGCCCCGATGCCCCGATTAAGTTTCGCAGGGTCATTTTCCTAAGAAATAGTACCAGGCAGTGTGGCCCGCATCCCACCTGTGTCTGGTCATGGGCTGAACCTGCTCTGAGGTTTTTTTGGGCCTAAAATTTGCCAGTCCGAAAGTGAGTGTAATTTCAGAATATCAGGCTTATGGGTCAGATGAATATATGGTATTTGACTTTTAGATGTGCAGGAACATAAAACGTAATTGTAAGCCCTCGAACAGCTCTGCTGCTACGCAGCTGAAATTGTTCCATTGTCGGCAGCAACATTTTACAATTTACAAATCATCACTTACTTTTGGGTTTTGTTATGTTACCAGACAAAATTTCATAGTAACAATCTGACTGTTCAGTGAGTGTTAAAGTAACAGTTTAAGTAAAAACCATCCTTGTGAAGTTTAACATGAGTTACATTGTTTACCTTTAGAGAAGCACTAGCTTAGAAATATGATGTTGGAAGGAAGGAAGTTCATTGGTTTTTGACTGCATTGAACTTTTCATTCATTTTTTTTCTTCAGCTACATTCTGATAGTTTAAAGTGGGATTAAAAATACATTCTTTGGCAGTTTCTTACAAAGTTAAACTTCAACGTAACATGTGATCCAGCAGTCCCACTCCTAGGTACTTCCCTGAGAGAAATGAAAAATTACGTTCACACAAAAGCCTGTACGCAAATTCTTAGCAGTTGTATCCACCATCCCCCAAGCTGGAAACAGCCCTCCGGTGGCTGCAAACTGTGCCACAGCAGGCAGTGGACTGCTGCTCTGCAGTGAGAAGGAGCCTGCTGTGTGCCAGTACACGCAGCAGCATGGTCGGGTCTCACAGGCGTTATGCCAGTTGAAAGAAGCCGGTCTTAAAGGTGGCATACTGTACGATTCCATTTATGTAACATTCCAGAAAAGGCAGAACTGCAGGGACCAAGGGCAGATCAGTGACTGTCAGGGGTTAAGCCTCAGCAGAAGGCTTCACCACAGAGGGGCAGCAACAGAGAATTTTTTGCAGGTGATAGCGCTGATCTCTGTCTTGATTGTGGTGGTGGTTATATGACACATAGACTGTATCCCCCCCAAAAAGTGAATTTTAGTATATTTAAATTTTAAACAAAAACAGGGGTGATGTAGAAAGCCAAGGGAATTAGAATAACGATAGGTCCTGATGACTTCGTGTTTTTTCTTTCATTTGAAGCTCATCTACATCGCCTGCTCCTACGCCACGGTGTACCTGATCTACATGAAATTCAAGGCAACGTACGATGGGAATCATGATACGTTCCGCGTGGAGTTCCTGGTGGTCCCTGTGGGCGGCCTCTCGTTTCTTGTCAATCATGAGTTCTCTCCTCTCGAGGTTAGTTAGAGTTTCTTCAGGGCTCATGTCTGGTTCCCTAAGGAAATAGTCCTGTTTGTGGATAATGTGGGGTTCTGTTTTTTTTTTTTCGGTTTGTGCTTCTGGTGCAACATATACTGTGTCAAGGAATTTGGTGTAAATGAATCGTGGGCAAGAACGAAGCCCCCAGGTGGCAGGGCATCTGCTGACAGCTTATTACTGACTCCTCTAGAATATAAACTTGGCCTCTGTGGAACCAGACACGGTGCCCTGCCCGTCTGTGGTTTTGGTGAACATCATCATCTCCCCGCTCTAACCCTGCTGTCGCACATCGGCGCCTTGTCTGCGAGTCCCCTGAGCGGCGCGGCTGCACCCCTCGACCTTAGGAAAAGCGGTCTGCGGGGCCGTGGCTGCTCCTGAGTGCCTCGTCCTTCCCTTAGCATCCAGGGGCGATTCAGTTACCGTGCTTCTCGTGGCCATCTAATGGGTGCTGGGAGTGCCTGGGCTTAGTGTACTCCAGGGGGACTGCTCGCGAGTCCTCCTGGTGAGTCCTCCCGTTGTCCATGTGAATGAGGCACCATGTTGGGTGGAGTTTGCATAATGACCACTCCGCTTGCACTCATCGTTGATTTAACCACTCCCTCAAAGCCTAAGGAATAAGAAAATCGGTGAGGATATTTGGATAGTCAGGAAAAGAGACCAACAGGTGAGGAGAAATAGCAGTGAGCGGGGAGCGGGACCTGGTTATCAGTGTGGGGTCCACTCTGGCGGAGAGCTGGGTGACCCCGGACCCTAGATGTGGAGTGGGACAAACTGGTCCAGGGGAAGCATCGTGTATGTAGATTCACGGCAAATCGTACAGGGAAGACCGTGACGTTGGAGAGACGAGGTAGTGAAAAGTCAAAGAGGTAGACCAGGTGATCCGGCTTGTCACTGGGAGCGTCCGTGCCTCTTATTTGCAGCTTAGGTTCCTGTGATGTAGGAAAACTCCAAGCTCTACTGTCCCAGGCTCTGATGGCCCGACTCCCGCTCTCTGCGCTGCCCCACAGAGGACAAGCGTGTCTCCGGTGGTCCCGTGGTGGGCACTGGATTCTGACAGAGCGTGTGTTTCTCCTCCAGATTCTGTGGACCTTCTCCATCTACCTTGAGTCGGTGGCCATCCTCCCGCAGCTCTTCATGATCAGCAAGACCGGGGAGGCGGAGACCATCACCACTCACTACCTGTTCTTCCTGGGCCTCTACCGCGCGCTCTATCTCGTCAACTGGATCTGGCGCTTCTACTTCGAGGGCTTCTTCGACCTCATCGCCGTGGTGGCCGGTGTCGTCCAGACCATCCTCTACTGCGACTTCTTCTACTTGTACATTACTAAAGGTGCGTCTCCGCATCCTGCCTGCTCTGTCCCTACAGCAGGTGTGGTTTTGGGGGCTTCGCAGCCCGGCGCGCTCCTGACCTGGCACCAGCTCTGTGAAGCAGAACCGGCTGCAGATGAGCGTTTCAGTGACCGTCAGACTCTGGGCCGGGGCGTCAGTCTCCTCTCGCTGTGGCGTTACTGTGTTTCCACGATGGCGCGTTTTCATTGTGGAAGCAGTCACCTGAGATCCCGCCACTCAAGTCATCATCGTTACTGTTTCTGTACATCTAATTCCAGATGGTTCTCTATGCACACACAGATACGCGATTGAAACTACACCTGCTGCGCCATAATCTCTTTTGCCCACTCATATTTTTTCATGTCAGTAAATAGAAATCTATGTAATTTTCAGTAGGCGTAGTATTTCATTATGTGTCTTACCGGAGTTTACTCAGCCCCCTATGCATGGGTAGTCTGGCTGTCACTGCTCTTTTGCTGAATATGTTTTGAAATCCAGTGCATAAATCAGCATCCTTGTAATGTACATTTTTGCATTTATGTGAATGTAGGACATGTGAATTTCACAAAAAATCTGGTGAAAGCTATGGTCCTTGCTGAGGAAGAAAAATGCACATTTATGTATATGCACACAAATTTATGCATCTAGTTTGAGGGGATTCATAAGCCCCTGAAACCCAAACACAGACCCCAGGCTAAGAACCTCTGCTATACAGTAAAATTCTGGGTGGCGGAATTGCTAGGTACAGATCTCTAAATTTGATAGATCTCCGTACATTGTAACAGTTATTTTTTCATATATGCTGATTGGGGTAGAAAGTCATGATGGCTAAAAGCTGCTGTGAATTTAGTGACAATACTAATCAAATTTGCATTTCTTAAATACAGTTGTTTTGGCATCTAGTACATGAAGAAAATTTTAGTGTACGTGTATAGTAAATTTTCATCATTAAGAGGCCTTTGTTTATTGACACCAAAATCAAATGAGTGTTGGTTGCCCAAAGCTTATTTCCTTGCATCTTACTAGGTAGTATCTTGAGTGTGACAGACCTCTGGGAATGAGAAGCAGGGAACTGTATGCTTGTCAATATCTGTAACCTTCTGTTTTCTCTTCCTCTCTTTCCAATTCTAGTACTCAAGGGAAAGAAGCTCAGTCTGCCAGCGTAAGTGCCAAAGACCATCACCAGCATCTGTCCTTCAGGGTGCTCGGACAGAATTCTTACCACAGCAAAGGCACAAGATGCTTGATACGGAAAATCAGAAACTTAACTCTTTTGTTGCAGATAGTCATCAGTGGCTCTGGAAGAACTCAGAGAGAAAGAACCAGAAGGTTTCTGTTTAATGCGTCTTGCCTTATCTTTTTTTATTACTATGTACAAAGATTTTTTTACACAAAGAAACTTAATGCTGTATTAATAAATTCAGTGTGTAGCCTCAATTGGAGTAGTTCCAAAAGTGAAGATTTTGTGAGAAATAGTGCAAACCTTTTTTTTTTTTTTTAATTCTTCGAAATGGTTGATTCTTTGTGTCTGCAATGAAATTGTACTCCTTGACAGTTGGTAGATTACATATTCTTCTGTCTATCAAACCTGCATTCCACTATATTTATTTTTTATTTTTTTGCCAAAAGATGAGTCATGTTTGTTCGAAATCTGAGACACTATGTTCGATTTGGTAAATCTGTTCAAATTTCTTCCCACCTGATGTGGGAATCCTTCCTCGGACGTCACAACACTACATTTAAGGCTGGTAAGGATGATGTGCAAGTCTTAACGGTTTTGTAAGATTCTGAATGTCGATGGAGTCCCATTTGAAGGTCACCAAAGGTGCCTGCCCTCCTCCCCCCATGGGTGTGGAAGAAGTCGGTGGGCAGGGGTTCCTAGCTGCTTGCCATCTGCGCATGCGATGCGAGGGCCATTTGTGATTATTTTGGGTATCGGACTCTACCCCTAGGGGACTAGAACACAAGTAGTTACCTATCACTTTACAATTCCAAAAGATGGCCGCAATCATGTCCATGCTCAGAATCAAACGATTTTCCATGTCACTTCCAGGTAGTAAAATGATTTGCATTTTTTTAAATTGGCAGCACCAATCACCATTCCTTATACTCTTACCTTTTTTTTTTTTTTTACTGAGCTCTTGCATGATTTGTGTTACCACCTTAATAAACATTTTATTAAACATAGAATAAATTGTCTTTTTTTCATGAATTAGGCTTTTGGAATATCCTGTGTCAGGATGATTTCTGTTTTTCAATTGGCAGCAAGAGCTCTAGATAGCGCTGCAAACATTATCTACTCAATATTCTAAAACTATATTTTGTGGAAAATTTGGAATTTTTCCTCCTGGTTTTGCCATTAGGTTGATTTGCTACATTTTTTTTTTTTAGTTATGCAAAAGCATATGACTTTGTTTTTATGTGATGCACCATAAGTGTTAAAAGTGTTGAATACTAACAGTGCTTACTACAAGAAGGATGGAGTATTTTTGCTTGCTGCATTAAAATACCTTGAGGAGGGAGCTGGGCGGGTTTTATTTTTATCTAGTGTGTCTCTTAACATCTCTCTCCATTGGCTGTGTGATTGCATAGTTTAACCTCCTGTCTACCTCTCTGTTTGCTTCCTCCCTTGCCTCATGGTTTTGCTTCTGTGTATCGGTGTCTGTCTTTTCCAGCATCTCAGTCTTGGTTTAGTTTCTGTTTTCATCCTCTTTGGAAGTTTCTGAGAACGTGGAGGAAGCAGACTGACTGCTTGCTGCCCAAACTGGGGTGGTGGTCTCGCACATGTTTTTGTGCATGTAAGTCCAACTCAAGCAGGGCTTTGTCACTGGCGGGGAGAGCACAGATGCACAGGATGAGGATCTGGGACCTCAGCACGCCGGCTGACTTAAGTGACAATGCCTTCTCTTGTCATTCTGCCCAAGTAACAATAAAATTGTCTAAGATGTGACCACCGTTTTGTGCCCAACCAGGATGACATCTTAATAAGGTGCCTAAGTGGGAGTGTGGGGTTAGGGCAGCGTCCTCCCGCACGACGGAAACAAAGGCCTCGTGTGACACACCTTAGGAAGCACTGTTTCAGTTACTCTCACTTCCTGAATAAAGGTTATCAGGTAATTAATATTTTTATTGAGCTGTTTTATTTGTGTGAATTTTTTTTTAATGTAAGCATGAAGAGAAATAAAGCAAAATTAAATTTGCCCACTAAGTGATAACTGAAAAGCTGCTGGCCGTTAACTGCTTACAGACACCACCAGTCCGTTCCCCGTCCTGTTCAATCACAGTGTTACTAACACTTCCTGCTGCTTTATGGTCTGGTCAAGAGAGAAGATCGAGAAATAGGTGGCAAAAGGAAGTTGCAGGTTTAAGGCCTTGGGAGGAAACAGCCCAGCCTTTCCAAAGATGCCACCAGATTGACCGACTTTCTGGAAAGGTTGAGCAGTGATTTCCATTCAATAGAAAGTGATTTGTGGGAACCTGAGTAAGTCTTGGCTCCTCACACACTCCAGCTCTGGGACCCTGGGTTTAGCATGAGCTTCGTTCCCCTCGGTTGCGAACCGAGACAGACTCCTGCTGCCGCATTCCCATGAAGTAACAGCGCATGTGGGGGAAACAAACAGCTTGGTGCACATTAAGTGCTTACACCATGGCGACCCCCCTTTACCCTCCCTCCCTCTGTGCTTAGCTTGGGACAGCTGGCCGGGTACTAGTTCTGGCAGGAGTCTCTCTGGCCATAACATTGGTCAGCTTTGCCCTTGGGAGAGTAATGCATCTATAAAAATTGATTCCTAAGGTACCTTCCTCAACTACCCATCAGAGTGAGGTCTGATGACGGACGGCCAGATTGCACTGGGGCTCCAGATGGTTTTTTTTTTTTCCCTGTGTTTCGCCCTCTAGTGGCTAAATGTGGAATTCCCAAGGAACCTGCTCTCTGCGGGTATGTGCGGCACCGCGCCCCCTGCACACCTGATCTGGGTTATCCTTCGCAATGCGGAGTCTGCAGGTACTGTGGGTATTTCTCCTGCAGTTTTGAAACAATTCCCTCTTTTATCCCTGCAACTTAAAAGCAAATTGTAGCCTAATACAGCAGTATTCCTTTTAAACAATGACAACAGTACTTTTTTTTTTTTTTATAACTCTAGAATACTCCGTATCTCCTAGTTTCGCCTCGGGCACTTAAATGGTGAGAGTCTTTAGTATTTAATAAGTGTCTATAATAGCAGTGAACGAGACCGACAAGGCGCCTACGCTTTTGCCACTTACACTAAGATGGGAGGATAAAAGTAAGGGAATGGGAACAGATGCGTGTGCTGTTTTAGATAAGGTGGCCGGGGAAGGCCTCTTCGACGCAGTGACATGAGCTGAGGCCTTAAAGAAGTGATAGAGTGACCTGGGAACACCTGCAGGAGGAGCATCCTTGGCAGAGGAAACAAAAGCGGCAGGGGGGGGGGGGGGGTGGGGGAAAGCTTGACGTGTTTCAGGGAAGAAAAAAGGCCCAGGCAGAGGGGTGATGGAGAGTACTAACCCTAACTGGGGAGGCAGATAAACACTCATTTGCAGATTTGTGATGTGTAACTACCAGCGAAAGGCCTTTGCGGGAGCTTGAAGTCTATTTTCTGCACACACCTCAGCCTTGCAAGATCCAAGCGGAGAATGAACTTGGTCTGACGGTCCAACGAGGTCCCCCGGCTGCTGTAGGAGGAATGCATTGTAGGGGGAGGCAGGGCAGAATGAAGAATAGCGGGGAGACGAGGGACAGTGGAGGTGCCGGAAGCCAGAACCTACGGCACTGAGTGACGGCCGGCTCGGGAGGAAGGAGGGCCGATCAAGCTATTCCCAACCCCAAGATGACAGGTGGTTTCAGGCTCTGAACTCCAGAAAGGTCTCTTGTTCTCCTGACCGTGGGATGCACAGAGTGGACAACTTCGCCACGGGCCTGGGGGCCTATCGATCTGGCATGAACCGCCAGGTCCGCCTCCAGATCGTGGGTCTCTGGGCGGGCTAATTCCTCCGAACCAAATGAGTCCTTATCTATAAAATGGAAATATCAGCAGAACGGACTTCGCACTCGTGCGCACCTGAGATAAAGTCCGGGCGTGTCCACAGGTGCCGGCGGCGGGCGCCAGGCTGGGCCGCGGCGTGCGCATGCGCCGCGCTCCGCCCTCGGGCGCGCCTGCGCGGAGTCGCGGGGTGTTTTGCTGCGGAGCCGGGAGAGCGCGGGGTCCGGCGGGCCGGCCGGGGGCCCGGGGCCGGGCGGCGGGGCCTTCGCCATGCCGGGCATGGTGCTCTTCGGCCGGCGCTGGGCCTTCGGCAGCGACGACCTGGTGTTTCCGGGAATCTTCGAGCTGTTCCTGCGAGTGCTGTGGTGAGGGCGGCGGGCTGGCGGGCGCGGGAGGGGGGCGACGGCGTCGTGTCGCCGGGTGCCTGCGGCGGCTCCCCATTCCCCGGACGGCACGCCGGGCCCAGAGCGGGCGGGCGACACCCCCCGGCCCCGCGCGGCGCCGAGCCGAGCCCGGGCCCGGCGAGCCGCCGGGACGTGAGCGCCCGCGCAGCGCCGTGCGGGCCGGGGGCGGCCGCCCGCTCCCTTCCTGCGCCCTGCGCGGGGACGCGCGGCATCTCGTGCCGGCCACACGCGGGGCGAGGGGGGCAGACGAGCCGCGCGCTGCGGTCCTCCAGCCGGTCGTGGCTGAATTCCGTGGGAAGCGGACAGGCTTGCTTGGCACGTACGCGCTTGTCTTTCAGAGCGTGGAATCGGGGTCCGCAGGCCTGAGCCAGGACTGATAACCAGGGCTATCAACAGAGTGGAAAATGAATAAAAACACGAAACGTTATGAACTGCTGCTCAGTCGTTTCATAGTTTTCAGAGCCAGGTCTTTCCGAGATCATTTCCCATTACTATTTCTAGACACAGAGTCAATATCACAGAACTGACAAAAGCATAGAAAGTTATCTAGCTTATTTCCACTTGGACTAAAATCCTTAGTCTGGGCTTGAATCCTTAATATGGTGTTCTCGCCCTGGGCTGAAACACGTCCAGCGACAAGTCACTATTACTTTGCATTGTTTGGTGCTGTATTTCATTCTGCACTGAAATACAAAATACATTTACGAGTCCACAGTACTTGTCCTTTCAAGTTTATCGGCGTTCACCACGGAACATCGTTGTATAACTTACCATCTGCCCCCTTGTATGTTGGATTACACACAGCACATTGCAGTGGGTGTTCATCAATTTCTTGTTACACGGAACTAAAAATTCCCATGTTAATTTAGCAAGCATACAGTGTGTTGGTTTACCAGTCGCGTATTTCTGAGTCACAAGGGGGCTGTTTTCCAGCACTTTAAATTAGATTTGCTTTCTTAAGGCTGTGAATGCCTCTCATGTATTACAGTGGGCTTAGAGTAAGAGCGATGGTATATGCATGAGAAATATAAAACTCGTTTTTAAAAAGTCGTACTCTCAGTTGACCTAGTTCTTTTATTGATGAAAATTATATTCTAAAGCGAACCTCACCCTTGTTTTGGAAAATATTAACTCCTGTTATTTCTCTTTATCATGTTCTACGAAGCAGCTCCTTTGATTTCATTTCTGACCCTCCCTGTTTCTCAACAGGTGGATTGGCATCCTGACCTTGTACCTGATGCACAGAGGCAAGCTGGACTGTGCCAGCGGAGGCCTGCTCAGCAGTTACTTAATCGTTCTCATCATTCTCCTGGCAGTTATTATATGTACCGTGTTGGCCATCGTGTGCGTCAGCATGAAAGGTGAAGAGTAGCTTTTTCTGTTTGACACTTAATTTATTTTAACAGCTTTATTGAGATGTAACTCACATGCCAGACAATTCACCCATTTGAAAAATAGTTAAGTGGCTTTCAGTGTATTCACAGACTTGTACAGCCCTCACCACAATCAGTTCTAGAACACTTTTTCTCCTCCCTACAGAAAATCCTGTGCCCCATTAGCTATCGCTCCTCATTTGTCCCAAATGCTCTCAGCCGTAGGCATCTATTAATCTGCTTTCTCTGCAGATTTGCCTATTCTGGACATCGTACAGGTGGAGTCGTCCACTATGCAGCCTTTTGGTCTGGCTTCTTATTTTCAAGGTCCATTCATGTTGTAGCATGAGTCAGTGCTTCATTCCTTTTTATGGCTGAGTAATATTACATTGAACGGATAGATCATATTTTACTTATTCATCCTTCAGTTGGTGGACACTTGGGTTGTTCCCACTTTGGCTATTACAGATACTGCTGCTGTGAACATTCCCATGTTCTTGCAGAGACGTATGTTTTCATTTCTCTTGGATATGTACCTAGGGGTGGCATTGCTAGGTCACATGGCATCTCTGTTCAGCTTTCTGAGGAACTGCCAGACTGTTCTCTGAGCAGCTGCACCATTTTTCCTCACCAGTTCGTCAGGGTTTCAGTTTCCCCACATACTCAACGCTTGTTATTATTTGACTTTCTGATCATAGCCATCCTCGTCGGTGTGAAATGGTATATCATCGTGGTTTTGATTTGCATTTTCTTGATGAGTAATGATATTGAGCACTTTTTCATATGCTTATTAGCTATTTATGTATCATTTTCGGAGAAATGTCTATTTAGATCATTTGCCCAATTTTGAATATTGGGATATTTGTCCTTTCATTGGCGAGTTGTAAGAGTTACATATTTTTAGTGATAATTTTTTCTTCATGTTACCATTTTCTGCTGACAGTCACTTAACTGAGAATGTCTCTGAAAATGTTGACGGCCTCCCTTGTGGATCGCTTTGGTCCATAGGGTGAGCCGGGCGCTCTGGTGGCTGATAGAGATGCATCAGTAACTGCACCTCATCAGTCAGGCAGGGCATGCTTCCATCAAGCGTGTTTTGGCTTTTATCACTGCTTGAATCAGGATGTAGGAGGCGTGCTTAACAGATTACAGATGGGGATGGTAGAACTGGGAGGGAGCAGCTGGTACAGTGGGTGGGGCGACAGAAGCAAGATCTTGACATTCTGGAATGACGGACTGAAAATTAAAAGATGGGCAGTTCATGCGGACAGATACAGAGATAAATATTAGTGGCGAGGTGTTTTATTGAAAAAAGACCATAGGGTTTGCATGACTATGCGAGAAGCCTATGGCACATGCTCACTTACTATAGCAAACTATAGAAAATAGAGCTCTGTGTATTTTAGTTGATCTCTGAAAACGTGGGTGCCTAGAGTCTGGATCAAGGAAGGTCCTAGTGCTGTGGTCTGTGTCCCCAAGTCTGGATTGTCCTTGGTGCTGGATGCTGAAGGAAAGGAAGGAACTGAATGTACACTGTGGCTTTAGCACTATGAAGTTGTTAATGAAGTCAGAATTTCTGAAAGATGAAATATTTACATTGGCATCGTTTCAGATATAGCATCATCTAATTTATTTGCCTTTTCTGTTCGGGTCACATTCTGGTTAGTACGCCAAGTTCACAGCCGTGGTAGTGGGATCAGATTTGAAGCAATAAGTGTAAACTTTTTTCCCCTGAATATTTTCCTTCAGATATTCTTGGTGGTGTCAGGGCACATTCACACCCCCGAGATGGATGGCTGTCTCCACTCAGGCCCCTCCCCCAGGCACTTGCACAACCCCGCACCGTCACACAGGGTCAGAGCTTAGAAAACATCTGCTGATGGTGAGGGGCGTTACCGGTGGGTTGCCTTCCCAGCCCCCCCATTCCTCACATACCAAGTGTATGTGTCAGAGAAGCTGGCCCTCGGCCTAGCTCAGGACTGATCCTCCTGTCGGTGATTGGTTCAGGAATGGACATGTGACTCATGTGGGCCCAGGGAATTCAGGGAGTTTACTGAGGAGTTCTGGGGAAGTCCCTCCCTGCTCCCCTAAGAACACATTGTTTTCCTTCTGGATGACGCTGTGCGTGGATGAGCAGCCGAATTCCCGCTGGGCGCAGGCCAGGGCGGGCTGACGTTCAGAGGACAGAGTGTAAGAAGCACAGGAAGCCGTGATGCCTGGTCTGGCTGTGCACGTCTGTCCCTTACATCCATACAGACCCTTCTTGTTTTAAACCAGTTCGAGTTGAATTTTGTTACTTATGGCTAGAGCATCACAACTAAAGTGAAAGCAGTATTCTATAAAAACATGTTAGTTTAATTGCCAATTTGTTACAAATGATTAACATCAGATGCATCACTAAAAATATTATGTAAATTTTAGTGAAAAATACCATAAAGTTAAAAAAAGACAAATGGGGAAAAATATTGTAACACATGAGACTTAGAGCCAGTCTTAGTATATAAAGGCTTCTGTGATAAATAAGAAAATGGGCAAAGGTCACGAACAGTTAAATTAATATAAACAACTTTTATGTACATGAAAAATGTTCAGCTTCAATCACAGCAGGAAAAATCCACCTAGATGATACATCGAGTTGGTGAGGCTTTGCCGAAACAAGCCGCTCATTTTGTTGGTGGGCCTGGAAATTGACTGCATCTCTTGGAAGCCCCGTTTGGCTGTGTGTGTGAACCAGCTTTTTCCTGTATATTTCAGTGTGTGCAAAGAAGTACTTGTAGGAACATTTGCTGTTCTTAGAGCACTGTTTGTAGGTACAAAGGATTGGAACAAACGCAATGCCCGTCAGCAGGCCACTGGTTAGGTAAAGCGGCGTTCGTCTAGATGGTGGTCTGCTGCGCACCTGTCGAAAGAATGAGCAGAGCTTTGGGAGCAGGTGAGGAGAGAGCCCCAGTGTGTGCAGGTGCAGAGCACTGCGTTAGTTGGCTGCTTTTTCTGGAGGGTGTGTATACACATGACATGTTTTGTTCACATGCAGACTCTGGGAGACTACATGCGTCCCTAGTTTACTTTTAGGAAGGTGACCGAAGGATGGAGTCAGCAGTGGAAGGAAGGCTGAGTAGGCACTGTACACCTGCTCGAACTGTTTGAACTCTTCTGCCCTTTACACACATCGCCTGCACAAAATCAATGCGTTTTTTTTTTTTACAGTTGTAAAATTTAGGTATTTTTTTAATAATTTTTTTAATAATTGTTAACATTGGTATATTTTATTCTCGATACATGGATATTCCATCGCCCCTTTCGTTTCCTAAGTCATCTCAGTAATTTGTCTTTTGAGCCGAAAGATCACGTTTACTAAGCTTTTGGATGACTTCTCTCTCTAAAAGAAACACCGCAAGCCGTAGAGGGCATGTGTGGAACAAATAGAATCGGTCGTTTTTAATCCAAAAGACTAAAGCTTGTGCATTTACCTCTCCTCTTTTTCTTGGTCATCTGTATGGCTTACTTGGGAAGAATCTTGGTATTCCTGGGGTGATTTCTGGCTGTGGTATGACAACCTCCCTGATGGAATCCCGCTCTTCCCACCACATGGGAGGTTTAATTAGTGAAGTTCCACCCTTGCGACGCCCACATTCTGAGAGAACCCTCGACATACGTGGTCTGCCACACATCTGGTTTCGATCATAGGACATGTTGCGTCTCCTCTGTGTTTGTGTCCCTAAAGCTCATTGCTCACTTCATGCTGAAGGAAATTACGGCAGTGGCTGGACGTGTCGGACCATGGGGTCTGCGGCAGGCCTGCCTTTTCTTTTCCTAACGTAAATGGCTGTGCCTAGGGGAGGACGAAGTGACACTCAGGGACGTAGCTGTGCTTGCTAATTCTGGGGCATTGCCATCATGATGCCCACCGCAGCAGCCCGGTCCACACCAGCAACTCTTTATCTTGAGAAGAAAATAAATATCTAAATAAAATATATTTTTCTGGGCAGGCATAACGCTATAAAGGAGATTTTTTCAGTATCTTCTTTCTTTTCTGGAACCTTAACCATAACCTCATCTCCTGCTTCCTTATTTGGGTGTCGATTTTAGTCATGCTACGTGAGCATGTTGGAGTTTCAGATCCCGGTGCTGCTGACAGTGTTGGGGTGTGCTCCTGTCTAGAACCCCAGCCCTCCAGGAAGTAGTGGGTGTGCAGATACTGTTTCCTGTTACTTGGGTGATCAGCTGTTGTACAACAACAGGCTCCAAATATAGAACCGATTTTTTTATGCCCTCACCGTCCCTCAGATTCAGTTACCTTGTAAGATTTTGTCTTTGTGCCAAAAATGAGGCCTGTTAGTGTTTATTATTGTAAATTTGACTTGTAATTCATTCATTCTAATGGAAGGTAATTGAAAGAATTTAAAAGCTATTTCCTTACCAAATCATTCTTTAGATCTTAGATTTTTTCCAGTCATTGTATTTGTTTTAATCATATGGCATTTTCGCATTACTTAAATTAGTGTTTATGACAACTTTTTCCCAGAGGGAGAGAGTTGATGTTTTGCATCAAGAATTAAAGCACATGGGCCTCTGTTGATATTTGGATTTGTTTTACAATGCAGTAAAAAATGTTGTGTCTAAAATGTTAGGCTTCTCTGAGTGGTCTTGAACATCAGAACTGTTCATTTCTCAAAAGCGAGGGGTCATGCAGACCTGGATTATGTTTCAGAAAGTAGGAACCAGGCTCTCTGAGCCTCAGGTTTCTCGTTTGTGAAACGGGGTGGTGACTTATCTCTCAGTCGTCGTGAGGATTAAAGAATAATGGATGTAGAGTGTTTGTGTGGTGCCTGGATCGACGGAGGCTCAGACAGGCGGCGAGCTTACTTTCTTGGCTGGTTAGAACTTGGGTGACCGCTTCTCTCTCTTTGTCCCAGCATCATTTTTAATAGCACCTTCCTTTGCTCTCAGAAGTATCCCAATTTGGACAGTGATTATTTGGTCACTGATTATCTGGCTAGAGCTCTGAAGTGTTTTTAAACCCTGGTAAGTCTAAGAAATGAATCTGAGGCTTTTTGCAATGTTTCCCATTCCTAACTTTGTCACTTGCTCTTAAACTCGGGTGTTGATTACCAGTTACAAGTAGAAGTTAGATGGCGGGAGTCCATACGTTACCAGTATGTGCTCTAAGAGTTATATTTTCGTAGAAAATAAGTTCTTTATCTCCAAGGAAGCAAGTGACCAGTTTGAATATTTTCTGTCTTGCAGGAACCATTTGTAATCCTGGGCCGCGGAAATCTATGTCTAAGCTGCTTTACATCCGCCTAGCTCTCTTTCTGCCAGAGATGGTCTGGGCTTCTCTGGGGGCCTCCTGGATAGCAGACAGTGTTCAGTGTGACAAGACAGTTGTGAATGGCATCATCGCAACCGTTGTCATCAGGTGAGGTCTTCCCGTCATCTCGTGGGCAATCTAAAAACATCTAAACATGTGAACGAAAGGCCCGTTAATATCTTGTGACGTGGCAGAATTCTTTTGGTTTTACCGAGAGGAACTGGAGCACTGGGGAGTACGGGCCTGGGTTCTGGTCAGGGCCTGCAGAGAAGTTCCAGCTGCTTCCATGCCCATGCTGCAGCACTGCCCACCAGACAGCTCCTTTTTCCTTTGTGGTCTTTACTTTTAAGTCTCTGATCTTTGTGGGGCCTGGGTTAGTAATAGGCTCATAAGGAACTTTCTAGAAGAAACAAGCTGCTCATCTTAGCCCGGTTCTGGGAGAACCACGTCTGCCTCGGTAGCTGGAGCCGCAGCCGTGCGGGTGCAGAGCCTGACTTTTCCGGGGGGCACCTGGCTTCCCGTCTGGCCGTCAGACCCACAGTCATCAGCTCTTTCCTCTGTGTTTTGCAGCTGGATTATCATCTTCTCCACCGTGGTCACCATTATCATTGTCTTCGACCCACTGGGGGGGAAAATGGCTCCGTATTCCTCTGCTGGTCCTGGTCACCTGGAAAGTCACGAGTCAAGCCAGTTACTGACCGGCCTCAGGACAGCAGCCACCAGTGTGTGGGAAACCAGAATCAAGCTCTTGTGCTGTTGCGTTGGGAAAGACGACCAGACTCGAGTTGCTTTCTCGAGCACTGCCGAGCTTTTGTCCACCTACTTCTCAGTAAGCTGAAGGGGTCCGGTTTCGTCTCTTTCTTGTATTAAGTGAATGCTGCTTACGTTAAGACGAGTGCTCTGTGTTTTGAGCCCGTCCCCCAGTTCACAGAAAACAGCTCTTGAGAATTTGTTAACTGTGGGTGTCCGGGACGGGGAGATAGCCCCAGGACAAGTACTTGAGTCCTCGGGAGCATTAACCAGGGCCCTGCATTTGCAGACCCTGCCTCACTGGTCGGCGCATCCTGGTGATGACACCCGTTCATCACACTGCCAAGATTTTGAATTTGTTTTTAATGAACCGAATACGTTTTTAAGAAACCAGTACATTTTGGTAATAATTTGTCTTCTCATGTCCCCCATCCATCTGGCACGCAGCAGATACTCTCAGACCTTGGTCTCTCACTGCTTTGTAGCTTGATAGAAACAATAGGCTGTTCTGCCCCTGGAGGAGAGTTTGAACGGATTCTCGCAGTGTAGTAGGTGCCATCTTTCTAGAGTGGTTCTTCAGTGATTTGAAAATACTCGTTTTCTTTTCACGTTTAATGTGTGTCTTTTCGTGTTTTGGCCTTTGGTAAACTGCTGTCACGCTCACCGCTGAGGCCCAGGAAGGGACAGGTGGTCTCTTGACGTCCTGCGCGCCCGTGATCTCGCTTCTCTCTTGTCGACCACGCTGTCCGGGGCTGGGCCCCGGGCCTAGCAGCAGCCTCCATATGGGGATTAGAGAAGGGTGTGCCCTCAATCATTTTAAGGGAGTGCTTCGGCCCAGTCTTAAAATACTTGAAAAAAGAAGAGAATCTGGCTCCTCTTAGAGGATGTCGACCTGCATCATAGGCGGCACCGATGGCTCAGTGGCCAGGTGGCCAAGTGACCTGCTCTTTCCTATGGAGCAGAAGTGCCCGGCTGTGGCTAAGGATCTGTGCCTGCTCCGCAGCCTCCTGGGGGAGAAGGGTCAGGTCAGGCTCTGGAGACTCACTCTGTCGCCCTCCCCGCTTGGGGCTCTTTTTGAGGCTGGCTGCACCCAGTGAGCATAAGGTCAGTCTCATAAATCTCTGCCGTGCACCTTTCAACAAAACTGTCACAGCATTTTGAGCACCGAGGACATAAACATGGCTAAAATCGGCCATTACTACAAAAATGTAGAGTTTACCCATTTTCTCTCTCACTTTACAAAAGGTGGGAAGTTGATAAAAATAGCTGTCACTTGAAGTGGAATTTAAAAATGGAGCTCTGCAAATTTTTTATGCTCTCCAGTGGATTTGTCTGACGATGCAGGGCAGTAAAAAACATTAAGCTCACATATAGGACGAGTCCCGAAAAGGAAATACTTTTTAAAGCACCTTTTTACATATAACGTAACTGTGTGTGTGTGTGTGCACGCGCGCACGCATGTGTGTGAACTGTATAAAACTGATTTTAAGGAACCGTGGGCACTTCCCGCGGGGTTTTATGATGGGCCCTTGTGATTCCCCATCCAGGACACGGACCTGGTGCCCAGTGACATCGCGGCAGGCCTCACTCTTCTCCATCAGCAGCAGGACAGCATCAGGAATAACCAGGAGCCTGACGAGGTGATCAGCCATTCCCCAGAGCCCGCCCAGGTGAGCACGAGCTTCTGCTGGGTCGTACAGTTTCGACCTTCACACCCCTTTGCTAATCTTAAAAACAACAAAAAACAAAAAAAAACCTAGCTAGCAGCAGTTTCAGGAGTTGGCTTACGATCAGATTGTGGTGTTTCCCGCGACCTGTGGTTTGTCACCTTTCAGTTGGGGAAGCCCCTCATCACCTGGCGTTCAGGTCGAGGGAACCTGTTCGGGCCGGCTCGCCGTGCATGGCAAGCGCTCTCTCTCAGGAAGCCGGCTGTGCGTGTGCGTGTCAGGGCCGCCTTGCAGGTGGGACCTGATCCTCCCCGGTAACGTGTTGGCTCTTTCTGGGCCTGGGGAGCAGAAGCAGTTTGGCTTCGTGTGGTGAGCGTTTTCCTACCAAAGATTTTTATGCTTTTGGAGGAGAAAATTCCACATAGATGCATGTGTTTCTCGTCACCTATTCAAGCACCTAGTTCCCAGAGAACCACTTGTGGCAGTGGCGTGGGAATCTGCTAGTCTTCGCCTGCATCGGGCAGGAAGTCACTGGCTCATTCCCCCTGGAGCCAGAAGAGTCATCAGTGGCCTGTGCTGCTGACCCCGCCATGCTTGCCGCAGCTGCTAAAATGAGGGCCCGTCTCGTCTGTGCTTAAGGACCATTTATTTCCCTGTGGACATCCTCAGGGAGGTGTGATCAGTGAGGAGGGGAAGGGGAGGCTTGGGAGTATGAGTGTGGGTTGAGGGTCTTAGTGTGTCGACCTCTCCGTAATGCGTCCCCCTGAAAAAAAGCTTTTCCTCTTCTCCTGCAGGAAGCTGACTTGGATGCAGAACTAGAAAACTGCCACCATTACATGCAGTTTGCATCAGCTGCCTACGGGTGGCCACTTTACATCTATAGAAACCCATTCACAGGCCTCTGCAGGGTCGGCGGTGACTGGTAGGTCGGCCTGGACTGAGGCCTCCACCTTCCTTCCAGATGTTGCTTGCTATGGTGCCCATAGTTTATTTTCTAAAAACAATCGTATTTTCCTTTTAAAAAAAAACTTTTTATTTTAAAATATTTCAAAAACTGCAAGAGCAGTGCTAAGAACTCCCACATATCTGTTATCTAGAGGCACCAGCTGTGACCCATGTTTGTCGTGTGCTGTACCACTCCCTATATGTACATACTTTGTCCCCTGAACCAGTAGAGATCTGGTTGCAGGTGTCAAGCCCCTTTATCTCTGATTGCTTCAGCCTGCATTTCTTAAGAACGAGGACATGCTTTTACACAACTACAGTACAATTAAAAATTCAGAAAACATCGTTAATCATTCGCTAAGTTACAAACTTACATTCAGAGTTTTCCAGTTGTCCCAATAACATTTTTATAGCAGTTTTTTCTCCACTCCAGGGTTATGTATCGCATTTAGTTATCACGTCGTCTTAGTCTCCTGCGGTTTGGAACAGTTTCTCAGTTATCGTTTATCTTTCATGATACTGACATTTTGAAAAGGGCAGTCCCGGTACCCTGCAGAACAGCCCTCGGTTTGCATCTGTCTGGTGGTTTCTTCATGAGATTCAAGTTTGACATTTTTGGCACGAATGCTCCATGAGGAACATTGTGTCCTTGCTGCATCACAGTGGGAGACACACGATGCCAGCGAGCCCCACTGCTAGTGACTTCAGGGTCTCTCAGTCCTTGTTGATTTAGTTTTCTGAATATGTAAAGCATTAACACGATTTCAGAAGTCAGAACCCTAGTAAGAAGCGTGCACAGAAATACATTATCTGCTAAAGGCCGTCGCACGTTAGCCAGACGAAGGCCTAAACTCTCGTCCTCGTATTCGCTAGGAAAACAGGACAGGGGCCTGGCGTTCCTTGCCAAGTGGCTCAGTTGTCCCCGTTTTTAGTTGCAGAAGCAGGACGACAGACTACGACTTGATTGGAGGTGATCAGCTCCACTGCCACTTCGGCTCCATCCTGCAGACGACGGGGCTCCAGCACCGGGATTTCATTCACATAAGCTTTCATGACAAGGTGGAGTGGGACAGTGCTGCCTAACGTCTTTGGGGGCCTGGGTCCTCTGAGATTCTGCTGGAAGTTATAAGTTACTACCCCAGAAAAACGTGGGTGTACACACATACTTATCCCCCCTCCCCAATTTTACATACCATTTCAGGGGCTTTTCAGACCTCCTGGAAGCCCGCACGGGTTTAACGTAGATGGAGCAAAACGTCTCTGTCAGAGGTGTGATGCTGTTTTACATGAGTCCGTTCTTTATGGGAGAACAGTGAGTTCACCTGGGTGTTGATCGCACACAGGTGTTGGGAGTTAACTAGCCCTGTTTTGGGGTCTGAGCACCATGCACGGTAGTGTGGAGCAGTCCAGAGGGTGTTGGGATCGCTGGGGAATTGGTGGCCTACGGAAGCCGCTCTGTCTGGTTTCTACGCCCCGTCCTTGGTATGGCTTCGC
Source organism: Pteropus medius (assembly GCF_902729225.1). Classification (NCBI taxonomy): domain Eukaryota; kingdom Metazoa; phylum Chordata; class Mammalia; order Chiroptera; family Pteropodidae; genus Pteropus; species Pteropus medius. The sequence continues at coordinate 13,430,431 of NW_024340699.1, read as the reverse complement.
AGCTCTCCCGGTGATTCTCATGCAAAGGTCAGAACCTCTGGTGTATGGTGGTTTTCAACTTCGCTGCCTCGTAGAGCCTCCTGGGAGCTTTTAAACCTCCAGAGGTTTAGGCCACAGCCCAGATCTTTTAAATCAGAGTATCTGGCATTGAGGCCCCAGCTCAGGAGCCCCACCGGTGACCCCAGTCTGCAAATCATTTGGGAACCACTGGTGAGCGTACTGCTTTCCAGCCCAGTGGCTCCCAGACTACCATATTGAGTCACCTGGGGAGTCGATAGAAAACCCGAGGCCCAGGTCACACGCCATCCCGGCTGACCCCGGGTGCAGACGTTATTTCGACGCTCAGCGCGTCTGCCACGCAGCTCCGCACTGCCCTGACGCTGAGTGGTGGTGGCAGGGAGAACCGAGGAGTTTTCAAGGACAGTGCTTTTCAGAGGGTTTGTGACTGTTCAGGGGGCCCCCGTACGACATCATCAGTCCCTCTCCTGTGAAAGTCGGCAGTCTTTCTTTCCTGCTTGCTTCAAATACACAGCTGTCCAGCACAAGCAGGTGGCCATCATCACGGTTTGCCACCATCGATGGATTACTTTCCACAAGCCAGGCGCTTTCTGTCGGCACACCAGCCAGGAGAGAGAGGTGCCATTGTATCCTTGAAGATAGCACTGCCGATGTTTGCTGGCACTCACGCGCCAGGGGAGGGGCCGAGCGGGGTCCCTCAGCCAGGCCTGCCTGACGCCACGCCTGCAGTGTTCCCCAGGGCTGGCTCCGAGGCCGGGAGCCCGGAGTCACAGCTTTGCCTGTGGTCGGTTCTGGGTGACGGTGGGGCTCCCAGGCCCGGATCTTCGTGCCCCGTTTGCACTCATACCAGGTGGGGACTCTGGTCTTGGCCACTGAGATAGCCCTGCCTTGCCCGAGGGTGACAGGTGGCGGTGACCTGCAGAGTCGTTGGTGAACAGCACCTGTTGGTCCTGGCCCAGAGGGGCGATTTCCAGTTGGTTACCACAGAACTGGATGCATCCAGTGACTCCCTGAACGCGTGCTTCGTGAACGCCTTTTGCGTACAAGCGTCAGTGGTCGCTCCGCTGAGCGAGGACGCGAGCCTGTCAGTGCCCTGCTTCTGTGCCATGGGGACCGGGTGTTCATCGCTGCGTTGGTGGACGCTGGGCTGGCCTCGCTGTGCCAGTCGGTGTGTGTGCGCACCACTCAGGCCTTGCGTGTCTCTCCCCCCCGCAGGTGTACGAGCTTCCCTTTTTAGTGGCTCTGGACCACAGGAAGGAATCTGTTGTGGTGGCCGTGAGAGGGACCATGTCACTGCAGGTAAGGAGCCGACACGGCAGCCGTGGGATGAGGGGGCGAGTCGCCTGGTCGCAGAGGCCCAGAGACCTTTGCCAGAACCGAAGCGAAGCAGTCGCGAGTTCCTGCATCAGGCAGGAAAACACCGAGATGTAAGACGAGGAAGCGAATCCAGGGTTGTGAAATGCTCCCCTTGAAATAAAATGAAGCCGTTTCTTTTTAATTGAGAAATGTCAGAAACATGGATGCCGGCAGAGTGGGCTTCCTGCTTGAGGAACTAGAAGGGTGCCCGCTTGACTCCCTGATGTGGCTGGCCAGGCCCCTAACCTGGGTGACCGTCCCCTTGAATTTTCTACACCCAAAGCCAGAAGGGGATAGTAAGTTAAGTAGTGCTGTCAGATGTCGCACGTTGTCAGCTGCAGCCCCAGCCCCCCAAGTTCCTGTTCTGGATCTCAGCCGGACCAATGCACCAGCCGGTGCCAAGGGCCTGCTCCGCAGAAGCTGTGCGAACCGCCACTCCACCCCCAGCCCAGGGGCCCCTCCCCCGCCCCCGTATGCCTGACTTCCTGCCCCGTGGACATGCTGGGTGACTGTCCTGTCTCTGTGTCTGCGTCAGGCTCTTTGGTCTCTTGGCTGTTCCTCATCTCTTTGCCTGGTTCCTTCTTCTCTGCTGACCCAGAAATGTAATGAGACCCAGAGCTGGAGCCTCCACCCTCCGCTGCCCTCTGACCGGTTCTGCGGGGCAGGGCTGGCCACGCTGGCTGGCGGCCCGGACTCCCCGCCCTTCCCTACCCCTGCGTCTGCCCAGAGACGCTCAAGAACCCAGAACCCTCACCTCCTGGATCTGCCCCTCCATCTGGCCTCCATTTCTAGTGAGAATGCAGTGTCCGCCCACTGCCCACCGAAGAGCATTTTGGCCAGGGGTCTTTAGTGTGTCCACTTCCTGCCAGGCCGACGAGGGGGGCCCTCCCGGGCCCCACTCTCTGCCCACGTCCTCTCCATTTCCAGCGCCATGGCTTTGTTCTAGCCCGAGTCCTGTCTTCCCTGGCCAGCGGCACTGTTTTCTGCTGTGGTCCCTGTCCTCTCACCTTCTCAAGCTGCCCTAAATACTGTCCCCATATACCTTCCCAGAACGTGGGTCTGATCTACCATTCCTCAGAGACCGCCAGCGACTTCCCACTGTCTTTAATACAGCGTCGTCACAGCTCTGCTGGCACCTTGTGACCTGACCCCAGCCTGCTTTTCCAGTTCCCACTGGGCACTCAGCAGGCGCCAGTGTTTCCCAGCCCTGGCAGCCAGCATCCCCCGTGGAGCCTCGGGTAGTGTGGGGGTGGAGCTCCTCCCTGGCTCACTGGATCCTAGGCTCACACCAGCCTCCTACAGGTGGCCTCTGCCTGCATCGCCCCAGTGCGCCCATGTGCCCCGCCCCCCGCCTGCTTCCTGCGCAGATGCCTTTGCCGTGGGCCCTGCTGTGCCCTCAGGTGAGGGTGCCAGCCTGTCCTGTGCTTCCTGAAAAGGAGCTTTTCCTCTGGACTCTGGCTCAGGCACCACTTCCTCCAGGAAGTCTCCCCTGCTGTGCTCACCCGCTTCTCTGCTCTGTCTGATGTGTTTCACCCTCCCTCACATTTCAGTGGACTGTTGACTGTGAGCCCTAGGTGTGAGCAATGAGGGAGAACAGGGTGTCCTTAGACGTGTCCCAGGTCACCCTCCCCGTTGTGCATCGTGGCCCAGAGCTGGTCGTGCTCCAGATCCCTCAGGAGCCACCTGGCCACTTGGGTTTCTCTCCTGAGTCCAGGCTTCATGGGGTCAGGTCTCAACAGTCTGACCCAGGAGACGGTGCCGTCCCTGCTGTCTCTGAGGGGCCCACCCCCCAGCCTCAGACAGCGCATACCTCGCCGCAGCCTCTTCCAACTCTCTCTTGCAGGACATCCTTACGGACCTGTCAGCGGAGAGCGAGACCCTCGACCTGGAGTGCGAGGCGCAGGACTGTTTGGCACACAAGGTAGAAGCCCTGGGCTTTGCGGTCTGGAATGTCGTTAAGGAGAAGCTGAGAGGGCTCAGAATTTCCCCAACTCTGAATCTGCTGTTAGTTCAAGCCGTGTAACCAACAGCTGCCACGTGCCAAGCGCTGTGCAGCTGAGTGCTTTCGTTCTTACAGTGCAGATGTCGTGACAGCCCTGTGAGGAGGTGGTGGTGGTTTTTTTGTAAGAGAAAGAAGCACATTCAGAGGGATCGAGTGAGTTGCCAGGAGCCACACAGTCCTTGGCTTGTCAGAGTCGGCATTCGAACCCGTCGAACATTTTCCTTCCCTTACAATTAAAGCAACACATTCTAGTGGTGAAAGGAAACCAGTCCACTCCAGAGCAAACGCGCTCGCCCACCGCAGGATCCGTCTGGAGGCAGCGCTGGCAGCGCGGTCCCCGCGGGCTGGCTGTCATCCCACGGCTTTCTTGGCAGATGTCGCAACACCCAGTTCTCGTTCTGCTGTGCCGTGCGGTGGGGACGCGGGGGTGGGTAGGGGGTGGGCAAGAGCTCTTCCTGAAGGTCTGGAACACGGCTGCCCAGAGGAAGCCGTTGGCCTTTCTCGGGTTATAAATACACATGACGTAGTATTTATCATTTTCACTATTTATGAGTGTAAAATTCAGTGGCGTTATATACATTCAAAATGCTGTATATCCATCAGCACTGTCTATCCCGAAACCTTTTCATCACGCCAAACATAAACCCTGTCGTTAAAGACTAACTCCTCCTCTTCCCCAGCCCTTGGGAACCACCATTCTGCTGTCCCCATGAATCTGGTATTCTAGGGACCTCCTGTAGAAGGAGTCATGCAGTCATTGTCCTTTTATGACTGGCTTGTTTCACTTACTGTTGTTTTTAAGGTTTATCCATGTTGTGGTATGTGTCAGTTTCCTTCCTTCTTAAGGCTGAGTGATGTCCCATTGTGTATACATATCCCTTCGGTTTGTCCATTCGCCCAACAGTGGACACGGGGTATGCCCATGTTCCGGCCACCGTGAATTGGGCTGCTGCGAACACAGGATGCAGACACCTGCTCGGAGCCCTGCCTCCAGTTCCTTCGAGCTGCGGGGGCTCACGGTGGTTCTGTGCTTAACTTTCTGAGGACCTTCTACACGGCTTTCCCACACAACTGCATCACTTGGCGTTCCTCATCGACACTTATTTTCCGTTCTTCTTATAGCCACCTCTGGTGGGAGTGGGGATGAAGCGGGGGCAAAGTGGTGTCTCGCTGTGGTTTCGATGCGCATGGCCCTGGTGACTGATGAGGTCGCAGCGCGCAGTGTTCTGACATTTGAGGGAGAGCCTGGGATTTTTCCCAGACGTTACAGCAGCTACTCGTGGAGAGAAGGTGCCAGTCAGGGGTCGGGTGGAGGGCAGTGGGCTTGTGCCATTTTTATACACATCATGTATTTTTTTAGCCAAAACACATTACTTCCCTAGTAGTTGTTTTTTAATAAAATGCTTAATTTTTAAACAAAAACGTATTACAGCAAGAGTGTAGCCGCCATTGATGGAAACGCAGTGTCCTGCACAGTGCTCCGTAAGGAGGCGTGACAGTCCTAGGAATGTGGACTTTTCTCCGTTAGCCCTCAGCTGGAGTCCAGTTTAGCTAATATTGGGCATGCATGAAAAAAAAATAAAAATTTTAAACCTTATTATAGAGACACATCACAGAACACCTCAGAGTCCAGTGGGCTAGGCTGAGGTTCCGTTCTCACAGGAACTTGCCTGTTATGTGACTGCAGGCTGCAGCATCGTGGGTTGGGTCTGTCATCAGCTGAGGCTGCCTCCCGCACCGTTTCTTCCAGTGACAGCTCTTTTCCAGAAGCCAGGAAGACAGCTGCTCGAGGCACAAGGGCACGAACTGGCCTCTGCTCCTGGCTCCACTGTCCCAAGTTTTGGCTCTGCCGCTGTCCGCAGTAATTGGAATTCAAAGCTCTGCAGCTGAAAACGGTCTTGGCATTTTGTCTGTGAAACACGTGCCAGGGAGACTCACGGTCAGCAGCAGTTGTGATCCAAGTTCTGTTTGGCTCTGACTGCCCCGAACGATGGGTGCCTATAAACGCGGCAGCGAGTTGGCTGCACTGCAGACTCGCAGGCAGTAAAGGGAAATTGGGTGTTTGGTCAAGTGCTGTCGGATGTACGCAGAACATTAAACCCTTCGAGCTTTCTTTTGGTTTCTCTGCTGTGAGGCCAGATTCACATTCCACTCGCAGAATTACAGAATTATTGAATCAGAAACTTACGGTAACTCTGGAGAGGCAGCCACAGTCTCCCATGCGCTGAAGTTCTCCACGTTAGAGGACAAGCCACACGGGCCAGGCCTGTCTCGTCAGCAGGAAGCGCTCCAGAGACACGTAGGATTGTCTCTGCTGGAACTGCCCAGCCTTCAAGAAGCTGCGGACATCTACTTTTATTAGGGAGTTTTACATTTTACTTATTTTTTGAAATTAAAACCTGACCTCCCTCTGATGGTCTAAGTTTCGCCTTTGCAGGAACAGTGGGCGATTAATGTCATTGACTCAGAACTTTGTTTTAACGTCATCTTGAAAGCTGTCATTTATAACCTAAATGACCAAGCACAGGAACTTGGCCAGAGTAAATGGCGATACATCCATGTGGCAAAACATTATGTAGTTACAGAAAACGCCGTAGAAATATCTGGTGACACAGCAGGATGTTGCTGATGTCACCCATGCGTTCATGGGGATAGAGCACCTGCTGCATGCCAGCTCTGCACCAGGTGCCAGGAATACAGCAGTGAGCAGCAGGTGTGGCCGCTGTCTGAGACGCTTGCTCCTACTTGGGGGGACACAGTCACAAATGTGTGTACAGTGTAAGCCTACTGTACGTCCTGACGGAAGCTGCCTCGTCTGATGATCACTCGCCACCTCCTTTGTCTCGTTTTTAGGGGATTTCTCAAGCCGCCAGATATGTGTATCAACGACTCATCAATGATGGGATTTTGAGCCAAGCCTTCAGCATTGCTCCTGTGAGATTTTAATTTTTTTTAATTTTCCTTCTGTCATTAGCCGTTTGGTTTTTTAACCTTTACTCATTCTACTTTTGTCCTCCAGGAATACCGGCTTGTCATCGTGGGCCACAGCCTGGGAGCGGGTGCTGCTGCCCTGTTGGCCATCATGCTCAGAAAAGCATACCCAGAAGTCCGATGTTATGCCTTCTCCCCGCCCAGGGGGCTGCTCAGGTCCGTTCTCCTTCTCATAAGTCTAACAGGTGCCATGTACCAGCCATATGGTTCAGGCGGGCCTTTTACTTGTAATTTGATGGTACTTTTTCATCCTCAGGAGAAGTTTGCTTTCAGTTACTATTTAGTTGAAGAAAGAATGAACAGCCTCTCATAGGTCTGACCATGGCTTTGATTTCCTAAATGATATAATGCTAAGATTCATTTTTTTATATTGAGGTCTAATTGACAGACAACATTTTTAGTTTTGGGTACACAGCATAATGATTCAGTATTTTTGTATACTGCAAAATGATAACAATCTAGTTAACATCTATTACCACACATCGTTACAGAATTTTTCTTGTGATGAGAACTTCTAAGATTTACTCTTAGCAACTTTCAAACACGCGATACAATATTATTAACTGGTCGCTATGCTGTACATTACATCCCCACGACTGATTTATTTTATCGCCAGATGTTTGTACCTTTCGACTCCCTTTACCCATTTTGCCCCATCCCCCACCTCCAGTAACCACCAGTCTGTTCTCTGTATCTGTATCTGAACTGTATCTGAAGTGAGATATGGTATTTGTCTTTCTCTGACTTACTTCACTTAACATAATACCTTCAAGGTCCATCCATGTTGTTTCAAATGGCAAGATTTCATTATTTTTTATGGCTGAATAATATTCTATTATCTATGTGTGTATACATACAAATACATTTTCTTTACCCATCCATTTGTTGACAGACATTTAGGTTGTTTCCATATTTTGGCTGTTGTAAATAATGTAGTGAACATGTAGGTGCATATACCTTTTCAAGCTAGTGTTTTCATTTTCTTCGGATAAATACCCAGAAGTGGAATTGCTGGATCATGTGGTAGTTCTATTTTCAATTTTGGGGGGAGCCTCCATATTGTTTCCCACAGTGGCTGTGCTAAATTATTCCCCCAACAGTGCACAAGGGTTCCCTTTTCTCTACATCCTCACCCACTTTTTTTTTTTTTGGTAATACTCATTCTAACAGGTGTGAGGTGATATCTCGTGATTTTGATTTGTGTTTCCCTAATAATTAGTGATGTTGAACATTTTTTCATGTACTTATTGGCCATTAGTATGTCTTCTTTAGAGAAATGTCTACTCAGGTCCTCTGCCCATTTTTTAATAGGATTTGGTGTTAAGTCCTGTGAGTTCCTTACATATTTTGGATATTAGCCCCTAATTGGATGTATCATCTGTGAATATCTTCTCCCATTCACTGGGTGGTCTCTTTGTTTTGTTGATGGTAACTTTCAAAAGCGTTTTAGTTTAATGTAGTCCGATGTGTTTATTTTTCTTTTGTTGCTCTTGCCTGAGGAGAGACATCCAAAGTAGATACTGCTAAGAGCGATGTCAGAGTTTACCACCTGTGTTTTCTTCTAGGATTTTTATGGTTTAAGGTTTTACATTTAATCCATTCATCCAGGTCTTTAATCCATTCCGAGTTTATTTCCGTATATAAGTCCAATTTTATTTTTATTTTTGTATGCATCTGTAGTTTTCCCAACACCAGTTACTGAACAGACTGTCTTTGCCCCATTGCACGTCTTTGCTTCCTTTGCACATTTTTGTCAATGCTTTTCTGCATCTGTTGAGACGATCATAATAGTTTTGTCTTTTAATTTTGTTAATAAGCAAAGATTTATTTCTGGATTCTATTCCGTTGATCTATGTGTGTTTTTATGCCAATACCGTACTGTTTTGATTATTGTCGCTTTGTAGTATAGTTTGATATCAGGGAGTGTCAATACCTGCCACTTTGCTCTTTCTCAGGATTTCTTTGGTTATTCAAGATCTTTTGTTGGCCCCCAAATAATTTCAGGATTACTTGTTCTAATTCTGAGAAGAACGCCATTGGTATTTTAATAGGGATTGCATTGACTCTGTTTATTGCCTTAGGTAGTATAGGCATTTTAACAATTATTAATCCTTCCAATCCATCAGCAAGGTGTTTTCTTCCGTATATTTGTATATTCTTTAATTTTGTTTCTTAATGTCTTATTACGGCTTTCAGAGTATGGGTCTTTCACCTCCGGTTAAATTTATTTCTAGGTGGTTTATGCTTTTTTATACAATTATAAATGGAATTGTTTCTTACTTTCTCCCTCTGATCATTTTTGGTGTAATAGAAACACAACAGATTGCTGTATACTGATTCTGTGTCCTGAAACTTTACTGTATTCATTTATTAGTTCTAGTAGTTTTTTTGTGTGGAATCTGTAGGTGCTGATAAGACCATTAAAATGTTGTGTCCCTTTGCAGTCAATTCCTTCCTCCCACCCCGAGGCAAACATGAGCTACTTTTTGTCACTGTAGTTTGCCATTTCTAGAATGTCATATAAATGGAATTTTACAAGATGTCATGTTTTGTACTGTGCTTTTACTCAGCAAGGTGCATCTAGGTTGCATGAGTGTTTGCTTTATTATTCTTAGGTGTGTGTAGGATTGCCTTAATGTATCGTGCTTGAAATTTGTTAGACTCTTGAATCTGTGAAGTCTTAGTCATTGTCTTTTCGTGTATTACCTCTACTCTGTTCTCTTTTTTGGGACTCCAACTGGGTACATATCACACCTTCTCATTCTAGTTGCGTCTCTGGCGTCTCCTTCCTGTCTTCTATGACTTCGTTTCTATGTGCTACATTCTGTATATTTTCTTTGGATCTTTTTCTAGTTCACTATTTCTCTCTTCAGTTGCTTATGATGATCTTTTAAAAATATTGTTTTATTATGGAATTTTCAGATGTCGAAATTCAAACAAAAGTGGAGAATAGTGTAATGAGCCCACCCATTTAATCAGCTTCCCTAATTTATTAACACGATTAATCTCATTTCATAACCCACCCTACTTCCCAGATCTCGTTTTCTTTTAAAACAAATCTAGACATTTCCTCTGTAAATACATTAACATATCTCTAAAAGATGCTTTAGAAAAGTAACAACTCCTTGATTCCAGTAATTGATTCCATTCTCCCAATTATCTCACAGCTGTTTTATTTGAATTGTTGATTTGTTGGAATTCAGGTCCGAGTAGGGCTCTCATACTGGGCAAATGTGTCTTGTAACTGTTTTCATGCACAGCTTTTCCCTCCCATCTTTATTTCTGGAGCCAGGTTGTCGGTTGTGGAGAATCCACATTCTGGATTTCTCTTGTGTACTCAGTGTGGTTTAACACGTTCCTCTGTCCCCTTGCTTGTCTGTATGTCATAGAAGATGGTAAATATGTCCAGAGACTTGATCAGATTCAGAGATTCCTTTTTTCCTGGCTCCATAGTCATTTTATTTATTTTTTAAATATTTTCCTTGTCCCCTCCCCCCTCTGGTAACCACTAGTCCATTGTCCATGTCCCAGAGTCTCTCTTTGTCCTGTCGCTTTTAGGTATGTATCGGATTCAGAGGTTTTTTTTGACAGTACACCTCAGTAATGGTGTGTGATCCCTGCTGCACCACACACATCAGAGGCACGTGTCTGCTTGTCTTTGCTGTGAGCAAGTAACGGTATGAGAGGCTGCAAAATGTTGCTGTTCTGTTTCTAGCATTCCTTCTGCATTTATTAGCTGAAAATTATAAAGAGCTTTTCTTCAGGGGTCTGGTACTGTGAGTTAGGTCACACAGGAAAGGCATTCACTCTGCCCTGGCCGCAGTGTTCAGAACAGTGGCCGTGCAGCTGTCTCCAGAGGCGGAGTTACTACTTTATGGTGCCGTTATAAACTCGGCCTTAAACATCTTTGTTCAAAGTTTTGTTGAAGTTAAAGTCCATCGCAGTCATTCTTTTGCTGGTCACACTGTCCCATCTTTCGCCAGTGGGAGGCCCTTCAAATTAGGCTTCTCATCCTGACACAAGTCCAGCTGCGTGGTGGTCGTCTGCTTTCTGGTACTACAAAATATTCTCACGCTTTTGCCCTGTTCTGTATCTGGCGTCAGGCATTTCTCCAAGGAGTACTGTTTTCTTTGAGTGGGAAATGGTTCTTAAGAGACCACGATCTGAGTACCAGGGGTGCTCATTACCACAGGACAGGAGTTTCTAGGCCTTTTCAGTGGAAAGAGGTAGGAAATGCTTTTGTTTCAAAGAAAAAATATATTCTTAATTTTGATATTTCCAGTTTAAAGATCAGCGTTTTTACTTATTTGATTACATACTTGGTTTTCAGCAAAATTCTTATCTCTTTTCTCCTATGCTAAAAATCTTGGTTTCTGTCAGTGTTAACCTAAAATTTTTATTTCTTTCTCTTAGTACATATACAGACACATACGTAGGTCGGTAGCTCAGTTTCAGAATGGCAATACCGATACCACCTCGAGCAGTTAGAGGTTTCTTTGCAGTTTGTTTTATCCTTAGGTTATAGTCCTACTAGGGAAGTACAGCCAAAGTTTAATGTCACTTAGTATTAGGTTCACTGTTCCATTTGACATTTTAGGATTCCTTTAGTTGTTATTTTGACTTAGTTTTGTTTTATAATTATATCAAAGGTACTGTCATAGAAATCCACGTTCCGTCCCTGCTCCCCTATGCTCCCTCCTCCACAGGGAGCCATTTTTAATATTTGATCATGTCTTTAAATTCTTCCCCTTTTCTGGGATGACAGTGTGCTACTACACATGCTGTCTCGTATCTTGTATTTAACTTAAACAGTGGTTCCTGAGGTCACGTCCCAACAGTACAGATAACCCTCAGCCTCTCACAGATGCAAAGGACTCAGCCCTCTGTGCATGTGCTGTAGGTTATTAACTGAACAGTTCTCTGTGGATGGACAGTTGGGTTGTTTTCAGCCTCTGCTGTTAGAAGTAGTAAAAGCTGCAACGAATAGCCTTTTGCATCTGTCTTTTTACATTCTTGCCAGTGTGTTTTTGTTAGATTCCTTAATGTGGAGTTGCTGGGTCACAGGATATAGGCGTATCCTCAGTTTGTGGGTCTTGATTTGGTTTGACATGTTAGCCGTGGTTCGTCTTTGTTGACGTATGTTGTGGCTTTCCTATAATCTGGCCAGTGAGTTGCTCTAATCGGAGTTTCCATGTTACTTCTCTTCCCCTTTAGGGGACAGAGAGCTGAGTTCTGTTCTGTTCTGTGAAAACCGATGTCTCACTGACCTGGCAAAGTCACTTGATTTCTCTTTGAAGCCCTCAGTGGGCAATATCATCATAAAACTTAACTAATTTTTCTTCTTTTGAAATTTCAGCAAATCCCTTCATGAATACTCTAAGAACTTCACCGTGTCACTTGTCCTAGGCAAGGATGTGATTCCCAGGTGAGTCGGCTGGACGCTTCCTCTAGGGTTGGGGTAGCTGAAAAGACCGAGTACTGAGCCTCAACCCGTTCTTTTGCTAAACAGGTTAAGTGTGACCAACATGGAAGACCTGAAGAAGAGAGTCTTGCGAGTGATCGCTCACTGTAACAGGCCCAAGGTAACCTGTGCCCGGTACGAGGCCCTGCAGGAGTGTGGCCTCCCCAGGGCGCTGTATGTGGCTTCAGAGGATGTTTCTAAATTTAAAGCCTCTTAGCCTAGGGCATTTGACGCTATTGCTGGAAGCTCTTTCTATTCTCTGTAGAGACTTCTATCTGGTGTCCCATAGATGACGTCTAAGAAAGCAAATGGCTAAATCGAGCACATGCAATACCACAATTAGAAAATACTAAAAACCATTCCTGTTCCAATTAAGTGATTTGCTTTCTGGCGCACTTCTTAGCCCTGTTTTGTGACCAACAGTATTCTGATGCCTTTGGTTCCCACGCTTAGAAAATAAGGCTGCCAAATACAGAGTTTAAGGTATATCATTTACAGGGAATAGTATATCTATGCTGTGGAATATTATGCAGTCATTAAAAATGGTGACATAAATTTGTATTTACCATTAGTGAAAGACATCCATAATGCATTGAAAAGTTTGTTCTTGAAAGGCAGGCCTAAATGTGGTTCTCTGAGGTGTGATCCGTGGCAGGAGAGGTTACATGGAGATGTACGAGCTTCAAAAAATAACCTCAAAATGTGATTTTGTTTAGATAATAGGATTAGAGATGATTTTCACTTAACCTTTGTTTCCTGACTTCTCATGTGTTCTTGTTGCTAATTAGGAAAAATATTAAAAATTTTTAATACTTTATTCACAATTAAAAAAACCTACCATCTAATGTCTTAGAGGGAAGAGTAAAACTGGTTTGCAGAATTACCTGAAAAGAATTAAGGGTAATTTCCCCTCAGAATCTGCATGATTTGATTTTTAAATATTGCTTCTAGTGTGACGGCTTCATTGCCCAAGAGATACCTGAGTTAGGCCCACTGACCTCCGGCCTCGCTCAGATGTGTCTGTCTGAGCTCTGAGGGGCGCTGCCACCTGGCTCACAGTCCAAAGAGGTCTCTGGTGATGGCGAAGGCTTCTGAGTAACAAGCACACTTGTCTTCTCGGGTCTCGCCCTTAGTACAAGATTCTGCTGCGCGGGTGCTGGTATGAGCTGTTTGGAGGGGACCCCGATAACTTTCCAACGGAGCTGGATGGGGGCGACCACAGAGACCTGACACAGCCTCTGCTCGGGGAGCAGAGTCTGCTGACACACGGGTCCTCGGCTTACAGCTTCTTCAGTGATTCCCCGCTGGACTCCCCCACCAAGTACCCACCTCTCTACCCTCCCGGCAGGATCATCCACCTGGAGGAAGAGGGCACTGCAGGGAGGTGAGTGTGGGCGGGGCCTCGTGTGGCTGCGTCCCCCCACCAGTGAAAGGAACACGATGTGGCCTTGAACTTGACATCACGCTCGGCTCCTTGGTTTTCTTTTTCAGGTTTTCCTGTTACACCACACAGTACACCGCCAGGTGGGCGCACGAGTCAGAATTCAGCAGGATCCTCATCGGCCCCAAGATGCTGACGGACCACATGCCCGACATCCTGATGAGAGCCTTGGACAGCATAGTGTCCGACAGGGCCACCTGCATTTCCTGTCCAGCCCAAGGGGGCCCGCACGTGGACCTGGTGTGACCAGAGCTGCTGGAGGCCACCCCAGCACGACGGACTCGGACTCACACTGTCCTTAAAGTGACTCAACGTCTGCGCGGTGCCCGTGACGCTGTGCACTGAAGGCACTGGATGGATGGGCACTCAGGTCGCCAGTCTAAAGGCCCGGCTGGTCTGAGAAGCTGTTTCGATCACGGATTCTGCAGGCTCAGGAGTTAGGAAAGCACAGAGCTCACGGTGCTGCTGAGAACGAATGTGTGGGAAGCTTCAAGGAGCTCCTTCCCCTGGGGCCTGCTGCCTCCTGGGCACCTGGGAGCCGCCGGGGGAGGGGCGGGAGTGCCCGAGCCAGGTTTATGGCCCTCCCGGGTCTGTGGCCTCCCCCTGCGCAGGCCACTTCTCACTGTCAGTCTTGTCCCTGTGGAGATGAGTCTGAACTTGGCAGACAGGTGTACAGTTTATTTTACAACTGGATTTTCCTGGCTACACTAACTGTCCTCAGCTGTGAGGACGCGGACTGGGGCTTGCTTCTGGTCATTAAGGGTCAGCCCTGAGCTGCGACTGGGAATCAGGACAAAACCAGCTCAGGAAAGTGAGTGGAGACCAGCTCCTGCCCCGCGCCCCGCCAGCCGCAGCGCCAGGCCCTGGCCCTGTTTACACTGTGTGGTGGTTTCATCAACATCCAGTTGATTTAAACACTCCTTCTGGCTCTTGGAGATGGACCAGTGGATTCAGAGGGAATTTAAAAAGTAAAGCACTTACACATGTCACTAGCGTCTACCGTGATGTGCTCTTCTAGTGGAAGTTTCCAGGAAGGGCTTTTACTGGGAGGTTTTACAGCAATCTTTTAAGCATTCTGTCCACTGCAAACAAAATGAAGTCTTAAATTTTCTCAGTCCTGTGGCTAAAGATTGCACAGCTATCTGATTCCACCCCACCCCCCACCCCCTGAGATCCCATAAAATGACAGTAAAGGGATTTCTTTAAAAAGCATCAAGTCACAAGAAAGGGGAAAAGAGACAGGAACAATGAGAAGGCTCGAGTTAAACAGAATCCGGAGGGAAGTGGGGAAGGGAGGACAAGCCAGCCCGCCTCCCGGCCCAGATCCCCACGGGCTGCTGACGCAGGGGCTCACTGAGGGGGCCCCTGAAGCTGAGAGAAACTCGGCCTTTCCTGTGCTTTGGGGCGGGGGCGGGGGACACCTGCACAGCTGAGGGCGAGGGAATGACATTCCCCAATTCCTCCCACGTGGCTCCCAGGACCTTAAAGGAGAAAAACCACCAGAGAAATCTGACCTCTAGGGATACCTCCCATCAGGGCCTCTGAGCTGTCACCACCAGACCATGACAGCTTCTGAAAACCTGCAAAGGGCCATCTGAAGAACTTCGATTGAAATGCCACGGTAACGTCCAGTTGCTGCAAGTTCTATTTCTAAACACGATTCCTGTTCACTCAGGGCACAAAGGTAGATGGTCGCAGACACACTTTGAACACTCCCTTCTGAGCCGTGCGCTTGGTTTCCAGTCTGCTTTTGAGGTCGACCTTTAAGCACGAGCCAAGGATGGCCAGACACGAGGAACGAGAGACCCAGAGAAATGGAAGTGGGAGAAGCTTCAAACGCCCCCAGCTGCAGCTCGAGAACAGAGAAAGTGCTGCAACCACAAAACGGGCCGAAAAATGGTATCCAGAGGACAGAACAGATGAAAATTAAAAGCATGAACGATGAATAAAAACGGATACCTGACTAATGGGAGATAGGAGCTTCCAGATGGAAAGAGCCCACAGAACATGACATCAAAATAAACTCAGGACACACAAGACAGGGGGAAGACTTGAAAATAAAAGTATTCCCCGCAAAGGAAATGGCCAAGTGGGGGAGCTGCCTCCAAAAATCTGAAGTTACTTCCAGCCCGGAATTTTAGAGCCAGGCAAAAATATCAGTGGAGTGAAGTTATTTTCAAAGATGTAAGGGCTCAAAAATGTAGGTTTCCTACACATTCCTTTTCAGGAAGCTCTTGAACAATCTGTTCATCAAAATAGGAAGTAAATTTAAAAATGAGTCACGTGTAGGCAATAAACGAACATATTTGAGAAATGGTGGTCAGAGGATTTAGAGACTAGGGAAATTGATGAAATACATAATACATGTGAACATCTTGAGAGATTTAGACAACAGATGGCAGGCCACAGTTAAGTACCCAGAAAACTAAGCCTTATATAAAGATCCCCAGAGAAACCAAAAGTAGTCGTGCGGGCAGGCCAGGTTCGGTGCCACCCAGCTCAGCCGCGTGCTGACGTGGTAATCACAGACACTAATAGCAGCAGCCAACACAGGAGCACGGGGAAGGCGGCGGGGGCCAGCGGTGCCCTGGAAGACGGCCCTTGTGTCTGCCGCGACGGGAATGTCTGTTCACGGCTGAAACTGCGAAACCCAACCAGCAATAAAAGCACGTGATTGAGACTGACCCCGGGACGGGGCAGCAGCTCCATCAGTTTTCACCTGCCAGTGATTTAAGCCGTCCCGCCTGAGTGGGCAAAAGCCTCCACACCAGCCCAGAGGCGGCGTCCTGGGAGCTTCCAGTTGGTGGACACATGGACACAGGGGAATGGCATGCTGAGGGAGCATGGAAGTCCCACACCCCTGCCCCGGCCCCACCTGGCATGTCTTCTACCTGGCTGTTCCTGAGTTATGTCCTTTTACAATAAGCTGGCAATCTAGTAAAAAAAAAAAAAAATTTTATATATATATATATATAAAATTTAGGCATATGGAGGCAAATTATGAAAAATTAGTTGAAAGAACTCAAAGTAGTTACATCTGAGGAGGGTAAAAGGAGACGACTTTGTAGCAAACTTTTATAACTATTTGGTTTTTAAACAGCATACTTTATCTTTGGTTAAAACTCAAAAATAATCTTCAAAATAAAGAATATTTAGAAAATGGATTCTAGCATGAACTATTTATAGCACAATTTCCGGTTCCAGAAAGGATCTTAAAATCATACAGTCAACTTCCACCCAGTCAGCTTCCGCCCTACCAAGATGCCAGCTCGAGTCCCAACATCTCATTTTCAGCCCAGAGCTCTGGCCTGAGACGCACGTGCATGCGTGTGCACACACACACGCCCCACGATGGACATCACATGAGTATCTCACCAACGTTCAATAGGTCCAAAACCAAATACCAGGCACTGTCGGCTGATTCATCCATCTTCTTCCCCCTGGGAGGGCCACCCGCTCCCTGTCCCCCCAGCAATGAAAACACTGAAAATGAATATCAACAACCCAGGATTTTGAAGTGGGGCAAAAGCAGGAGGCTGTTCACGAACCTCTCAAGAATTCAAGTATCACCAGTTGTGTGATTCAAGGATTTATTAAGTCATACATGCAAAACATACTGCTAATTGCATTAGCAAAAGATCAATGTAAAAACACTCCACAATTCTGCAACTGTCAATTTAAAAAATTTTGTTCTAGTGGTTGAAAGGTCCAACCTTGTATTCTTGCCAGTGGCTGAGTTTACAGAACTTCGTTACCACGAGCATGGGGTGTACAGCCCCTCACAGACCCAAAGGAACACTGTTAGGCAGGGCAACAGGAAGTGTGTCCACGTGGCGGAGGCAGAGGGGTCGGCATTGGTCAAGGTATAGTGTTGGTGATCTGGCAAGACAGTGATGTTACGAAGTTCATAGTTTAAGAATATCTAAAATATTTTAAAAACTGTAAAGATGCAACACATGATTTTTACACCTAGTTACTAGAAAACTAAGGAAAGCACTAATTAGCTGGAGTAAAGTAACGTGAAAACAGGAATGCACTTCTAATCTACAAAAAAATTTCTAATGCATTATCAAGAAAGATTTTATAATACAAGGAGGCATATTGCTCATTAAGAAGGTTCTATAAGAAAAGCACTAAGTTAGCAACTATGGGAATGACCAGTCAAAGGAATAAATGCCCAATTTCGGGAGGGACTGCAGGGTTAAGAAAAAGCTTAAGAAAACACTTACTGATTAATACCAACTTCTTCACCTGCTGCATTTGACAGAAATTAACCTATTTAAAATCTTACCCGTGACACTTTTATTCGGTTTAATTATTACGTGTACAATGTAGTGTAAATCACTTCATATTCTGTCGAAATACTGTCTTCATCCTTTGATCACACCACGTGTTCCCACACTCCACCCCAGTGCACCCACGGCTAGCGCAGACTTCATCAGAGGGAACACGGAAGAGTTCTGTTCAAAATTTCAGTAAAAGCTAGTACACTAATTTTTAAAAAAATCTTCCTACAAAATCAAAAAGACTGATCCATTAGGACACACAGTACAGCGCAGGGGATGAACACGGCCTGGAAACTTAGCGATGCGTTAGTTAAATGGCAACATTTCATGAAGGCGGCTGCACTGCTCGCATGGGAAACGAGTTAGAGTGTCTGCCTGTCCTAACTTCAGACGCTACCGTCTTCTTAAGACAAAGTTCTTTAAACGGTTTAGTGCTTAGTGTTCTTAGCACAACAATGCAGTTTAATTCACAAGGTATTTTGGCAACTCTTAATCTGAGCAAGAATAGGGGCTTTTGAAAAATAAGGCTTTAAGAAAGCGTGTCATTTAGGGCTAAATTTTAATAGAATGTGAAAGTTTGAACTCTTACACTTTAAACAAAACCTAAAAATTACTGATTGATTCAAAATGGTTTTATGGAAAAACTAATCTGTAACAAAAACTTGGCATTGAGTGCGAAGGCTCCATCGTTTCTGAGCAAAGCGTACAAAGGTTCCGAGGGGACAGGGCAGCAGGGAAGAGGGACCCGGATGTTTACAACAGCAGGCACTTTCTCTTCCTTTTCTTGACAGGAGGCGGGCAGAGAACGGCGCGAATGGCTTCGTCGAACACTGTCTTGAGGCCTCGCTGCGTGAGAGCGGAGCATTCCAGGTATTTCACAGCACCTGCCGGGGACAACCCCTTATAGACACGTGGCAATGCGCGTGCCAACCCCCCACCCGGCCCTGCCACCTGCTGACAGGCGAGCGCAGTGGAGCGGCTTTTAACCCCACCTCCTCCTTTGGGCCTTGCTCAGCCAGCTCCCCAGAGGTGAGCCAGACCGAGCTGAAGGAGCTGAAGGAACACTCTCCACCTCCCCAAACCAGACTCCAGCCTGTGTCACGAAAATAAAAACACGTGCAAAGCAAACATGAAAAATGCAGTGCGTACCAATCTCCTTAGCCATGGCTAAGCCCTGCGGGTAGGTGATAGGTGTCAGCTTCTTCTCTTTCAGTTTCTCAATCGTGTCTTTATCATCCCTAAGATCAAGCTTAGTCCCCACCAGGATGATGGGAGTGTTGGGACAATGGTGTCGCACTTCAGGATACCACTAGATGTAGAGAAAGGAAAAAAGTTACGATACTCTCCTTTATAAACTTCCTTCACCGAAATGGTATCCACACAGTTGCCAAAACGTATCCACCAGCCCTCAGTCACTGCATCTCTACACAGCCAACCTGCAGAAAACTGCGCCCGCTCTCCAGCCCTGCTCACACCTTCCATTCACATCTTCAAGGACCATGGGACCTCCTGTTCCTCCCGGACCATGGGACCACCTATGGACGTTTCATTAGCAAGCAGGACTCCCAAGATTTACGACCCTACAGGATGGGCGTTACTTGTAAGACCAAAGGTGCCCCCCTAAACCACTGTTTTTGGTAAAACGAGTCAAGTCTTAGGCCATCTCGGGAAATACTCCATGCAGTCGTGGATGAGAATAAACGATCTAGACTCAGGTCTCGGCTCTGCCCCATCGCCCCACGAGCATGACACTGGAAGGGCATCTCGCATGTGTCGTTTTCACTAAGTTTGTAAAAGATGCGGCAGTGGAAAGTAACAGTCGTTTTTATTAGACCAACTCCAAAGTGCTTTGTTAAATTTTAACAAGGAACACAGCACTTCTGAATCAGTCTGAAACTTGGGAATTCTATCTACTGAAGTCATATACTTAAAAAATCGATTATCTACCTCAGCAAAATTACTCAAACCAATTTAAATACTGAAAATTTCTATCAATAAATGATACTTCTTAATGTTTCTTCCCGAGAGTGACATCATGTAACAAAATATTTTTCTAAAAAACCCTCCCACTTACCTTTGCGCGAACATTTTCGAATGATGCAGGGCTCACAAGAGAAAAGCAAATTAAGAATACATCCTACAAAAAGGAAACACAGGGGTGTTTAGAAAACGCTCCAACGATGCCTAATGCACTCTAAGTGTTGCTGGAAACGAGCCAGCGCAAGGGCGTGTACTGTGCACCCGCAGCCTGTGTGGAGGGTGTGCTCCCCAGTGCCCCCTTCGGCCATGTCATATGGCTCCCAAGTCAGAACCAGCTCTGTGTGAGAAGGGCGAGTGGAGTTCAATCTGCTAGAAGTTACTGAGGCCACGGAGACGTCAAATTGGACCCCTGGGAGGCCTCTTTGTCATCATTCCCAGCTCCCACCGGGAACCTAACGGTCTGTTATACACAGGGACAAAATCAAGTGTCAAGGGGCTCCGCCAGTATTCCATAAAATTTGGTCTCTGTTTCTGAAAACGTTATCTACAAACGGTGTGCCTTTCACTAAGCTCCTCTTCTGCGTGTTGAGCATAAACACTTCTAGATGATCACTAGGTTCCAATTAAACTGCTTTTTAAAGAAATGCCATCGCCGTCCCTGGCCCAGACGGGGCCCATGTATTTGCTAAATGAGCACGTGACGGAGGCTGGCCGAGTGCGCAAGTAGCGTCTTCCCTGCTGTCAAAGCCCCTGCCCCCCCGCATATGGCCTCTGGAGATCTGCACCCAGGGGAGCTGGAGCTGAAGGGCAGACTCAAAGGAAAAAGCAGGTGCAGATAAATACCTGGAAGAATTTCCGGCTAAAAGTAAAATATTCAGGGTTCTCCTCCCATTCTGCATTGTGTAAAAAGTCTCAATATTTACCTGGGTTAAAACGCCCAAGAGTTTCTAAAATGCTAAGTTTATAAAACATTTTCCTGGAAAAAGGCAGCTACGCTACTTTGTGAAATGCACCCAGTTCCCCAGCTAACGCTTTCAGTCATGCAGCTGGCATTGTACCTGTAAGGGAAGGAAACACCCCACACGACAGCCGAAAATGCCAGCGCATGCACAGCTTGCCCCAGAATCACCGTGCCATCTCGCACCTGAGCTGATTGTGGCATTTGGAAGCAGGGCGAGGTTAGCTCTCCAGCGCCGCACAGCCACACCCGACAGGCCCGCGGCACCAGCACAGCGGCAGGAGAACCTGGCAGCCCTGGTTAGGCCAGCCCGCCAAGCGCCAGCAGCCCGGGGAGGGGCCCTTCCTAAAAGCGCCCCCCGACTCGGGAGGAGGGAAAAGGCAGCTCATGAACCGCTTCAGTTCAAGCTAGTAGGTCAACTGTCACGCTCTAATGACAGCAGTTTCATCAAGCGAGACCCCAACCTTGAGTGAATTCGATAGAAAACACTCAAGGAACATGAGGCTCGACAGGAGATCCTAGGAAAACTACGTGAAACGACAGAATAGATAAAGCTCGAAACTGAAGTCGACTGAAAGTTTTACATACGGCAATCGGCTTGTCTTTGCCCCTGGAGGTTTTATCCTTACCATACGTTTCTCCAACCTAGTAATGCATGAGAACTTTGTTTGAATTTAGTAGAAACTGAGGAAAATAAAAATCAATACAGCCTGTTACTTATTCTTCATTAGAGTTCTGTCTCGACCCTCCCAAGGTTCTGAGCTGAAAGCAGATGGGGATCTAACAGGTGTATGGATGCCAAATGCCACTGAACCACTCCATCGACCAACCTGCGAAGGTCAGTGACGGTGAAGACGGGGGTCAGGTGAACACTGGGAGACAAACACAGGTGCTGCTCGTGGCAGCAAACGGGGTTCCTCCCCAGCAGAGCTGAAAACATGCCAAGGAAGCTTATGCTTAGTAAGGCAGTGTTAAAAAAAGTACCCTTCCCTCAACAACGGCATGCTCATGCGCGGTCACTGGCATCCGTTAGTGACGGGCACACCCTTCAAGATCTCTGTCCGAGTTCTCAGACACGGGCTCTCCAGAGCAGGGCCGCGGCTGGGAGCTGTGAACGTGACAAGTGTCCCGTGGTGCAGAAATGCCGGTCCTCTCCTCCCCCGAGTTCGGGGACCTGCATCACTGACACGAACAGTGTGCTGTACGGAGAGCTCTGAGGTGTGGAGGTGGTGGCCCAGGAGGAACAGCGTTTCCAGTGTGTTTATTACGATGCTTTCAGTTCCCTCCTTTGTCCAATAAAAATGGAAAGACTTGCTCTTCCAGCAACACAGCCCTGGAATTCTTTTAAGAGCCAGACAGAATTATTATAATTCCATGTCATTCAGGCGTCTCTGATTTACAATTCAAAGAGACTGGTAAAGGTTCCGTAACTATCTAGGTTTAATCTGTGGACTATTTTTGAAGATTTGTCCTTCCAAGGCCTTGATGTGATGCCAGATGTCACTATGACACTGGGTCTCATGGGGATTGGCCACAAAAACACAGCTTCGACATATCCTCTAGCCACATCAGTTCTACCCTTTTCAATGTCTAAGGACATCTTTTTTGATGAAGAAATGCGCTTTCCATCCTACATCAGTGCTGCACCATCTGCCCGTCCCTCCTCCTTCCTTTGTCCTCCCCCGGCCTAAAAATGGCTCTAAGGCAGCAGCCTCGTGCTTCTGACACTCGTCTTCTAGATTCGATCGTTCCGACCTTGCTGTCCGTGCCGACGCCGTGTGCCTGTCCTGTAACACTCAGACTCCTCGGCACGGCCACCTGCGGCGTGGCCCCGCTCTCCCTCCCTGCCAGGTCAGCGTGCGCGCTGCAGCCCCCCACTCGCCTTTCCTCTGCGCGGGGACGCCACGCTCCTCACACAGCCCGGCCACTTCTGACCACATCGACTCCGGCGGGCCTTCCGGGACCTGTGAGACCCCTGTGCCACAAGCCTGTTCTCCACCACTAGTCAAAGCGACATGCGCAGGGCTCGACGCACTGGTCAAAATCACAGCAGTTCTTACTGCCGCCCCCGGCCTGTCTGGCAGGGCACAGAAAGGCGAGGCTGCTGCCAGCAGGAGCGCGAGCTGAAACCTCACTACAGAAGCACGATCGTTTCTCCTGCTTTCATTTTCTTCTCTTCCAAATGCTTTCCACCTGTTTACGCTTACAGGCTTAGGTTTTCTAATGCGGGCATTTCATGCACCAGATGCATAAACAGCACGCGTGTCATCGGCGTGGCGCTGCTGCGGAACCGAGCTGGGGACAGCGAGAAGAGCAGCCCCCGCGGGCTGGGAGCTGGCCTGGTGCCCGCAGCGCCACCGCGGGGGTTTGTGAGAAACAAAACCACCTCCCGGAACAGACATCAGGCCAGGGCGCCGTGTGACCGTGCTGACGCCGAGACCACGGCCACGGTGAAGAAACGAAGAGCGACCGCTTCACCACCTTGTCCAAGCACAAACAAGTACAAGGTCACTGCAAACTACACGACACCGAACGGCCCGTCAGCCGAGTGCGTGACTCCTCCCGTACCAATCACAGCTTTAGCCTCGCTTCACCCCACCTTCTAGGGGGGCCGTATTAAAATGCCCAGCCAGAGTTACGCTGTCCACGCCGGGGAACCCGGCTTCCTGGAGCCCGCATAGCCCAACGCGAGCCCGCCTCTCACCGACAGGCCCCCAAAGTGTGTCTCCCTTGGGACAGGACCAGCCAGTTCTGTTTGTTTGACCACAGGTGTGTTTCCTGCGAGCTTGGGCTGCGGGACACTGAAGCTGCAACGGCCAACCTAACCAAGCCCCGACCTTTCGGAAATCCAAGCAGCTAAGCTAAACGCTGGGTTTCCTTTTTGCCCGATGTTGCAGCAATCTAGGCCGGAACTTGAAAACCCTTCGCGAGTCAGAGCACGCACAGGAAATGAACACACGGGCATGACACACCGGGTCCTGGCTGGCTGAACGAGTGCGGGGCGCGGGGCTCCCAGAACACGCAGGCCTCGGGCGTTGTGACTTCGGCAAGTCCAGGATGTTCCCACTCGCGTCACTAAATACTGGACAGGTGGGCAAACTCAGGCGACCAGACACAAGGCGAGATGCTGGGCCTGAGTGCTACGCTCATCACATGATTCTGAGCACGCCAACTCGAGAGGAACATGCAGAACAACGAAATATTTTTAAAAGAGAATATAAAGATAATGTATTAAAGGACAGGAAAGCCCAAAGAATTACTTAATTTAGAAAAATAACTCGAGGGCAACTTGTACTGCACATGACCACTTGCTCACTGCCCTCTGAAGAACGAAGTAGAAGCTAATGGTATAAACGTGTAACTCAGCTACACAGAGCTACCCAACGGAGAATGACCAGCATCCAATGACCACAGGAAACACGTCTCTTTTAAGGACGCCTCAGATAAGACATCTTCCTACTGGCCCTTCCGGAGTGGGTCTGAGCCCAGTCATGGATGAGCCACATAAATCGGCCTGCAGATCGAAGAGCCAACTACTGGAGACCACGCTCCGCTCAGCACCAAGTTTAGAGTTTTCTTCCTCTTTGCCAGTAAGAAACCAAGGTGCCCGTGCCCACCTGTAACTGCCAGGGCTTGCCCCTCTCCCCCAGCCCCCTGTGGGGCTGCATGGCTACCAGGAGACCTTCTAGGTGACAGCACCGCAGCGCCAGGGACCTGCCCCTCAGGGGCCAAGAGAGCTTGCTCGTCTCAGGGGAGTCCAGGTGGGCATAGTTATGCCACCAGTTGCATCTCACCATCTTTGCTCCCAAGCACCCCCACGCCCCTGCCGGCACCCAGTGCAGTACTCCGGTGAGCCACCTGGGGCAAGAGTCACGTCTTACTCCCTTTCTGCTGTCCAGTACTGGCAGCGCACACAGCTGCAACATCAAGTCCTAGCCCTAGGAGGACAACACCCACCTGGCTTTCAGGCCTCGCCACTGCAGCCTGATTCAGGCGGTCACCATCTGTGTGTTCTTTAGCACACAAAGTGGGAATCTTGCTAAGTCACCTTTGCCTTACTGTGACTGTCTCAGAACAAAAGGGGCACACCCAACCCTGTGAGTCACAGGCAGTGGCTGAGTGACGCCCCACCCTTCCCGATGTATCCAGTGGGTTGGAGACTCCTACCAATCAATGTTTGCAAGACCATTTAAAATTTGGAATTATTAAGCACCCACCAGGTACAGAACAATTTCCTAAACATATTGAAGAATCTGAACCATTTGGTGATTTGGTGATTTAACTCTTACTCACAGTTAATTTTTAGCTGGAGATTAACTGAGAACCGTGCGATTCAAACCTCCCATTTTATAGTCTGGGTTTTCATTTAGCACTGTTACCAGAATTCGCCCAAAGGACAATCTGCAAAACCTACAGCTCAAAGAAACTGTATGTGACAATTCCTCCAGCAGGAAACAAAGACAATGATTGCTGAATGGAAAAAGCTGTATTCCAAGGTTTAAAACTATCACCACGACACAGGAAGTTAATTTAAAAACGTCTTCCTGTGACACTGACCTTAACCCCCCGCCTCCCAGCTTGCTGAGAGGATGTACAGCTTGCCCGAATCTGGGTTCGGCTCTGAACTGAGGCGCTCTGCAGATCTGTCAGTACGTCCACACAGAGCCAGGAGGAGCCCTAACAGCAGCGACACTGGAGTGTCTGCAGCGTGCCTGCGCTGTTCTATGTGCCTTACGTGTGTTAACTCATCCGATCCTACACCAAGAGAGAGGTCAAGACCAGAGAGAAAGAAAGCTTCCCAAGGCCACGCAGCCAGCAAGAGGGAAAGCAGGGATCTGAACCTGAGGAATTTGCTCAACTGCCTCTATGCTGTGTTTGTCAGTTAGTCACTAAATCTCCAAAGTTGTTTTAAAAAGGAAAGACACGTATCGATACAAGCAAATGATACAAGACAACTGCTTAAAGAGAAGTGGCTTCTAAACTCCTCTGCACGAGCTATTACTCTAATTAGCTTTGGTAAATTTAGCTGACATAAAAGCAAAACTAATCTATAAGTTTTTCTGACTGTACACAGTGAACACATTTTTATAAACCTGAAAGCTCAATCTACATTTAGGTACCAAAGCCATAGAAAATAAGCATGTATTTTATAGAAAAATAGTACTAAACCCATAAGATGAGTTACTGACTTGATCTAAAGAAACCACAATCTTAAACTGCTTAATTTGATTCTGTGATGCAAAAATGCCACAAAGCAAACCATCCTGAAACTAACTGCTGCTAAAGCTGGTTTGCAAAAACAAAGCAGAGCTATTTCATATAGATGTCCTAAAACTAAAAGAAAAAATGTTAAATACACAGCGCAGTACTCAATAACTGGTAATGCTCAAAAACTAAAAACAAACAAATACCTGGTTTGCGTCTGGGGGGATATGCACTACTGGACTAATTTAAACTTTATTTGCTATTACTCAGTATACTCCCGAAATGGCAATATAGGCAAATCCACAGCGCTATGCAATAATTAAACATTCAGGAACTGCACATTCTAAAGGACACGGCAAACATCAGTCATGAGCCTTACTGTCTGTGGATAGGAGAGGGGACGTAATCTGTCGTAATCTTCTTGTCCAGCCGTGTCCCACAAGCCCAGATTCACCGGTTTTCCATCTACCATAACATTGGCAGAATAGTTGTCGAAGCTGCAGAACGGAGGAAAAATGGTTAGTCTTTAGCCCTGGAGTGTAAGGCACAGGTCCAGGACCTGAGTCGCTGTCCTAGCCGGGGACCCAGAGAAGGTGGTGCTTGGTGCTGGAAAGGCCAGCAGAGGGCCTGGGGCCACCAGGCCAGCAGACATGAGCAGCAGCCTTATGAGCTAAGAAGTGGAGGGAAAACCGGGTGGAGTGTGAGGGGAAACAACTCACAGCTTGAGAAAAATGCGAGAAATACAAGAAAGCTACTAAGTTTAACTAGAAAAAACTGCTGTCGGCAATTCAAAAGCTTTGCCTCTAATAAAGAGAACAAGATGATTTTCCTCCCCAGGAAGAAATAAAGTATAAAATTAGTCCCCCTTTCAAATCCCACTTGAGTTTTGCACAGACGCGTCTGACTCATTGTCAACAAGATGGCACAGCACTGGAGCTGTATGTCCACAACGCCCACCTGAGTGGAGGGTGGTAATTAGTCAGGCCTTGGTCATCCACGCCAGCAACCGAAGTGCAATGAATGGCTCTGGGAAGCTATCATGTAACACTTTCAGAGTGGAGGTGCCCGATTACATGTATAATTAAATTAATTTGAAGGTGCTATACACAAATTAGTTAACCATAAGAAGCAGCCTAGAAAAGCCTATGGGCTGACAAGGGGAAAATAAAGCTGGCATTAAAAATTACCATGAGTTTCACAGAGTAGTTCATTAAAAAGAAAATCTGGCATTGCAATTCAAACTAGGCAAGTACCAAACAGAACATAATACGTCAGCCTTGAAAATAAAACTCCGGAATTCATTTTTACATACTCTGAAGACTAAAACGTAGATCTTACTACAGTGGGACAGCAAAGCCAAGGTCTGATTAAGGGTCCAATGTCGTTCATAGAACTTGATGAGCAAACTAGCTTCCTTAAGGGAAAGGTCTGATGTGTTGTAATTCTGCCTCCCCGAGAAAGGATAGATTATTCAATAAATGGTACGGTGACTCTTTTTTTTCCATCTGGGAAAAAAAAATCAGGTGTCTGCTACATACTGTATCAAAAAATAAATTCTAAATGAATCAAAGATAAAAACTTTAACCACAAAAATCCCAGAAAAATTATTAGAGAATATTTTTGCATCACTGAAGTTGTAATGGTCTTCCTCAGTGAGACATAAAACTCGAGGAAAGGGGAGAGAGGCACATTTAAAGAAGACACTATAACAAAGTTCAAAGACAAATGACAGAAGGATTAATATTTTTTATATGCAAAATTTCTACGAGAAAAATTTTCAGTAGAAAGGCAGAGTTTCAACAGGCAAGACTATAAGTGGGCAGTAAACATTCAGAAGGTATAAACCTCACTAATGATCAGAAATGCAAATGATGAGGTAACTGTTCAATTCCTGTGGCCACAGCATGTATTAAAAGGGGCTGTTTTAGTCACAGCTGGTCCAAATGATAGCCTTTGAGACAGCAAATGGGTAGTGTCCGTCAAAATTAAAAACATTCATTCCTTTTGATTTGGCACAATTCCACTTCTATCACATGTGCACAAAGATGCATGAAGGATGTTCAACACAGCACTGTTTGTAATGCCAACGGGAAAACAAGGCCTAAATGACCAAAAGTTATATTAACTACAGTAGCTCAAAGTCATTAACAGCTGTGACTTAGCTATCTACACATGTAGATAAGGGAAGTCCCCACCATAAATTCAGGACAGCATGGACAGTGGATTCCACTTACATTCAAATATGCATAGGACACTTCAGGGAGCAGGTAAGCGTGAGAGCTGAGCCTGGGACAGTGAGCGTGGGGATGGGGGAGCTGAGGTGTCTCCTGTCTAGTGGGCCGGCAGCCACGAGGGCAGAGCTCAGCAGGGCCACAGGGCGATGTGCTCAGACTCAGCTGGCCCCACGGGGCTCCCCAGCAACCCCATCATCGGAAAAGCACTTTTCCATCTCCACCCAACTCTGCTGCCACGGGGGAGCAAGCAGCTCAATCCCGGCCTCCTACATGCCTGCCCGCCGCAACACAGACACCCTGGTTTCAATCCAAAGCCCCAGAACGCAACAGTGACGTGTAACCAGACTACCTGCCGGAAAAGGCCAGTTCAAACATGCCCCAGTTCCTTGATCGTTCTTCACGCACACGGTCCAGAAAGCCAAACTGACCCAACACCTACAATATCCAGTCTCTGGAATTAGTTTAACTGCATTTTGTTTCCTGAATGTCTAAAAATCAATGAGGAAAGCTGTTTCATCACTATGTGGAAACTTTAAATTTTTTTTTAAAAGCCCACATACCTTATAACTAGACTCTGGTGAGTGAGTGTTTGAGAAGAAAATCAACCACATGTGTTCACGTAAGGATGAAGAATGACTTTATAGAAAAGCAAAGGTCAAAGGTGTCCAAAAACTCAACACAGACAAGTTAATTTCCAGTTTAATTCAAGATACTTACACGGTGGGGATATATTCTCCAGGAAACGCATTGGTCGTGTAACTGATCAGTAGGCAAGTTTTACCTACAGCTCTGAAGAGAGAGGAAAAAAAGTGTAAGCTGCTTAGTCGACATGAATGTGATCCTAGTTTTCATCATTAAAATAATTTATAGAAAAATCAAGGAGTATACACCAAGTACTTAGCATTTAAAGAAACTCTATAACCTTTTAACACTACTAGTATATTTTTATCCTGAGGTTTAAAGGAAACAAATGAGAATTTCTCATAAAGGCAGAGTCAGGAGCCTTCCCATTCTGTTTAGGTATGTAATATGAGCACTAACAGCCAAGAAATAGTTATTAAATAAGCACAAAGTTCAAGAGGAACAACACTTTAAAACTGAAAGTGTTTTCTGTGACCATCTGCAGAACTCTTTCATCCAAGAATCTTCGATTCCACCCCCAACTCACTTCGATAAACACTCATGCAAACGCGCTTTCCTGTGCAACTTCCACTGTGTTGCTCAGGAATGGATTCTGCTGCCTGGCTGAGCGGCAGCTCAAACCCCACCACTTCCCCCCCTGTCAACCCTCGGGCAGTCGGCACCGGCTGTTACAGGGCGCTTAGTCACAGCCACCGCACGGAACTAGTACGGAACTAGTCTCGCTTTAATTCCTGGCCACCTCCCCAGCCCGCCCCTCACATACCGCCACAAGCTTTCAGAGCAGCACACACAATATAATACAGACATGCTAACTAATGGCTCAGGGACGTTGGAGTAAACTTCCCGGACCACTGCAAAGAGGAGAGAGTGAGAGAACCACGCAGAACCCGGTAGAACCCGGCCGGGGACCGGGGCCTCCTGCGTGCCTGGAAACCGCACTGTGCACAGTCAGGCAGAAGTCGGAGTGGGGGTGGGAGTCTCCCAACCACTTCCATTTTTCCGCAAAGGAACATCCCCTAAAAATTAAGATTACTGCACCATTGGCCAAAAAAGTCTCCAAATTTTCCAGCGTTCAGAGGGTGACTTCGGGGGTTCTAGAGCCCATGTCCCTGGCCTCCTAATGGCTCACCAAACGCACTCCTTACTCACAGGGGCAGGCATATCGCTGCCGCCCCGCCGGCCTACCAAGGTTACCGTGATACACTGGAGTTCTGAGCTGTAAGATTTCATCGTTCAGCCTCAACTACTATAAATCAGGATTCACCATAAAGAAGTTATTTAGGTGCTTTTCTGTTTCCCTGTGCTCCTAAGTTTAAAGCAAAAACTTCTCGATGAGGGCAGATCACAGGCTCAGCCAGTCTTGCTGCTTGCCTGTTTCACTCATAACATTACTAAGGGCTTAACAGAAGTGGGAACTCCCCACCCTACAGACCTCCCGGAGTAAAACATTACATCACCGGAGGTAGCTTTCAACTCCCAAAGGCTTTCTAAACAGAGATGACTCACACAGGCCATACGTTTTGTTAAAGGCTTAGAATGTCAAAATAAACCTGTGGGAGCAGGAGCCCAAGATCTGCAGTCAGTGCCCTGGGCCTGAAGCCCACCCATGGCCAGCTCCGTCACTCGCCAGTTGGGATTTTGCAGTGAGTTTCAACTTTCTTATGCCTCCTGTATTCTCACCTGTGAGACAGACACAAAACTACTAACTCCATCACAAACCTACTGTGAGTATTAACTCGATTTCATTGTGTACCAACAAACTGTGCACGACGCCAGGACGTGTACTAGGTGCTAAAGACCGCACGAAATTCATGCAGTTATTCAATTCAAAAATGAAGGATGAGGTCATGACATAAGTGTTAGGAAAGACGCTCTGGAAATGTATGGCAAGGTGACCTAAGCTAGTCTTGGGGGTGGTCTGAGGAGGTTGTGACATGTGCTGAAACTTATGAGGAGAGGGACATGCTACCAAGGAATGTTCCAGGCAAAAGTGACGGGCTATGGGGAGGCCCAGAATTCAAAGAAGCCCAGTATAACTGAACAAAAAAAAAAGGGGGGGAAAGTGGCAGAGAAAAATCTGAAGAGGTTGTCATCTCTCCTTGTTAAGGACGTGGGACCTGATCCTACTTGGGAAGTCACGGAAGGTTTTTAGTTACCAAGAAACCATTAGATTTGCATTTTTAGAAGAAGCCTCTGACAAGGCGTGGAAAGAAGACTGAGCGAGGAAGCTGGGACTTGAGGCAAGAAAATAAGGAAGCAGCAGCTGCTGCTCTGTTCAAGGAGCCAGCCATGGTGGCCTGGGCCAAGAAGGGGGCTTCCCGGGGAAGAGAAGTGGGCCATTTCGAGAGCTACCGAGACTGGCAGCAGAACAAGCATGGCCCGGGCATGGGTTGGGTGTTTGGGTGTAGTGGCTGGCAGCCCAGGAAGAGCTGAGTCTAAGATCAGAATAAGTGAATCTCTGCAAAATTATAAATGTTGTGTAAAAATGTTAATAGTTATTGTCACTTAATGTCCAGGAAAAGCGGCTAGAATGATTTTAACTTTTATGTTAAAATGCAGTAGCACTTCCTTTAAGATCCTGCCCTTCTATGGATAGAAGGAACAAAGCCATTACTATAAATATGACCAACAGTGTCTTAAACACCCTAAAATTTCTTTTCCTAAAACTTCACCCTCAGCTGAGGCATTATCTTTTGAAAGGTTTAACTATAAGGAAATTCAAAGTAAAGACAAGGCCTGATAGCAACTGAAATTTTATTACCAATCTTTTGCTATAAATCTGTGTTCTATAATAAAATTATTAAATTACAAAATTGTAACTTTTTAAATGAGTACATGTCCAACCTTTGATTTAAATATTTACTTAATTTTTAAAACAGATACAAAGAAAAAGAAAAGGTTATCTACCTCCCATTAGTGGTGTATTTATCCACTCCTTTTAAACACACTCCACAAATAAACGCCAGCGGCCAAAGTCAACATCGGCTCTAGGCAAAGTCATAGCTTCTCCCCACAAGAAAGGAACCGTATTTGGTCACGGACTGGACTGATGCTGCTGCAGAATTTCTGGAAGTTACTATTTGCTTTGGAATTTCCAATTTTATATATTTAACTGTTCAGTTCAACCTCTTTTTGACCTCTGAAAGATGCTGTAACTAGAACATGAGCCCACTGGAAGGAAGTTCGCGTGAGCACATTTTCTTTAACCGACCTGTGCCTCTGCTCTACCGAGTAGAAATGCCCAAGATTAAAGCCAATACCTTACGTTCCTATTATGTTCTTCATTTTTCCATTAGAAATCTAAGGAAACTTTTTACTTAAAATTTTTTTGGTAATTTTCAGTGTTAATTCTTGAAATCTATAAACCAAAACTAAAAACGAAACAAAAAACAAAACAAAAAAACAATTACTCTAGAAACATTCGTGATGTCCTTAGGTTAAAAAAAAAAAAAGAAAAGATCCAGGAACTCAAAATTTTTAAAAAGACCTTGAATGAAAGTCCTCAATTTACACTGAGAAAGAGGTGTGGGAACCTTAACAGTATGTCTTCAGCATATGCTTAACTATGCAGAGAATGTGTTCAGAAAATAGATGAACAGGTTAGTTTCATGCTACAAAAATAAAAAATCCAATCTGAAATTCTGAGGTTTTGCTACAAA
Organism: Pteropus medius; assembly: GCF_902729225.1. NCBI lineage: Eukaryota > Metazoa > Chordata > Mammalia > Chiroptera > Pteropodidae > Pteropus > Pteropus medius. The sequence continues at coordinate 13,398,198 of NW_024340699.1, read as the reverse complement.
CAGAAGAAAGCACAACTAACTTATAGAAAGCCCCCTCTTATCACAATTGGAGGCTTTGAAAAATTCAGATTCTGTGTAGTTTCTAGAACAAAGATAGTATCCATACTAGAGTTGAGCATGAATTCAGTAGCCTTTACTCTAGACCACCCTTCTAGAATAAGCCTAACCTGGGGGCAGCTGATAACTTGAATCAGCTGGAGATAGAGTTCAAAACAAGAATTTATATCTACCTGTATATCATCTTCCTTCTCCTTCAAAATCAACCCTATTAACTCCTGTTAAAATATCCCCTCTGATAATGGGAAGATATATATGATAAACGGATAGAGCAAAATGTTGATTACAAAATCCAAGTGGTAGGTATATGTGTTCCCTGCATGATTCTTTCAACTTTTCTATATGTTTCAAATCTTTCATAAGATGTTGGAGGAAAAATATTCCTTCTGATGGCATCTCGTAACTGCCAATCAGGAATCCGTAGCAGGATTCCTGATAAAACAGCTCCTTTCTAAGAAGACCCCCATGGTAAGACAGAGCCACTTGGTGATGCAGAGTGCTAAGCCCTAAAAGTACTAAGACATTAGATGACTAAAGCAAAAGACATCGTAAAAGGTGGATTTAAGGTTTCTAAAATGGATTTCTGATCCTTCAGCACTAAGACATCCCAAACTTTTACTGGGCTTATCATTTGAAAAATTTTAAAAAGCACTATGTATATATAATTTTACCAACCAAAATCAGAGTCAAATACTAAACCTACGTTTGGAAGCCAGTGCAGAATTCAAACACCTTTACAAAATGTGGAAACTTGTGCCTCAAGACAAAAATACGCAAAGACGATTCATGAAGCTTAGGGAAACTCATGTATCACGCAAGGGTGCATGAGTATGCAAGGAGAGTGGAGACTGGCACATATACGTTCCCATGAAGATGGAAGGCATTTATCATGCTCAACTAAAGAAATTCCTGGACAACAATATCTAAATTAGATACTGGGCTGAAGGGACCAGTAGCCCAATAGAGACACCAGTTTGTATAATGAGTGAAATTACGGTTTTAAGTCATTCACTCCCAGCCTTCTAGTAAACCAAAGCCAAAACACTGGTAAAAATGGTTTACAAATACTGGAAAGTGAGATGCTGTCTTACCTAAGTAAAGCTGACAGAAAATCTTGGGGCAGAGGTCCCCCAAACAACAGTGACAGACTCTGTGTTCAGGAAAGACTTAGAATAAAAAAGTTATCAAATTTTATCTCATTTTATACTCAATGGAAGTTAAATCACAAAATAGGAAATAATCCATTAGAGGAATATGGGCTAATGGGCCCCAGCTATATAACATAGTTACCGCACAGCTTTTAACCATAATTCCCAGGAATATTTTTAAAATGAGGAAGCTTCCAATTTCCTTCTCGGCTTTAACTGCCTTTAATTGCCTGCAATTCCACACAACATTAAGTGACTCGTTAGACAACCCCCCGCCAAAATTTAGACTCACACTTAACAGCTCCAACAAATTTGTAATAAAAGAACATTCCTACTGTATCACCAGGAATATATTTTATTTGGGTGAAAGCAGAAAAATATTTTTGGTATGGAAAATTAAGTTTTGTACTGAATGTTACATATTGTCCGTTATTTGAAATAGAAGAGCTGAAAACTTTTTGTAAAGGTACATTTCACTTCTAATATCTCAGCCTCAGTCAATATCAATGTCAAAAACAGCATTAACAAACTCAAGGCCAGGAAGTGTGTTTTATGCCTAATACTCCCTTCACAGAGCCTAGCAGTGCTTGAGAGAAATAGAAGCAGCAATAATACTGACAGCTGGCACTTAAAAAAGTACTTGGTAGGGCCAGGCACCTGCGAGGCACTTCACATCCAGCATCCCGTTTAACTCTCCGTACTTCCCTTTGCCACTCTCATCTTGCGGGGTGAGTGATATGCTCTGGGTTTCCCCATGAGGAAGGATCCAGATCCCATAGCAGGCATTGAACAAGTATGGAGACTGGGTAAACAAGCCAACACAAACGGTAGAGGTCCATTTTCTGTTTAAAGAAACTAAATATTTCTGCTGTGCTTATGTTTTAGTTTTAGAAATTTTCAAATAGGAATATTACATACTATGGTTAAGTACTGAATTGTCAGCAATTCGCCCTTTTTTTAAGTTATAGAAACAATTTCAAATGTCTAATTTAACAATGATCAAAATAAGCTGAGAATTCATAAAGTCATTTGAGAGGCATAAAAGCAACGAGTTCTAATGACAAGTTTGGGGAATATTAATCACAAGGAAACAGTGATGCCAGAACTCTTCCTCTGACTTTACACCACTGAAACAAGTGTGCCAGTTGCATTCTGAGTTTGATGAAACTGGTAGTAATTCTTGGAGCTTCCGGGTTAACTACTCGAGCAATGCTGAGACTCACAATTTTGCTCGGATTACACTGAGATTCTTGTTTCTTTGGGAGAAAGAAACTGCATAAGACAAGTCTTGTCTTCCTCTGGGGCCTGTAACCACTAAAGGCGGTAATAAAAAGAAACGCCTTGAGTCACAGAGAGCCACTCGGCTCCGGGAGCCTGTTCTGCGACACCCCACACCTAACGCAAGCAGCGATGGCCGGTTTCTTTTTTTAATGACCACACCACACTCAGAGAAAAGAACCCTCTTGATCGCACCCAGCACCTCGCAACTAGAATCTTAAAAGTTTCTCCACGGAAGGAGCAAAAATAACCATTTTTAAAACCCCACCAGTGGCGAAGTACCAGTGGACGACACCCCTGGTAGGCACATCATCAATCAGTTCAGGGCACATTCTCGTCAATTACAACCGACCTCTCCGCCGGGACGCACGGAGCTCTCGATGGGGCTCGAGGGGTTAAATAAAGCCAAGACACGGTCCCTTTCTGAGACAGGCGACTCTGCGCCCACGGAAGCCACCGGCGAACGAGGGGGGCGGCGGCGCGGGTGAGTCCGGCCCGGCGGCCCGCGGGCGCGGGGAGAAAGCGGAGGGTGGAGTTCACTTTTCCCTCCCGCCGCCGTCGGCGATTCCCTCCCCCACCGGCCAGGGAGCAAACGCCGGCGCCAGGCCCGCGCCGCCGCCGCGTCCCGGAGGCCGGCGGCCCGCGCCCCCGCCGCGCCCGGGGAGGCGGCCCGGCCCCCAGGCGCGCCCGCCGCCCGGCCCGGCCCTGCCCGGCCCGGCACTCACCCGTCTCCCACCACCACACACTTGATGGCCTGCATCTGGGCCGCTCGCTGGGCCGCGGCGGCGCGGCCGGGCGCTGAGGCGAGAAGCGGCGGGCTCCGGGCGCGGAGGCGGGCGCGCGGCTGCGGGCGGCGGTGCGCGGGGTGCCGGGGCCGCTGTCCACACCGCCTCGCCCTCCGCCAACGGGCAGCCGAAGCCCAGCAGCGGCCACCACCCAAAGCTGGGGAAAACTGCAGAGAAACAGGAAATGGCCGCTCCACTCACATCCGGCCGCCCCTCCCCCGCGCCGGCGCCGCCGCTCCCAGGATCGGGGCGGGGCGCTCCCGCTCGCGCGCTCCCGGCTCCTCTTGGCTTCGGGCGCGCTCGGGAACGCTCGGGAACGCTCGGCTCCGGCCCGCGCGCTCCCGGCTCCTCTTGGCTTCGGGCGCGCTCGGGGACGCTCGGGAACGCTCGGCTCCGGCCCGCGCGCTCCCGGCTCCTCTTGGCTTCGGGCGCGCTCGGGGACGCTCGGGAACGCTCGGGAACGCTCAGCTCCGGCCTGTGCGCGCGGCGGCAGACGGCGGGAGACGAGACGCGCCGGCCGCCATGTTCGCGCGCCGACGACGCGGTCCCCGCCGGGCCTGCGGGATTCGTCCTCGAGAGCAGCTTCGCGTCCCGGGCCCCAAGCAGCGCCTGTCCGAGGCCCGCAGCAGGGTGGTGACCCGGCCTTTCTGTGTGGTGACCGTAACTTATGTGAGGACGAGGCCTTTCTAGAAAATTCGGAACCCAAAACTCTAAAGAAGACCCCACGCAGCACCGTTAAGCACAGTAACCGAGGTATATTCAGCCCCAAATGTGCTTTCTTCCTTTGCGCGTGCATTTTCTGTTTTTCTCAGCGCGTCGAGCACTTACTCTGCCCCCCTGGTTGTGTGGAACAGAAATGTTAATTTAACTTCCACGGCTGGAAGTCTCTTTAAAAGGGTTGCTGGCGAGAGAGCAGACCAGGCCCCAAACGATCCGTAGCAGCTCCTGGTGGGTTGAGCGACGTGTCCCGTGTCCACCGTGTCCCCTGTGCTGGCGGTGATCGGCGCTTTTATGGAAAGTTTGCGGGGGAAAGATGCAGGTCGTGGTGAATTTACACTGGCTGCAGAGGCAGCTGGTGGGAGAAGGCGAAGCGGGGCTAGTGCTGGGACAGGCGCCGAGTCCGCAAGGAGCAGGCGTTTGCTCCTCTGGGTCGCGGTGGACAACAGTCTAGAAAGTTCGTAGGTAAACAAGAAGTGGAGGTGCCTGGGGTTGGTTGGCGCCGGGCTGTTATCTTTTTTAGATAACCGAGGAAATAGCTACCTGGAAGTTAATTCAAAGTTCCAGCCTACGCCGGGGAATGTGAGCAGTCTCGTTAGCTGGCCCCCAGCTATTGATAGGCTGTTTCTCTCCCTGCTTCTCTCTCTCCGTCCCTCCATCTCTCTCTTTCTGTCGCTCACTCACTCTCCAGCCCGCTATCATTTAATTTTGAGCATCTCAGAATTTATCTCGTCGCTTTGTAACAAGTTCTGGAGATAAAGTCCTGTTAGGGGACCATTCAAGTGCCAACATTTTGGTATACTGCCCAGTGACTTCTTTGTACACATAACGAACACGTTTAAAACGGCGTTGTGAAGCCCTACTGAATCATTATGAGAACATGTTTAATGGCTGCTTACTAGTACTTCTTTTATGCACAGTACTTTAACCATTCCTCTTATTGGGCAGTTGAGTTGTCCCTATTTGACAAACAATGCTGGGATGAACATGTTTGTGCAAGAATCTTTATAGTTGTATTTCTTTAGACTAAGTTTTCCAAAACGGAGTACTGGGTTAATGGGGATGAATGTTTTTGAAGCTTTAATACATGTTGTTGCATTGTCCCCCCTGCCCCAACCTTCAGGGGAGTCGACTTCCAATGATGATTTCACCTTTTAGGCCTCCTCTACGTATATCTCACTCTGTTGCTCAGTATATAACAGGTTTTTTGCAATCAGACCTTTTCTACACAAGTTTTTTTAAGCATTTTTGTGTTGTAATTTTTTTTTTCCCAAAATAAACATGTTCCCAGGGCAAAGGACGTGTCCTTGTTGCTCTATTCATAAAGATCTCCCTTGAAAAGGAGGTGAAATGTCAAGAGCAACAGTGTCCCCTTTGCTGATGATAATTTCCGGTGACTCTATGACAAACCTAAACTACTAAGTATAATTACCTCCATGTCTTCAGACTGGAAACAAATAAAAGGCTGGAGCCTCAGGTCATTAATTTAATTCAACTGCACAAATATTCGAATGCTGCCATTGCTTTATGGCCTGATAGTAAATGAACCAGATAGGGACATAAGTGCTTCGTACCAGACTCACCGTGCTTAGTACTGTGATTAGGGTGCAAATATGGTGCTTATCAGGAGGCCACAAACTATATTCACACTAATAAGGCTTTCATCAAAGAGATGGGAGTTGAAGGATGGGCCTGGGTAGAATTTTTGGTGGGTCTTAATGGAGTAAGAAGAAAAGCGTTTCGTACAGAAAGAACAAAGTCCTGACAGTCAGAGGCTGAGGGCCATCCTCCGATGTAACAGAGGGAGCCAGGCGCCTGAGTTGCTCCAGGTCTAGAATGTGGAGGTAATCACGGCTGGATTGCAGACTGCCTTGACTGTGGACTTTACTCTGGCACGACGTGAGTTTTTGAGCCAATCTGTGAACAGCCACATTCAGATCATTTCTCTAGACTGAGAAAGTGAAAGTCCACCATATTAGAGTTTGGACTGTGACTGTAAAATAAAACTGTTGTATAACCCACATATGAAAATTAGCTTTAATCTAAAACTGAGTTAATTTAAAACTTGCCCAAGTTTGGTTTTGAGTGTCTATTTGTAATGTTCACCATGGCAACAAAAAGTCCAAAAAAGTTAAAACATAGAGCAGATATTAGACCGCGTGTACTTCTGAACATGCTACATAGTTATTTCTCACGTGTCTCTTATGTATGTGATTATATATCCAATTCAGGTCCCTAATTCAAGGTCGATTATTTCTTCTGTTCTAGTTATTGTCTAGGTGTTGGAAGTGCGAAGTGAACAAAGTAGATAGATCCCTGCCATCGGGGAGCCTACATTCTAGTGGGGGAGATGTTCAACAGGCAAATGAACATACAGTATTCATTTCCAGGTTAACATGATGGATTACATGCAAACACCTAATTATACTTGTACCCAAAGCACCACTAGGACTTCAGAAAAGGGATTTAAAAAAACCCCATAATCCTAGAACAGAAAGTATAGAGAAGACGAGAGATATGGAAGCTGGAATGAGGGGACAGACAGGTTGAAACTGATTTCAACTGACGAGCTGTGGGAAAAGCTAATCACATCAGATCTACACCGGAGAATCACCAGAGGGCTGGGGACTGGCAGCACCAGCACCTATGGAACTGGGGATGAAGGGAGAGTAGGGTAAGGAAAATGGGGCGAAAGCCGAGAAGCAGAAGCAGGCAGTCTACCATCTACTGGCAAGGTGGCCACTTTCCCCTTCCCCTATGAAAGACTAGAGATTCCTCTCTAGAGAGGAAACCAGAGAGTGTTTGGATGGTGGTGGGGGTGGTGGGGACTCCAGGCACAGGGCCTGGAAAACAGAACAAAGATTTAGTAGCCTACGGTGAATCTTGACCCTCTCTCAGCCCCTCCGTGGCTCCAGCTGACAGTTTACTTCAGAGGAGGACAGAGTGGAGGGCTCTTCTCTGCGGAGCAGACATCAGCATGGGACGGTGTCTCCAGGAAGCCCCACACCTTAGCGCATCCCATGAACTCTTAGTTCCCACTTCCGATCAGCGACAGAGAATCATGGGAAAGATATACGAGGAAAAATTCCAGAATGGAAGCTAGAAATCAAAAGAAAGAAATTTGAGAAACACCAAAACAACAGAGAGAAGGAAACTTTTTTTTTAAAGGCTGTTAATAACTTCAGATAATTCATCATGAAATTAGAAAAAAAAATTCAGATGATTAAAAAAAAAAGAACTCAGAAAAGCAAGCTAACAGCAAAAACTGAACAGAAAGCTTGAAACATCAAGTTGGAGAAATCTCAGAAGACATGGACAGAGAAAATATAAAATGGTGAGAACATTATGGAACCAGCCCGGGAGGCCCAACCATCCTAATAATATCCTGTAATACAGAAGGAACAACAACAAAAAAAAACAAAGCAAAGGAGGAAAACATCCACAAAAATGTTCAAGGAAATTCCCCATTACTGAAGGGTCATTCACTGAAGGAAAATGCCAGCCCAGTGAAGGAAAACGGACTGTCCCTGAGCACAACACCGTGAAACCATAGGACAGGACAGTGGGCACAGATAAGATCCCACAAGCTCCCAGAGAAAACGCAGGCCATAAGGAAACAGGAAGTGGATGGCTTCAGCTTTGCCAGTAGTTACCCTGGTAGAGCAGTGCCTTTAAGATTCTGAAGAAAAATGATTCTCAACCAAGAATTCTACTCACAGCCAAACTGTCAATGAAGTGGGTGAGTAAAGTAAGAACATTCAGAAAAGCTGAAAGGAATGTCCAATGAACATCTATATATCCATCTAAATTCTACAATTAACATTTTACTGTACTTACTTTATGACATACCTGTCCATTTATCCATTTGACAGTCCATATAATTTTTTGATGCATTTCAAAGTTAAAGAAATCAGTACATTTCACCTTTAAGCATTTCAGCATACATATAATTAATTATACTTGTTTATAGTTCACATTTTTAGTTAAGAACTTTCAGTGAAATGCACAGATTTTTTTTTTTTTGAAGGTGAGGCACCCTTGGTTGACCTCACAGATTGCAAGGACTTTGTCTGCGTACGATCCCTTATTTATTTATTTACTTTTTAAGCCTACAGCACCTGGTCTTCCTACGTGGTCTCCCATCCAAGTACTAACCAGACCCGACCCTGCTGAGCTTCCGAGATCAGACGGGATCGGGCTTGTTCAGGGTGGCATGGCTGTAGACGAAATGCACAGATCTTAAATCAACCATTCACTGAGTTTTGACATGTATCTATACCTGTGTGCTGCAAAACACTGTTGGGACATAAAACATGACTCTGACCCCAGGAATTTCTCACGCCTCTTCCCACTCGATCTGTGCTCCCACTCCCAAAGGCAACAACCGTGTTATCTTTTTCATGAGTTCATTTTGCCTGTTCTAGAACTCCATGTTAAAAGAATCATGTGGTATGTACTCTTCCCCTCAGCATGCTTCTGAGATTCATTCTTTTTGTGTATATCAGAAATTTGTTCCTATTTACCACTGAGTAGCAACACAGCATAGGATATGTCATGGTTTATCGATTTTATGCTGATGGACACTGAGGGTGTTTCCAGTCTGAGCTATTACAAATAAAACAGCCAAGAACAACCTTGTACATCTTTTTAGACACACATTTTCACTTACCACAGGTTAGTGCCTAGAAGTGAAATTACTGGGTCATAGTCGTGTTTTGTTTTAGAAGGAACTGAGACTTTTTCCAAAGGAATTGTCCCATATCACACATTCCCATGGCAATGTTACCCCACCAATACTTGTGTTATCAGTCTTTTTTCCTAATCAGTCTTTTTTATTTTAGTCATTCTAGTGGTTTTCTGGTGGTATCTCATTGATTTGCATTGCCCTGTTGACTCATGGTGTTGAACACGTGTGTGTGCACGCGCGTGCCAATCACCATGCCCCACTTTTAAGTAACTTGACAAGAGCCTTCTGATACTTGTGGGCTGCAGTGCAGGAAAGCTACAAATCTGTCTGAATAAGAAAAATTCTGTTACAGATATGTGATACGGAGTGTATCTCAGAGGAAGGAGAAGCTACTGGTAACGGTTCTGGCTTGGGGCGGGGTACCTGGAGAAGGAGGTATGAGGGAGACTTTTCACTGTTTGCCCTTTCAAATTTTATAATTTGTGGAAAATAATATACCTACTCAAAATAGGAATAAAAAAAGAGATTTTAAAAAGGACATCAAATAGATCTGAGGTGTTGTTCCTGGTGGAAGGAAGCGACCCCCAGGATATGATCCCCATTTACTCAGTTATGAGCACCCAGTGGCCAAAGAAATGGCTGCCTGGTCTTAATCACGGCATTCTTGCTGACATCTGTGCCAGAGGCGTACCGTGGGAGGGATGCTGGGGCAGGAGCCCTGAAACACCCCAGCGTGGCCACACAGGCTCTGTGGCTTTGCTGAGACACCAAGCCTTCTGCTCATCTGCATGGTGGGAATGAACCTTGTGCTCTCTGTTCTCTGTGTTTACAAGTCTGGCAAGGGCCATAAACGAGAGGGGGAACGAGTCCCAGTCACCTATTACTTTGTTATTGGGATTTTTTTGTAAATAGGGATAGACATTCACATTGTTAAAACAGCAGCTAGTGCGGCAGAGCTTATGCTAAAGACCACGGTCCCCTGCCCAACCTTTCCTTGGGTCTCCCCGTCCCCAAGTCTGCCCCCAAAGGGCAATCACTTTTTTTTTTAATTGTGACATATAACAAAGAAAAGACCACTAAACCAAAATGTACACCTTAGGGGTGACCACTTTTAACCGTATCAGATTTTTGGACTGATATCCTCTATATCTCCAAATAACAAGCCGATACCACTATTTCATGTTCGATCAACTGTCAACATGATCTCTCGGCTTTCAGCTGCAATAAATGAAGGTTAGCTCACTGTATCACCAACTCCCCCTTTATTGTATATATCACTATATTAGTTCTTCTCTTGGTCACCATTGAAACAATATACTCTCCATGTCTTTGCTCTACCCACTATCTCTTTATCCTTTTAGGTAAGATGAGGATAATGCCACAGCTTCCCGGCAGCAGGTCCTGGGCCTGGGCAGTCAGAGAGTGACCAGGGCAGCATCACCTTATGCTTCTGACCCAAGAGCAGGTTGTTTGCTTGAACCCCATCCTGCGGATTCACTGATTTTGTCTCTGCAGTCTGGACGGCTTGAGTCCTGCCCAGAATTCAGGCAAGAGAGAGGTTAGGATTTTCTTACCCTACTCCAGACCCCAAGTCAGCTGCTGCTGCTCACTCCTTTGTTTGCTAAGGTTCCTAGATATGGTGTGTCACACCAGGAAATAGCCAACAGAAATATAATGCAAGCTACACAGGAATGTTCTAGTAGCAGCATTTAAAAAAAGCAAAGGGAAACAAATGCAACTAACTTTTTAAAACCAGTTTATGGAGGTATGATTGACATACAAAAAGCTGTAGATATTTAATATATACGACCTGATGAACCTGAAATAATGCAATTAATCAAGTTTTATTTAACTCAACATAGCTAAATATTGTCATTTCATCATGTAATTAACATAAAAAGTTATTGAGATATTTTACACTTTTTTTGGTCTAAGTCTTTGAAATCCCGTGTGTATTTTACACTTATATCACATTTCAATTCACACGCTAAATGTTCATCAGAAATATTTGATGAGTCTTTAGATTTTATAAGATTTACTATTGAAAAGGTAGATTTCCATACCCATGTTGCTCTAAACGCACTTAAAAGTTTTCCAGTAACTGAATTTGAGTATCAGATTTTAAATTTAAATCAGAGTAAATTTTGAAAGCTCGGTAGCTGCATGCGGCTACCATATTGGACAGGTATCACAGATGGTGGTCTCTTTGGTTTTTTCCCATCTCGGGAGTGTTGTTGACCATCTTGCCTACTATGTCACCTTATGAGGGCCAACCTCTCGGTCTTGGTAAAAGTGAAAGCTCCTGCAATATACATTATGGAGTGTATTTGTTCATATATTATGATTTCGGATATACTGATAAGTGCTATGAATAAAAATGAAGTAGCGCTTATTGTATTAGGGTTCTTCAGAGAAACAAAACCAATAGGGTACATAGCTATATATCTATCTTGAGAGAGATTCATTATGAGAAATTGGCTCATGTGATTATGGAGGCTGAGAAGTCCTGTGATCTGCCTTCTGCAAGCTGGAGACCAGAAGAGCTGATAGTTACAGTCCACGTCCAAAGGCCCGAGAACCAAGAGAGCTGATGGAATAAGTTCCAGTCCAAGTACAGAAGACAAATGTCCCAGCTCAAAAACAGGCAGAGAGAGAGCAGAGTCTCCCTTACCCACCTTTTGTTCTGTTCGGGTCTGCGGTGGGGTGGGTGTGGCCCCCCCGCACAGGGAGGCCTTCTGCTGTGCTGTCACCAGTGCAGATGTCAGCCTCAGCCAGAAACGCCCTCACAGACACACCTAGAGATGACGTTTAACCAAATATCTGGGCACCTCATAGCTCCACCAAGTTAACACATAAAATTAACTATCATGCTTATTAGCATGGGTACTGGCTACCGAGGGAGATGTGTTATCATAATAATAACAAGAACAAAATCCAGCTAACCACTGAACACACACTACTCACCAGGCACTGAGTATGCTTTTTGTGTATTTCTATTTCTCAAAACAACTCCATGGGTGAAAGATAGCACCGTTACACCCATTTCACAAGCAAGGACATGGAGGCATATTGCCATTTAGTAACTTGCACAAGATCAGGTCTCTGGCAAATGGCATTTTGAACCAAAAGAGTTTGATGCCAAGGCCTGCTGTCTTAGTCACCACACTAAGCTATATCATTTATTCTTTCATTATAAAATTTGAAAGAGCCAGTCCCTGCCCTCAAGGAGCTTCACTGTATAGTAAAAACATGAGTGCTTTCACAAAAAGAGACCATTTTTGGTTTGGAAGATAAAAGTGAGGGCCAGTCAGCAGGAAGACATGACGTTTGGCCTGGACCTTAAAGGGCAGGGGTTGGTTGAGTCTCCACAGATGTGGCAGGTTGTATTTCCAAGTCGGCCACAAGGTCTCTGTCCTACATGCCCTTCCTACACAGCGATATTGACACCCCTCCCACTGAGAAATGAGCTCTGTGCTCCCTTCCTTTGAGGCCAGGCAGGACTGTGTCTAGGGCAGGGGTGATGCCAGCGGTCTGCCGCGATGTCCTGGAAGCTGGCTCCTTGTAACCTAGCCGCCGAACTATGAGGAAGTCCAGGCCACCTGAGAAGACCATGGACAGGTGCTCAAATGACAGTCCCAGCTGAGGGCCCCACCAATAGACAGCAACTGCCAGATTCTTGAGTGAGGAAGTGTGGTACTGGCACAGAGCTGATCTCCTAACACCCCTGGAATTTCCTGTGTGGTAGGAGTGTCTTGTTACTCATAAGGAGACCTTTATGCTAATGAAGTGACTCCTGGCTGATACCTAGATAGCTTCAGGCTGGGGGCCAGACACCAGATAAATCAACCTAGGTTAGAGGGTTGGAACCTTTGACTCCACTCTCCACCTTCCAGAGAGGGAAGAGGGACTGGAGGCTGAGTTTGATCATGTGGCTAGTGATTTCATTAATTTCACCTGGGTAATGAAAACCCTGATACAGTGAGGCTGGAGGAATTTCCGGGTTGATGAACGTATTATGTCCTGGGAGGGTGGCATGCCCAGGTTCCACGAGGAGAGGGCATGGAAGCTCTGTGCCTCCCCCAGCCTTGGACCTTGTCCTATTCATTTTATTTCTTAATTTATTGAACTAAGATTGACATACAAAAAACTGTGCATACTTAATGAATACAGGATGAGCTTGGAAATAAGTATACATTCCTGAAACTATCACTAATCACTGTGCCATAAACAAATCCATCACCTCCAGGTTTCCCCCTCCTTCTTATTTTGTTATAAAAACACATAACACAAGGCCTGTAACCTTAAGTATATGACACAGTATTGTTAGTTACAGGCATTATGTCATACAGTGGGTTTCTAGGACTTATTCATTTTGTATAACATTGTACCCTTTGACCTGTACCTCCCCACGTCCCCTCCCTCCAGCCCCTGGCAAACACCCTTCCACTCTCTACTTTTATGAGTTTGGCTATTTTAGATTCCTCATATAAGCGGTGTCATGTAGTACTTGTCTTTTCTGCACCTGACTTATCTCACTTAGCATACTGTCCTCCAGGTCAATCCATGTTGTCACAAATGGCGGGACTTCCGTAAGGCTGAATAATATTCCATCATGTCCTAGTGGGCTCTTCATCTGACTGTTCATTCATATCCTTAATAAATTAGTAATCAGAAGTATAGTGGCTTCCTAAGTTCTGTGAGTCATTCTGGTGAATTAACACTCCTGAACAAGAGTTGTGGGAGCCCTTGAATTTTTAGCCAAACCGTCAGAATTACAAGGGGCTCCCAGGACTTGGAGCTGACATCTGAAGTGAGAGTCGTCTTGTGGACTGAGCCCTTAACCCTGTGGAGTGTGACAGTCACTCTGGGTATTTAGTATCTGACTTGAGTTGAGTTGTTGGACACCCACTTGGTGTCAAGAAATTGCTGTGTTGGAAAATGCAGGAAGTCTTCAAGATGACAACAGCCCTAGCTACCTGCCATCTGACTGCGAAAACATGAGCCCTCCCGAGTGAGAACCACTTAGCCAAGCCCACTCAGCCCACGGGACAGGAAGAGATGGTAAAATGATTGCTGTTTTATGCCACTAGGTTATGGGAGGGGGATTGTTTTGGAACCATGGTGACTAAGGAGTATCAGGGATTCTAGGTGGGGACAGTGGCACAATCGGGTGAAAATGGGAAGGCAGAGAACATGGTGGGAGAACATCACCGGTTGTGGTTCTTGGTTTGCAGGGGGCAGAAAGCTAATATGAATTTTTAAAAAAGAGAAAGATTTTAATAGGAAGAACACTGGTGAGTTCACAGAATTGAAGGAAAAGTCAGGTAATCAGGATTCAGAAAGGCCAGGATCCAGGGCCACTGTGGGACCTACAGGGATCTTTTTGGGACACTGACATCACAGTAACTTAGACCCCCCTGCCTGAGGGTGCCACTCCACTTGTGTTTCCCTCCCTGGCACAGGGGGAGGGGATTCTGGCTGAGATAGTTTGGCTACCTGCCCATCCTGTTGGGGAAAAGGGTGGGACCCGGTGACTCACAGTCCACCAGAGCCGCAGGAATAGGGGAGAGGAAGTCCTTGCAAAAGAATGGGAAGTTGCGGCCGGCTGGCAAAACAAAAAGATGTCTACTGTGTTCATTAGGATTAGATTTAGTGTAAATGACACTAAAGTGACAACGGCTTAAACGAGATCCAAGTTTATTTCTCTCAGATCCAAGTTTACTTCTCTCATGTAAAAATCCAAAGGTAAGTAATTCAAGCCAGTATGTCCCTCTTATCCATGAAGTGCCAGGGCCCAATTCCTTTGTCATGTACCGGGATGGCCCTCCAGTCACACACATAAGTTCCAAGCACAGGACAAAGAAATGAGTGTGTGCGTGCCCAGTAGTCTCTTCGGGATGATTCTGCGGAGCCGTCAGAATCTCATTGCATCTCATCAGCCAGATGCAGTGACCATACCAAGCTGGTCAGACCAATTCGGTGACCCCTGCGGAAGAGGAGTGGATCCTAGAGGACAGTAGTCAGGTCTCGCCACTCCCACCAGGTGCCGTCTGGCTTCTTGGTCCTCACATGCACACATTTCCACACATTTGATATTTTTAAGTGTTCCCAGCCATCAAAGTAACCATAATCTCACACTCGACCAAGAACACACACCCCCAGGCCTCAGGAGAGAGACACAGAATCAGGTCCAAGTACTGCCATAACTCCAAGTCCAGGGCCTCTTCCTTCGGTCCCATCTCAATGCTTTGAAACCTGTGGACCACACAGATGTTTTAACAGGCATCGATTCACTTTATAATAATGAGAAAAGGAAAATGACAGAGGTGAAAACATTTTAAAATAACAGTAATATGGTACCAGCAAGCAAGGTCGTTCAGGCAGACACCATTACAGTCCCCATTTCCACAGTCACGAGCCTATAGCTGACGACACTTCCCCTTTCCACTACCCCTTCTAACATCGCCTTGCCTTGGCCAGCATCACGATTAGAGTTAATTAGCCAGTGAGTTTCTTTGCTCAAGTCAATGGTCCAGCCTATGTAGGGGTTGTATCATCTTTTTAAACCTTTATATATTGCTGGGTAATAAACGACTCCCAAGCTCAGACACATAAAACAAATAGCTGTTGGTCACGGAGAATGACCATCTGCCCTCCCCTGCGCTTTTTTTTTTTTTTTTTTTTACAGTTAACTTGTATTTGAAATAAAGTCCATATGTTGGATTTGGTAGACAAATGTCTCAAGTCTCTTTATCAGTTCCTTCACTCTTTTTTTTTTAAGTTTTTTTTTTTTTTTAATATCACAATCTTGATTTTGCCGGCTGCAGCATTGTAGGTGTTTAATATGTTCCTCTGGTAATTAGATCTAGAGACTTGTTAGATTTAGGTTCACTTTTTCTCACCTGATAATATTTCATCAGGAGTCACATGTCTAGTTGTTTCTTTTTGTGACGTTAGCAGTCATCAATTTTTGATTAGATTAATTCCTTAAGGGCTGCAAAATGGTGATGTTCTAATTCTAGCTTGGAATTAGAATATCTTTCTTGTTTGCTGGACCCACCTGCAAAGAGAAACGTACCCTGACCAACTACTTGCTTACCTGAAGTACAGTTCATACAGGAAAAGTAGGATTGATGCTTCAGTTTTTCCTCCTTTACTTAACTAGTTTACAAAAAAAAAAAGTTTGTCTCCAAGCATTTTCCAAAAGTGACCTGTGAGAGATTGTTTTTTGGGTTGATTTCATCACTGAGTTCTGTGTTGGGTTGTGTCGTGCTCCCAAAACTTCATGTCCCCCTAAAACCTCAGAATGAGACTTTGTTGGGAAATAGTCTTTGTAGAAGTGATGAGTTAAGATGAGGTTGTGCTGGAGTAGGGTGGGCCCGAAATCCAATGACTGGTGGGCGTCCTTATGGAGAAGGGCGCACAGGTGCACACACGAGAAGGTGGCTGTGCATAGACAGAGGCAGAGATGAGAGCGATGCAGCTGCAAGCCAGGAGATGCCAAGGAGTGCTGGGCACCGCTAGGCACTGGAAAAGGCAGGGTAGGGGTCCTCCCTGAGCCTGCAGAGTGAACATGGCCCGGACAGCAGCTGGGTTTGGACTCATAGCCTCCAGAACTGTAAGACAATAAGTTTCTGTTGTTTTAAGCTGTTTTGTGTTACTTTTTTATGGCAGCCCTAGGAAACTAATACAAGTACCATAATGAGCTCAGGGTTTTACTCGTATTATAGGTATGTTTTAGTTATTTTTGGTGTAGGTGCTCAAATTCTCATTTTTGGCCATTGGAACCTTTTTACGTTGGCTCCTGAGTCTTTTTGACACCGTCTATCAAACTTTCTTACAAATTCCAGGCTCATCTTGTGCACCATCTGCCCCAGAATGGCTGTCTGCCTTTTAGTGGCAATTGGTATTTGGAGACACTGGGCTGGGCACTAGGTGTGTTCATTGCTACAAGTTGGTTATTCCTAGGCCTTCTCAGGGAGTACAGCTAGGAAACACACACACACACACACACTCATATTTTTAAAATAAATACATACCATACCATATCTCCAGTCCAAATTCAGGATTCCAGCATTTTTATTTAACCTCATCAAGCTGATCTGGCAACTCTTTTTTCCCCATTCCAAAACTCCTTGTTTTCAGTAACACAACATAATTACTCGATACAGTACACAACAACGGTTTCAAAATAATGGTACCAATGCCACCACCAACAATATGAGCACTGAAAACACTTAAAGAGTTTATTGCAGTTTTCGATTTTTTTTTTTCTTTTTTGTACAAAGTACAGTTGTAATGATTCTTGGAACAGTTCTTCTCTGGGTGTTATGTCGCTTACTAGATATACAGGTTCATTGGTTTCATTTTGCTTTTGGGTTTTAGGGCTTAACATTTTTTAAAATTTTGTTTGATGATTGCGTAGAATATTTACGTGGTTCCATCTTCTACAAAATGAAGTATATTCAGAGAAGCATAGCTTTTATATCTGTATCCTTGACCCTATTCCGTCCCTCTTACCAAAGGTAACCACTTTAAAACAAGTTTATGGTTTATCCTTTTAAGAAACCAACAAATATGTATGTATATCTGTATATAGTGTATATAGTGGCATGCTATGCATACTTTTGTCCCTTACTTTTGTCGTTTAAGAACTCCATACTAGTACTTTGTCAATGATGGCTCATGTCAAACTTGATCTGTTGAAATAATGTCAAGTGCCTGGAAAGAGCCCTTCGGTGGGAGGCTGGAAGCTTGCATTTTCTCGAAATGGTAACTGAGCTCTTGTGTTTATACCCCACTCTTCCAGGTCTCTACGAGAATGAGCAAAGGAATATCAGTTATTTCCAGCCAGCATTTGGAATCATATGTATCCCTCCTCTCTTGCAACAGCATAATCGAGTTGTCTCACCCTTTGGGTTGCTTCTGATCCATAGTTAAACATTAATTATAATGACAATGGATTCACTGAACTTGCATTGTGAGGACTCAAGGGCTCTGAATAGGAAAATAGCGCCCACTTTCTGGGCGCCCTCTATCTGCCTAGGATTGTGCCGGATGCTGTGCATGCCTATTCTCACTTAGTTCTCAGTGTTGCCTTCCCTAGGGAATGGGAGTCTTTTATCCTCATTTTACAGAACTGGGTCCTGGAGTATTAAGAAATTGTTGAAGTTGGACCCTGGCTTCCTTGTGCTTTTCTCACCAAGTTAAGCTAAAAAGAAAAAAGACTCCACTATTGTTTATTGCTTCTCTGATGGCAGGAGGGAAGATTGTAGGCAAATCACCTGGACCTGTTGATCAGTTGTTGATAAAACTTCCCTATTTGCCTTGGCTTCTTTTCTCCTCCCAGCTCTCATAACCCTTTGTGCCATTAGAAAATACCTTGTACACTGACTTACAATTATTCTGTTAGTTTCCCAAATTATAGTTAGCTGAATGTCTTTCCAGAGATGCTAGAGACTTGAGTCTGAGTTAAACGTTAAGTCAGGAGGCTAGACTAATGAATGCACCAGCCTGCTTTATAGCTTGGAACTAGTTAACCTTGATAGATACATATTAAACCTCAAATCTTGTCAGCTTTCATTTGTGTTCTCTTTGACCTCTCATTATGTCTGATTACAAGAGGCTTTTTACCTTGCTCAGGTTAATTTTGTGGTAATTCCATTTGCCACTGTTTATGGCACGCGTGTTAAAAATGCCTCATTGCCTCAATGGCATTTACAGACAAAGAAATGAGTAACCAGGGAGGAGAGCTATATAAATCTCACATTGCCACAGCCCATCTGGTCTTTCGGCATAATTCTAATAAAAAGTGAAAATCTTTACAGGCCCAAGAATAAATTTAGCTAATGTCCAAACTTGTTTATACATTGTTAGATTGATTTTGTGTCTTCTGGCAAATTTTCCATTGAAGACTCTAGCCTTTAAAATGTTTCAATTATTTTCCTAAACACGGTATTTTACCTTTTGGAAAGAATAGCTTGAAAAACAATGAAAATTCAGCACCATGTGTTCTGCAGTCTTCAAAGATAGCATCCACTGCACTGAAAGGAAAAATAGCTTACAAAAAAAGGGAAGTGAGCTTTTGAATGTCAACAATAAATGAGGCAAAATATGCTGCAAAAGTCAGGCAATCTAAAGGTTTGTGCAAATACTTTGAAAAATATTATTTTAATAATAAAGCTAGCCAAAAGCTAAAAACCCTCAAATATTTACACTTTTAGAATACAATGGATAGTAAATATAGGATGACGAAGCATCAAAGAATAGAATTCTTTTTATATAGTAGACATTTAAAGAAAAACAATAATGCTAAATAATAGTCATGACAATGCTAGATATGTTCTTGTGATTTATAATCTTTAAATTATAGATGCATAAAATGAAAAAGAATTTTTAATGATTTAATCATTTAGGGCTATAGAATTTTTAAATGACTTAAAAATGATTATTATTGCAAATCCATTGGGGCCAAAGGATTTTACATTTAAATCCGTTTTCACACAGTTTTCTACTTTTGTTTTCTTAAAGGACTTAAGACTTGTTTTTCATTTCATCAGTGAAACCCTTTTGTCCCAAGTTCTCAGACTTTCTCATCGGTGGGCAGAAGTAATGACATGAAATACTTTTTCTGAAACTAGGAGGAAGGTATCTACCTTCTTCCCACGCAAATCTCTTTAATAGACACATACATGCTAAAGTAGGAATTTAAAAACTCACTGTTGAAAGAAAAAGAAAGTAGAAGAAACAAAAAGAAAACAAAAAGAAAAAAGAGGAAAAAAAAGCACTTCACTATAACCCCCAAAACCCACAAAACCCCAGACCACCGGTAGTTTTGGAAATTTCAATATTTTTACTTTTTACATCAGGGGCTTTAATACCATAGTTATTTAAACTTTATATAAGTGGATAGTGAACAAGAATGGCTGGAGACCACAAGCAATCCACATGGGGACAATGCTCTGTCCATTGGCCCTGAAAAGCCTCCCTTTGTTTGCTTTCTGTAATTGGTCAAGGGCATTAAGAGCTTTCACAGAGTTGTGCCACTCCTCAATACCAATTCGGTCTTCATCTCTTGCCTTTGCTTTTCTTGTTTTTCTTTTGGATAAGAAGTAGGATTTATTGGTGTGTGTAAGGAGCAGGCAACGCCAAGCCTCTCACCAGTGCAGGGCCCGCCATTCGTCCAGGGGGCCGCGATTAGGATGTATTTGACCCCACAGCCATCTGGGATGAGCCACTTTTCAGCCACCCTTGTCTTCAAACTCATACGCATTAACTTGGTAAAGCCTCATTTCTTGGAAATGTGGATGTTTTGGCGGCCAGGGGACTTGATCTTGACCCTTCTTAGAGCCTCAATCACATGCTCCTGGTTCTGCAGTTTTGTGCGGGTGGACATGATTATTTGGCCAATGCAGACCTTGGCCACTGTGCCCTGGGGCTTCCCAGAGGCACCCCACATGCCTGCCCCGAGTCTGTCAGCCCCAGCACAAGACATGTTGATGCAGATGACATGGAAGAGGTGGAGCCGCAGTCGGGAGTGAAAGCCATCGTTGCCACGGCTTTTCACTATGTCCTTGTTGGCATAAATACGGGCAGCCCCAGGACTTGGGAAGAGAGCAGCTTTTATTTACCCGACACCGTGTGGCCACAGAGTGGGAACTCATCAGCTTTCTTCTTCTTCCGCCCCAGGTCAACGACTGGGATTTTGGCATCAGGGAGACCTCGGCAAAAGCAGGACTTCGGGTACGGCTTGTTCTTACAATACCGGTAACATCGGGCGCGACGGCGGCCCATGGTGACACCAGGATCTTCAGTGGCACGCCGAAGGAAGAGCTTGTTTTTATTTCCTTGCTTACCGTTAGGGGGCGGCGGGAGACAGCCGGTCTCACCTGCGGGAAGGTGACCAAATGGGGCGGGCCCGGGGGCGGGGCGCGCAGGCGCGGCGCGGGCATTGTGACGTCACGCCGGGCGGCCCGGCTGGGAGCGGGCGGCCGCCGGCGGAGGCGCTTCCCGGAGCGTGACGCAGAGGCTCCGCTACCCGCGGCCCGCCCGCCCTCCGGCTCCGCCGCCGCCTCCCTCGCTCCGTCAACGCGCCGAGCGCTGGCCAGAGGCCGGGGCGCAGGCTCGGGCGCGACGAGGCGCCCATTAAAGGGCGGGCGGGCGGGCTTCGGAGCACCGGGCGGCTCGGGTCCGCGGCCGGTCAGTGCGCGGCGGGCGGGCGGCGGGCGCGGGTCTATATGGCGGCGGCTCTCTCGGGCCTGGCTCTCCGGCTCTCGCGCTCGGCCGCCGCCCGCTCCTATGGGGTCTTCTGCAAGGGGCTGACCCGCACGCTGCTCATCTTCTTCGACCTGGCCTGGCGGCTGCGCATCAACTTCCCCTACCTGTACATCGTGGCTTCCATGATGCTCAACGTCCGCCTGCAGGTGGGTGAGCCGCGCCCGCCTGGCCCCTCTCCCCCGACCCTCCCCGAGTGCGGTCCGCCCGGCGCGGCCCGGCCCACCCCTCCCCGGACGATGAAGATGCTGTCACGAGCTGCCAAGCTGGATGCTGAGTGTTTGCCAAGCACCGTGCATTTCTCCTGCAGCCCCACGGGGAAAAGCCCGTTGAGGTTATTGTTGTTCCCGTTTAGCAAACAAGGCTGGGGTGGTGGGGGCAGCGTGGAGCGTCTTGCCTTGGCTGAGGGCCTACTGCCGGGGCAGGGGTCCGCGGAGAGACGGGTGGGTAATGGCCGTGGAAAGGAAATGTTGCCCAGAAAATTACAGACTGGGCTTGGGCGGTGGTGGCTCTGTGGTTGACTTTCCTAGGTCCCGAAGTTTACAAAGCTTCGCAAAAAATTATTGAAACTTAAAATGGGTTCATTATTGTTAACTAATGTTCTGATAGATGAATCTTATTTATCCTGGTCCGGGTTGAAGTGGGATGGGGGTGAAGATGAGGGAAAATGAGGTGGACTAGGTAGAGATGGAAAGGTTCGGAGGCCAAAAACAATTCTGATATGAAATAGTAGACGTGCGCGCGTGCACAGAGCTCCCTGGAGATTACCATTATAAATGACTGACGTTTCTACATCCCTTGAACTACCGATGCGTTTTTCTAGTGGAACGGAAAGTCGTCAGATTGAGAATTATTCCTTTCCAAATGTGTCGTAGATGACCAAGTGCCAAGCTCCTCTTGGATTCCATTTACCTATCTTGGAGTGCCTGCAGAGTGCTTGGCACAGGCTCTGTGATGGAGAAGGGACAGGTCCCTGCCCTCTGGGGGTTTACAGTCTTAACAGTGCTTGTGTTGCTCTTTCGTATGCAAAAAGAGGAAGCCTGAGCAGTAGGACCAGGCAGTGTTGAGACCAGGCAGGTTTTGTCTTTTTTCTTCTGGTTTGGTTGCATCAAAATGGAATTGTCCCCGTGCCTGGACCTTCAGGTGTTGGGTGCCTGTCACTGGTGATGGCAGGCCACATACAATTTAAAAACCAACTGTTGATCAAAAGTGTGTTAAGAGCAAATGAGATGAACTTGGGTCTCTGCTTCATGGGTCTCTGCTTCAAGGTCCAAGTTGAGATTTTTTTTTTGTGAGCAAGGACTCATGGCATCCTTAAGTGGTGCCAGACTAGAAGAGCGGACAACTCGGGTATCTTTCCAGCAGGTGCTATGATTGAGTAAAGGGTGCTGGGCGTGGGCACTGGGATACCAGAAAGCCTGTGCTCTGTCTGGCCAGCTGCCACTAGCTGACTGTTGTTTGCCAGATCTAGTGATTTCCAAGGAAAATTGGAAATTCTGATTTCTAGATATCAAATTAACACAAATTAAAAAAAATAAACTTTTTGGGCAAAACAAAATGTGTCCACAGGCTGTGTTTGACCCCCGACCTCCTGCTTCGGAAACTCTTGTTCTAGGGTTACATTAGTAATTTGCAGTCATTTATGAAATCACAAGAATGTAAGAGAAAACATAGTATATAATGTTGCAAATCAGTTTTGTACCATTAAAAAAATCACCTTTCTCGTATGTCCACTTATATTTACGATCACCCCCTTAGTCCAGGCTACCATAATCACTTGCCCGGACTATTGCAAGTAGCCTCTATCTATCCTCCACCGAGCAGTTAGAGAAGTTTTTTAAAACGTAAATCAGATCATGTCATTCCTCACCCAAAACAAAACTTCCCACTGCACACAGTGTAGTTCACATATTTTTACCCTGAAAATCTGACTTCCCTTCACCTTTCTAACCGCTCACTTGGCTTGCTCCTTGCTCACTCTTCTTTCTCGCGGTTTTCTGTGTGCACCAAGCCCCGACCTGCCTCTGGGCATTTGCACGTGCGGCCCTTTCCAGCTCATGTGCTGTCCCTTGGCTGTGAATGCTCTGAATGTACATTCTCCCACCTCAGTTCTTACCTCAGAGAGGACTTTTGTGGTCACCATACGGATATGATCTTGCACCTGCTCTCTTCATTGCGAGGGTGCCGTGGGCTTGTTTGTTTCATATGCAATAAGGAATAAAGGATTCCAGATCTCGCAGTTGTTTGTAGGACAGTGAGATAATCTCTGGAAAGGTTATTCAAATACAAATTTCGTAACAGGGAATCCACTCTGTAATGACAGAGAGAAGTCGGCTCTGTCACTGTGGTGTGGGCAGTCAGGAGAGCTAGGTGCATGAGTCCCAACAGCCCAGAGTGGATGACTCGGTGGACTTGGTGCCAAGCAATGGCCCAAGTACAGCACAGCTGTGGAGACTCGGGAGCTGAATGCTTGGGTAGCAGTCAGGTCAGGGGTGAGTAGGGTGGCAGACACAGGTAAGGCGATCATCAGGTACCTTGTGAGAGGGCTGTCTGAACTGTGTGAGGATGTTAGGTTCGATCTCAGGCGTGATCAAGTGCAACAGCAGCCATTTCACGTGCTGGAGGGGACAGGGTGGGAATGCCGTGTCTCTACATCTGCTGCTTTCAGCTCCCCTGCGCGTTTAGTGTTTCTGTTCATTTGTGGAAAATCACTGACTTACCTCTTCTGGCCTCTGGTAAAGGGAATTGCAACAGGAAGTAGAAGCTGAGTAAAGCGGGCAGCCCCAGCTCACCACCTTCTTTTTACTCAGAAATCTGCTCACCCTCTACATTGCAGGGGTGCTGGAATCTGTTTTATGAGTAATAAGAGATAAAGGACTCTTATTTCGCACACATTTACTTAGAACCCCCAAATCCTTTGTAGGGTAGCAAGACATTTTAAGGAAGTCAATATCTCTTTAATATGAATGATGATTGAGAAAATAGATGCAGAAGGGCTTTGTAAAGTGGAAAGAGTTATGATTTTATAATACTGTTTGCGAGCAAGCCTTAATCTAGTCATTAGCATCCTACCTAGTTATATAGAACTTGAATACGTGGCAGTAAAAAGATGACAATCCATACCAAAACCTAAATGTAGTATAAGATAAAAAAAAATTGTACTGAGTCAGCGGCCATGCTGCCCTGAACAAGTCCGATCTCAGAAGCTCAGCAGGGTCGGGCCTGGTTAGTGCTTGGGTGGGAGACCACCTAGGAAGACCAGGTGCTGTAGGTGTAAAAAATAAAAAATAAGGGATTGTAAGCTGACAAGGTCCTTGCAATCTGTGAGGTCAACCAAGGGTTGCCTTGCCTAAAAAATTAAAAGAAAAAAAATCGTACTGAGAACCTATTATAAAATAACAGGTCACCTGTGGCTGTGGGAAGAGTTAAGTGTCTTAGCCCAGGTGACCCAGACTCTCGTAAGTATTAAAAGGGGAGGCCTGAAAAAGAACAGTTGAGTACATTGTGATGATTGGTGATAGTTGTCAAACTGAGCAGTGTCTTTGTGCCTCTGCGCCGTCCCTGTCAGCCACACTGCCCTGTGCTGACCAGGCCTGAGGACCTTGCTTTGGCCCCTCCCTCTGTGCAGCCCTTTTCCTCATTCTGTTTCTCACTGCTCTTTCGTAGTCTTCCCTTTCCGAATGACTTTCTACATCCACAGCTCCGTGTGTTTCAATGTCTACCTGTCATTCATTCATTCCAGTCAGGTGAAAAGAGTTCAGGATGGCAGGTAGGGATGGGGAGCTGGTTGCCTACTAAAAAGAGCAGTCAGTTGATTAGGTGGCAGGTGGCATTTGAGCGAAACCTTGTAGGAGGGGAGGGCCTCAGCCTCAGATGTCTGGATTAGAGGAGTTTTCGCTTTGCACAGAGAAGGCCCTACACCTGGCCCGAGCCTTGTGTGTTCCAGGACAGCGGGCTGCTGGTCAGGGAGGAAGAAGGTGACAGGAGATTCGGACCGAGAGGTTTAGGGACAGCTCACATGGTGTCCTGTAGGCCTCGAAAGGACTTTGGCTTTGGCTCTAAAGAAATGATCTTGGTTCTAAACAATGTCAGAAAGTAGAGATTTCAAAACCGCAGTCCTGGGGTTAGTCGCAGCTTGAAACGAGTTTTATTCTGTTGCTTAATTTACATCAGTTCCTCAAAGAAAATTGGGGGAAATTGTAGACTATTAAGAAAATTCTATAAAAGCTTAAATCAGCCAAGTCAAAAGCATGGGCTCAGGTAAACTCGATTTGTTCTGGCTTCAGAGATAATGAACAACTGTGTACTTCGAGATGATAAATACCAAACATGGGAAATGTAGAAGTAGTATGGAGTCTTTCGTCTTTCAAGTAAATGCTTTAATCATGGTTCATAAACTTTTGAAACACTTTCAACCTATATAAAATTTGAAAGAATAGTATAGTGAACACCTATATCCTTGACTTGTTTTTTGGGGGTTAAATATTTTTTAAATTAAATTTATTGGGGTTACATTAGTTAATTATATAGATTTCAAGTGTACAGTTCTATAATACATCACCTATATATTGACTTATTTTTAAAAAGTCTTACAAATATTCATATAATGGTTCAAGCAGATATTAAAGTGTACAAATTAGATCTATATGTGCTAATGTTAAAAGAGATCCACCACTTATAAAGAAAAACAAGTTCAGAAATGATCTGTGTAGTATTATCATTTGAAATTTTTTTCTTAAATATGCTTGTGAATACTTAGGGTTGGGGGGAGCATTCCGGGACCAGGGAGCAGCCCTAATTGAGGAGGGAGCCAGGTACTGCTTCTCAGATGATCCTTGGAAAAGTGTTTCTTCACCTCCGTAGACTGGGTGGCTTATAAACAAACATTTCTCACAGTTCTGGAGACTGAGAACTCCAAGATCAAAGTACCAGCATGGTCAAGGTCTCATGAGGGCCCTCTTGGTTCATAGCCAGCACCTTCCAACTGTGTTCTTACACGATGGAAGGGGCTAGGGAGCTCTGTGGGGTCTCTTATAAGAACGCTAATCCCATTCACAGGCTCCACCCTCATGACGTAAGCACCTCCCAGAGGCCTTATCTTCTGATACCATCATCCTGGGGATTAGGGTGTCAGCATATGAATTTGGAAGGGAACACAGACATTGAGACTTTAGCACCTCCTGATAGCTTTGTAAGAGCCAATAAAAATGAATTGCTTTCACATGCAAAAGAACAAAGTTGGACCCTAACCATATGCCATATATAAAAATTAACTCAAAGTGGATCAAAGAGCTAAACTTAAGGGGTGAAACTGTAAAACTCTTAGAAGAAAATATAGAGAGAAATCAGGATATTGAATTTGGCAATGATTTCTTGCCAAAAGCACAGGCAACAAAGAAAAAGTAGATAAATTAGACTTCAAAATTAAAAACTTTTGCACATCAAAGGACACTATCAAGAGAGTGAAAAAGACAGCTCAGAACGGGAGAAAGTATTTGCAAATCATATATCTGATAAGGATTAACATCCAAACTATATAAAGTACTTTTACAACTAAACAGCAAAAACAACCTGATCCAGAAATGGGCACAGGACTTGAAAAGACATTTCTCTAAAGAAGATACACAGATGGCCAGTAAACCCATGAAAAGATGGGCAACTGGAACCTGTTTGGGGGCAGCCAGGTCACCAGCTACAGGGAGAATCTGACAAGAGACCCTGAGGAGCTCAGCCCCAGCTCACCCACTGCAGCCTCATGGCAGCCATGGACTGTCCCTGGGAGGGGCCTCAGTGACCAAGCCGCCCCCCCGCCCACCCCCCCACAGGAAGCGCACACAGCCTCTAGGTTGCTGTGATGGTTTGACCTTGCTATGGTGTGTTTGCCATGCTGAAGTGTTTTTATGTAGTCAACTTTAAGAGTCTTCTCTGACTTTTGGGTTTTGTAGGGAATTCATCCATGTTTTATTCTGGTACTTCATTTTTTACTCATAAATGTGCATTTGGAGTTTATCTTAATATATGACGTGTGATATGGAACCAAAATGACCTTTCTCCAAACACTTCTGCAGTGAAAAACCTTGTGCGTATGACATTTTTTGTCCTTGTACATATGTTCACTGGAAAGCCAGCTTTAAGAAGACAGACCATTTTGCTGCTTGGCGTGTGACCCTAACCCCTGCGCCTACCCCAGAGCCTGGCTTCGGGCAGGGACATAGTGAACGCTTGCTGATTGAATCTGTAGCAAAAAGTCGCAGGAGTATGATCTCGAATGAAAGGTCATGGGCGTTTGCACACAATTCTGCCAAGTGGGCCTCGGCAGAGGTGGTTGCCTGAGGTGTTCGCTGCAGCACGGTACCTCTGCTTGCTGCCACGGCAGCGTGGGCCTCAACCTCTGTCCCTCCACTGAGATGTGCCAGCCTGTGTTTGGGCTACTTCCATGTTGCCATCCAGTGGTCACTTCTCTGTCCTCTGCTTTACAGAACTCCTTGGCAGCATTTTGTCATTCGTTCCCTAAAACACTCTAGATGACGATAATGAAGGTAAAAGCTGCCATTTATTGGATGACTGTGGGGTGCGGGTCAGGAGAGGTGCTAGGCACGTCACATATTGAGTCCTCACACCCTGAGGAAAGAGCATGGCCTGAGGTCCCCAGCTGGGACACATCCTGGCTCTCAGATATGCGAGTGAGCACACCTTTGCATCAAGATTATGGTAGGACATCTCAGAGTCACCAGGGTGGTGACTAGTGAGAGCTGCACAGCTGGCTGTTGTGGCAGCTTTGATTTGCATGTGCGGGACGGTTGCTAACAAACTCAGTACTATCGCCGTTTCTCGTGGCCGTGACTCGGCTTACTGTGGAGGGGCTGAGTCCTTCCGGTTTCTCATCCTCTACATGGGGTAGCGCTTGGAGAACTTCGTTTCAGCCGCCGCCTCAGTCTGATCCATTTTAGTCGCGAGCACAGCAGTGTTCAGTGATCTGGTGTTCACATCTAAAAGCGGGGGGCCAGGACGGTCTTGCAGTGTGTGTGTGAGCCACTGTATGGCGGGACCCTCCCGGAGCCCATTGTCACCCCTACCTGGCCAAACAGCCTCTGCTGTGGCCATGTCTCCTCCGGTCCCCTTTGGGAATAGCCTTGCCAGCTGGCCTAGAAGCATCGAGGCCAGGATATTTTTAGTTTACAGAGCGGTAGTATCCAGACCATCAGGTCCCTGAGGCCATTAATAGCTCGGGTTTGGGAAGGTAAGGTGACAGCAGTCCAAGAGGGCAGCAGCTGCCTAATTGGGTCAGGCCTGTTGTGACACAGCAGGTCAGCTGCCTTGAGCAGGCAGGGGTGTTTGTGGAAGGTGACCTCTCATGTCTGCACCGAGGACCTGGCCACACCCAGACAATCCTGTTCTCTGCCTGCATCTGGCCTGTGTGCTTTCCTTTCAACCTGTGCCATCTCTTTGGAGGGAAGAGGGAGAGGGTAGGGGAGCTAGTTCAGGAATTTAGTCCTAGTACTGCATGTTATTTGTCCTGAATCATGGTGCCTTGAACTTCAAAATAGATTCCTTCCTTTATTGTGGTGGTCTCATTTTGGGTGGATAAGTCGATTTGCCATAATTTACGCTGCTGATTATTTTGTAGACTTAAGACGTGGGAGAGAAATAATGCCATGGCTGGGGCCAAGGACAGTTAATTGTATAATTATTTATACTTTAGTACAATATAATGTGCCAACATATGTAGTATATTGTGGAAAAACCACAAAAAATATTTCACAAATGACTACATGTTTAGAAATTAAACAAAATTTATTTCTGGCTCTCAGAATATAAGTAAATTATGTAACAGCCTAATATCAGAAGTGCTGGCTAGTCGAGGGCTCAGAGCCAAAATATTTTCACTGACCTACTGAAGTTTTTTCGTTAAAAGAATTAAATACATAATTTATAGCTGAATTTACTAGAGAACTAGAAAATCTTCAGCAAACAGTTTATCCTGTCATTATTAAATACATGATTATTGATTCCATTAATGGTGCCTTATTTAAAATATTTTAACATGATTCTGGGAATATTTTTATCTCAGGATGGTACAGAGTTCTCATACAAAGATATAATAAAAGAGGTTAGAAACTAATTTTCCTGAGAGTTGGCCCATATTAAATGACCTGTTTTACTTAAGAATTTTTTGAGAACCTATTTTAGTATGTATTAAAAATATTTTGGGAATGCTTCCATTTCAGGGAACTGTTCATTTTTAGTACATTTCAGATTAGTAAAATGAATGTAAGGTTTGACATAATTTGGAAAGTTAATTTGAGAGAACCGTCAAGAAAAGTTAATTTTATTTGACTTGAACTTTTTGAAAGTATTATTTTGAATTGTAGCCAGAACTTACACATACAAGAATCAGACCTCTTAAAAGTTCTCATCACAAGAAAAAAATAATAATCGTAACCATGCGTGGTGATGGGCGTTGGTTTGTGATAATTTTATAACATGTGCAGATATTGATTGAATTGTGCTATGCACCTGAAACTATTGTTATTTCATTTATATCGCAATTAAAAAAATTTGCACCCTACATTTGTATATTGGTTTATAGTATCTAAATATATTTTTATCAGTAGGTATATAGAGTAATGGTCCCACTTCTATCAGTAAAAAGTTTTGAGCTTGCCCCAGAGGTATGTACTTATTTATGAAGTAGCTATTTTGCTCTACCAAAATATGGTGTATATTATAAAACAGAAAAAGTGAGAGGGGGATGAGCTAGAAGTGAACTAAGCTGAGCTGTTCTGGTATTTTCTCTCGTGCTCCCAGAGGTGAGATAACCCCATTTAACGACGGGACTTGAGGGTCACGTGCCGCTCCTCCGCGTTCCGCCGTACCTGCCTCGTTTGCACGAGCAGCATACCTAGCCCACTCTTTCTGAAGTGCCCGACACGGTTGGCGGCTGCGACACTGAGTTTTCTGGAGGTGCTTTGAGTCTTCCTCCCTGGCGGCCCTGGGGGCCCTTGTCCCTGCTCTTTAGGTCTCAAAGACCTGGCCTTCCATACCCGCCATCTCTGTCCCTTCTCAGGGCTGTCACTGTGCCCACTGCCCCAAGCTGGCGACTTCTGGATCTGGGATTCTGATGCTTCTTGGGCCCTTTGTCCCGGTCCAGACCTCCCCCCGCCCCCATACACACTTTCAGTCAGTGACACCTTCGTGGCCCAGAACTGCAAGAAGAAACGAGTCCCCTCACCCTCCTCTGCGTCTGGTCAGTCACCGACGCTGAAATGTGCCCGCTCTCCTCTTCCTTCTCATGGCCTCGCGCCGTTTCTCCTGCACAGTCGGCCTGGCTCCTGCCGGGCCGCTGTGACCCTCGCCAGTCCAGCCGGCTCGCGCAGCCGGCGTGACTCATCCGAAAAGCAAACCTCGCAGCGTTTCCAGGCTGGGAGTTCTTGTGTCCCTCACCACCTGCCCAGTGAAGCCCAGGCTCCCGATGCCAGTGGCCGTGCCTCGTTTTTGTCCCCCGGTTGGCTCCCCACCTTCCGCCCGCTTTGCCTTCTGCTCCAGCCCCCAATAAGACTTATTTGCTTTGTTTTCTTCCCAGTATATTCTGTTTACATTTCTAAACAATTTAGAGGAACAGCCGCTTCCTACCACTGTTTCTCCAGCCCCATGGCCGGCCGCTTCCAGCGACAGCTGCTTCTCAGCAGTGACTGCTGTCTCTGAGTCGCACGTTTGTGTTGCTGCTTCTCGGCTGTTCGCTGGTAGGCTTTGTCTTTGTCTTGCTGTGCGAGGCGAGACAGATGTCGCTGTCTGCACCCGGCCTCCACCGCGCACACCCACATTTGCGTCCTTCCCAGTAGAGTTACTGCATTTTGGTTAGGGCGCTGCTCCTCAGGCTAGCTTCTCAGAAAAATTGCTGACTATGTTTTCCATCTAATTGTGTTCTGGGGTTATGGTTATTTTTTAAAAGGACACGTGACAAAAACGTTTTTAACTCATCAGTGAGGGAACTAATAAGATGATAGTCACTTTCAAGGAGAATTTAGACAAAACACACACATATTCAGGGATGCTAAAATGAATTTGCAAATAGATGTAAAACTGATCACTATCCACAAGGCAATAATCAGTTGCATCCCTCCAAACAAAATTAACTTTCATTTCTTTTGATAAGAAATCACTTGCCTTCCTCTCATGTTTTCTACAATTTAGAGAGTTATAAAGCAGCTCGAAGGCAGAGGTGCAGGGCCCTATTAGATGAGGGAACCCAAAGGCTGCACTCGATGGTGCACCCAGGAATCTTACTTTTGGTCCATTTCAAAGCCTCTCACCGTTTTGTTTTGCCGGACGTCCTCCCCATTCAGGGCATCATAACGTCAGCGAGAGGTTATTGCTGGCCACGGGAAAAGGCTGGTCCTTAACAGTTAAAGACTGTTACCAGATGGGCCGCCTCGCGTTCACTCTTGTACAGCTGCTGTTGAGGTCACACATCAACTTCTGTCTAAAAGTTTTCACGCGAAATCTCAGATCAGCCTTGTTAGAGCCTTGTTATTTGCTAGTCTGAGTGGGGAACCCAGCCTAGGAAGCTTTCCCCGCCATATTTTTACTTGCAATGCCTATAAATTCAGGTGAAGTTTTCTCTTATTGAGGCTCCAAAATTCTGGGGTTTCCGACCTGCCGGCGAGTGACCTTTGTCCACTTTAGGGCTGGGATCTCATAGGCAAGGACCCCGCCCCAGGCTGGCTTTCCTGGCCGAGCTTCGTAGACGCTGGATCCATAAGTAAAGTCGGCCTCAATTCCTAACAAGTGGCTTGTCACACCTAGTCGCTGAGAGTCATTCTCAATTAGGACACTTCAGGTAAGGTTGGTTGCATAGTTGAGTCACCCAGTTAAATCCCAGTTAAAGGAAGGACAGATATTTATTGAACCTACACAAATGACTATACTGCTATATTTTTCTTATTTTTAAGTATTTTAAGGAATTCTCATTAATAAAGTATCATTCTTTTTGTTGTGATCTCTAATCAGTCGCTTGTCATCCTATTTTCTACCAAAACATAGGGCTCCTCGTACGAGAGACTGACAGAGATCTCCATATCCGTGGGGAAGCATCTGGGTGCTTAGGCTCTCCAAAGATGACTCTTCATTATAACACTTGAACTTGACTGTCTTTTCCAGGTTCACATTGAGATCCATTGAAGGCCGAGAGGCGTGTCCTTGGCTGACCGCGTCAGAGACACAGCATGAGGGACGGGAGAGGGTCTCCTGGCACCTGCCTCGCAAAAGTGAAGAGGGAGGGCGAGGACCCGGACAAACGACTCTGCAGACTCAGAGGAGCAGAGGAGGGGAGCCCTGCGTCCTGGGCGATGGCGCCGGCCGTTGGTGAAAGTGGGAATTTGCGAAATGAGACCTTATCACTGGAAAAGAAAAATGACATGAGTGAGGTCAGCCTCTCACTTCACAGTGGCGGGAACGTGTTTCCATATTTGAAAGAATCAGGAAGAAAAAACTCCGCTTCCACAGCGGCTCTGAGCAAGACTGCGGCTCTGCTCCCTGCGCCTGCAGAAGGCCGTTTTGCTGGGCTGGCCTGTGGCGTCACAGAAGCCTCGGTGAGGGACTGGCTGGGAGGGGGGCCCAGGGCCACCGACAGGCGCAGAAGACCGTGCCACAAAGGAGAGCCTTGCGGGTCAGGACTACCATGCCGTCAAAAACTGTCAGAAGTGGGCATTTCTGAGGACGAGCCACCAAGCACTTGCCTTGAGGGACGAGGCTCTGCGCTGCAGCCAGCTTGCCTGCGTCCTGTCCTGTCTGCACTGCTGCATGCATGCCCCGCAGTGCTCCCAGATGACGAGACCGGCTGTGCGCCCCCTGGCCGTTCAGAGCCCATGTTCTCAGAGCAGACGGTAGAATACAAGGAAATGCTTCCACGTGTGAAAAGTACCGCAGACGATCTGCAGATGACGCTGGTGTTACTGGCTGTACAAGCTTCGAAGGCAAAGCCGTTATGCCATAGTTAAGGTGCAAGCTGAACAATAAACGTAGCAAGATTACTTTTAAACGTTGTCTTAGAATGATTTCTTTGCGATAAGTCTGGGTGCAGACAGTGCAGCCGTGAAGTTCCTGGTTTTTATGACCAGATAAAATAAGTGAAATTTAAACTTGTGGGAAACTGGTTGATGCAGAAGAAAATTTTTAAACACGATCTAAAATTGTGCTTGAAAGACATTCAGGATTGGGAAACCATTTCAAGGAGAACATTGACATATCCTATATAAACAGATTAGAACATCAAGATTTAACATAAAGTCGTTTATATGCCTTCACCCATTCTAAAGGGCTGCTGTCCCAGATACTGTCCCCCCCTCATCCCCCTGGTTGTCTCTGCTCATCTCATGTCGGTGGGTATTTGTAAAAGTCAGCCCAGCCCCTCTGTACTTGCCCTGAGCCTTGCTGAGTTGATGGTGAGTTGCTACCATTTCTGCATTTTGTAGAATAATTTTGGTTTGCATCAAAATTTTATTTCTTTTCTCAAATCCTTTTCCTTCCACTTGAAACAACTTTACTGGAGGCCCTATGGTGAGGGTTGCAATACAAAACTTCTTTAGAATAAACCTTTCTCAAACTAGGAACGCCAGCGGTGTTCCCTGAAGCGGAAGGGAGTGAGAGACTGCAGTAGCTCGTCGCAGAGGCAAATCGAATATTTCCCTTGTAGACAGTCCCAGTTTCTAGGAGTTGAGATTTCTCATATTAAGATTTTTTCTCAGATAACTCCTTTTGTCGTTTGTTGACAACTTTGATAAAGGTCAATTTAAGAGGGTGAGTTTTTAAAGAGTCCCAAAGTAAGACAACCATTTTAGGGATTATGGATTGCATATATCAGTTTATACTGTGTGCTGCTTTAGTATTTTGGGAAAATGAAAAATAAAATTTCTTTAGCAAAATAAATGTCTTATTTTATGTGTGCGGTCTTGGTGCACCTTGTCTGTTTATTAACGCCGCCTTCCTAATACTTAGACGTCTTTTAGCTGCAGTCGGAGCAGGTTGCTGATTTAGGGAGCAGAGCTCGAAAAACGAAATATAAAGCTAGGTCGGAACTCAGCTCTCACTTTCCTGTGGTGGTGAGTGAAATAGTGTCCTTTGGGGTGGTGCTCACAGAGTCCCAAAGTAAGAATCCTTTTGGCCAGCCAGGCTCAAAGGACACAGTCTTGACTGAGCACTCCGAGTCCCGGTTCATGGCCGTCTCATTTGGGGTCACTGATGGGCTATGAACTGAGGCGAGGGGACATTTCGATGGTTTAAAATGGGAAAGACTGCTACCGCTTGACCCTCCCCCTGCCCCTCCCTCTCCTTAGCTTTTTTTTGTTATGAACTAAGTCTACTCCTTTGGGATAGAACTTGCCATGACTCATGAACTGTTTTATTTCCTTTGTTTTATAAGTTGCCAGTATATAAAATTTCAACCAGTCGCAAAGAAAAAAGAATTCCCTATTTGGCATCAAATGCTAAATTAATAGATTTGAAATTTTTTCGTGTGGTTATATTAGAATAAGGCGTGTTTTTTTCTAAAAGCTTTGGAGGAAAGTTCCCGGTAACTTTTTTCACATTAATTTCTTAGTTCACATGTACTTAGTTGAAATTTTCCCCTTGTTGCTGTGTTGTGTTCAGTTCCTGTCTGTAGATGGCTGCTCCTTCGGAAAGTTCTAGAGTGGAGAGGTGGTGGTAAATGTACCGTATAAAGTTTCATGACTTTGTAGAATGAGGACTTTTTTATTTTGATTTTTGAGGTAATTAGTACAGTATTTTGGATGAATTAAGTTTCCGTGGTTGAGTCATACAAGGAATCACTCATTTGAAGTATTTCAGGTTGTATCATTTTGGCAATGAGAACGACCGGAAACTTGTTTTAAAAGTTCTTGAGTTTACATATGTTTTCCTTTTTTGCCTTCATGGTTGTGCGCTCAAGGATTGAACAGCATGATCATGTTATATTTAGAAACAAAGTCTTGGACTTGGTTATTCACATTTGGAAATCATTTTTTTAACATTGGAATGAGTGTTGACATCTTGAAGTTGCAAGCCTACAGAGAATAAAAAAAGTAAGAAACTTGCATTTAAATAGATCATTCATATGTGATCATCGATTTTGTAAACAGGAAGCAAAGCGTGTATTTTGGAGCTTGGCGTAAATCCCTGCGTGTTCTGAAATTCATAGAGACCACGCGCTGTGCAGTTGATCCTTGAACAACGCGGGAACTAGGGGCACCAATGCTCCGTGCGGTTGAAAATCTACGTATAACTGGATGCCCCCAAAACTTGGCTACAGTGGCCCCTCGGTATCTGTGGGGCATTCGTTCCCGGACATCCCACACTGCGGATACTGAGATCCACAGAAGCTCAAGGCCCTTATATAAAATGGTGTAGAACAGTGCATCAGTCGGCCCTCCGCATCCACAGATTCCCAACTGGGCATTGAAAATACTGCTTTCTATCCAAGGCTGGTTGAATCCGCGGATGGGAAAACCAAGTATACATAATGCCGACTGTCTTTTTTGAAAAAAAATCTGCGTATGAGTGGACCCACACAGTTCAAACCCGTGGTGTTCAAGGGTCTGCTGTACCCTAATTTTACAAAGAGTAAGAAACGTGCTATAGAATTTCTTCTACACATTCCTGTAGATAATTTAAAAATGCTTTTTAAGCCTTCCAAGGAGAAGAAATAGAGTTCCGAGGTCTATAGAGCTCTATAGACTCAGCTGGAAATCGCTCGTCAACGCCAGCTAGTGGTGGAAGCTTTGGAAAACCCAGCCGAGTGATAACATGTCCCACGGAAGCATCTGAAATTGGAGGCCTGAGATTCACGAGGCCCCCCCTTGCTCCCAAAATGTTACCTCTTCCTTTCCAATTTCATTTTTATCAAAACGATTATTAATCGGACCAATTAAAAAAGCATGTTTACTTTCATTTGCACTTCAAACTGAAAACTATTCAGTGAGCAGTATATTTGCACTACTGAAATTTGACTAGAAAAGATCGCAAAGGGGTTTACTGATTAGGAAAGGTAATCTTCACAGGGTAAACTTCTTTTCCTGAAACAAATGATCTTTATTGCGGCAGAGCAAGACATTGTTTATATCAAGACATGGTTTAATAAAAGCATTTGGCTTTTTTGCTCTCTGAGCAGCACCATGGTGGTCCGCAGAAACAAGCACCTTAGAAAAGGCAACAAAAAATCTATGGCCATGCCACCCTGAACAAGCCCGATCCCGTCTGAGGAAGCTAAGCAGGGTCGGGCCTGATTAGTACTTGGATGAGAGACTACCTAGGAAGACCAGGTGCTGTAGGCATAATAAATAAATAAGGGATTGTAAGCTGACAAGGTCCTTGCAATCTGTGAGGTCAACCAAAGTTGCGTTGCCTAAAAAATAAAAAATAAATAGGCAGCAAAAAGGGAGCCAAGAAGAAAATGGATGGTCCATTTTCTGAGATTGGTATAATGTGAAAGCACCAGTTATGATCAATATAAGAAATATTGGAAAAATACTAGTCATGGGAACTCAAGGAACCAAAATAGCATCTGCTGGTCTCAAGGGTCGTGTTTTTGAAGTGAGCCCAGGTGATCTGCAGAAAGGTGAAGTCGCATTTAGAAAATTCAATCTACTTACCAAGGATGTTCAGGGCAAAAACTGCCGGACTAATTTCCATGGCTTGGATCATACCTGTCAAAAAAATGACAGACCATGATTGAAGCTCATGGTGCTGGCAAGATTACCGATGGTTATTTGCTTCATCCGTTCTGCACTGGTTTCACTAAAAAAACCAACATTTGGGTTCAGAAAGGCCCCGCGCTCAGCATCGACACATCTGCCAAATCCAGAAGAAGGTGGTGGAAGTCACGGCCCAAGAGGTGCAGGCAAATGTCTCGAAAGAAGGGGTCAATGAATCGATTGTAGATGGCATTGGCAAAGACACAAAAAAAGGCTCGCCAGTCTATTTATCTGCCCCAGGATGCCTTTGTTAGAAAAATCAAAATGCCGAAGAAGCCCAAGTCGACCTGGGAAAACTCATGGAGCTTCCGGGCGAAGGGAGCACTTCCGGAAGAGCTGCTGGGGGTGAGACAGGTTGAGCTGATGGGTCTGAGCCCCCAGTCCAAGACTCTGTTAAAATCCAGACTTTTAATGGTGACAAATAAAAAAATCCTATTTGTGGAAAAATAAAAATAAAAAACGTTCGAGTTGAATTGAGAGGGCATGCCAACCCCACCGGACCGGACGTGTGTGTCATCGTTGTCGCACACGCCCGGTGGACTGAGGAGTCCCTGAGTGCTGTGCTTCCTTCTGAAAAACCCGTCACCCAGCGGAGACGAGCAGGCATGCTGCACTTTTGCTCTGATCATATTTTGAGTAGTGCTTTATAGTCAACTTAAACAATCGTTTAGGTGTATAACAGTGTAGGGACTCTCTAGGGTGGCTGTGCCACACCACAGTGTTAACAGTGCAATTCTCTGATGAACTGTGTAGTGATTTTAGCTTGTTTTTTTAAGGCGGTGGATTTAACCTATTTTCCCTTCCACTGTCTGCCTACAAAGAGTTTGGTTTCTCCTATCAGAAAATGAATGAGTGATTTGAAGGTTGTGGAATAGGCTCTATTTTCTAACTCTTGAAGCTTGTCTTCTGTTGTGTTGACAGGCACTCCGCACTGCTGCTTATCTAAGGGCTTGGTGAACGCAGCATGTCTCTAGGTTCCTTGGGCTGAAGTTGCTGTGTCAGTCGGTATTCTCCAGGGACGGAACCAGCTGGGTACCCATACATGGCACAGATAGGAGGAGATGTGTTAGAGGAATTGCTCACATGATGATGGAGGCCGAGAAATCCTACAGTCTGCCATCGGCAAACTGGAGAAGCAGGCACGTTGGTGGTGTAATGCAGTCCCCACACCGGGAGCACCAATGTCCAAGGGCAGGAGAAGATGGATGTCTTGGTTGAAGCAAAGAATGAACAAATTTGCCCTTTCTCTGCCTTTTTGTTCTATTCAGACCCTTGGAGGATGGAATGATGCCCGCCTGCACTGGGGCAGCTCATCCTTAGTCAAACTGCCGATTCAAGTGTTTATCCCAGAAACAAACACGTCCAGACAGTGCTTTACCAGCTACTTGGGCGTCCCTTAGCCCGGTCAAGGTGACATGAAATTAACCATCCCAGTTGCATATCTGCCTCTTTCAGCTAAGTTCTCAGATCCTTGCAAAGTCATTCTTTTTTTTTTGTAGGACACCCACAGGGCTATCGTACCTAGGACATAGCACTTCTTGTCATCACCACTCCCCCAGGACTCAATAAGGAGCACACCTGTTCAGAAAAACCTGTTGTCTGAGGGTGATCTAAGAAAATAGGGGAGCTGCCTTATTTTCAGCTCAGGTACGATGTTCTGTACATAGCAAGTCCAAACACATGCGTCCGAGTTCACTTAGAAATGGAGGATGCAGCGCTAAGGGAACTAAACTTACTTTTCCCCAGCCTTGTGGTGCCTGCAGGAGAGTGGGCTGAGCAGATCGTGCTCCCTGTGTCCGGGCAAGTGGCCGGCAGGATTCACTGTCAAACCAACATTCGCATTTCCTACGCCACTGTGTAAAATCAACGTTTGGCAATACGCGACTTTTAAAACATTGAAACGTTTGGAGGTTCTGTTAAAATGAGCATCTCCTTTTCTCCTGTGTTAGGGATTCTCCAACAAGGACAGTTTACCCAGACGCCTGCCTTCGGTTCCGTGTACGTGTTGTGTGCAGGTGGTCCCCGCTTTAGGATGGTTCCACTTAATCACTCTCGACTTTACGATGATCTAAAGCGATACGCGTTCCGGAGAAACCGGACTTTGGGTTTGGGAGTTTGTTCTTTTCCAGTGTTAGTGGTGCGCACTGAGACGCTCCCTCGGGAGGCTGGACAGCGGCGGCGAAGGCAGTGCCTGGTCAGCCCCGCGGCCGTGAGGGTCAGCAACGGGCACCGGGCAGCGTGGTCGTGAGAGCGTTTTCGACATAGGATGTTTTCAACGTAGGATGGGTTTATGGGGGTCGTAACCCCACCGTGAGTCCAGGAGCATCAGTGTTTGAGTTAGATGTTTTCTCTGGTGGTACCCCTTGTTGCCTTTGTTTGTCACACTGTAAAGGATCCTGGAAGATCAGAATCAGCTGTTTTGTTTTTTCATATTTACATCATATAATATGGTCAATAGTACACCAAAAATGACTTTATTTTTCCGTCAGCTTTCTTGAAGGAACAGTGAGTTTGTCTTTTGACCACAAAACTGGTAAAATACTCAGGCTTGGCTTTCGGATCTGAACTTGATGATGTGTGAATTTCGCCCTTTGCTACTCAGATGCGTGACAGATGGTGGCTTTGGTTTGAATGTGTTGGGAGGAGGAAGGGGGCTCTGGAAGAAAGATCAACATGCCTAGTTCCCTCTTAATGAGAATCATTCAGGCCAAGGGACTGCCCAGGCGCGTAAGAGACTAGGGCTTACATCCTGTGAGAGGCTCCGTCCTCCTCAGTGAAAATAACGTACCGCCTTTTCATAGGTCAAACACTTCAACATGGCTGTTAGCATGACTAAAGAAAGCTGGTTCTTCTTTTAAAATCGGTTCATCAGTACAAGGCTTTTATGAAGGTAATACTTGGTTTAGAAGCTATGGGGTCATATGTGTGTTGCGTTTTAAATTGGCACATGAGGTGACATGTAGTGTGAGAAGGTCAAGTAGTTTCTCAAATGGCCTTTATTTTTTTTTTCCAAGCAGGAAGATTCTTTCATAATGGCAAATTTGACGATACCGAGTATAATTTTAAATTATTCTGGGCAAATTTCAAAGGAACGTTTTTGCCTCCCTCTGAAGGTGGCAACTGAAGCAAGCCCTGGGGGTTGGGACGGTACGGCCCGAATAGTGTGTCTTTAGTGGCTTGAGTAATTCAGGGTAATTTTAATGTAGCTGTGGGATTTGGAGGAGCAGGTGAGGTATGGAGCAAGCCCCGCCAGTCTGTGTGCGAGGTTCGCTGTTGCCACAAGAGGGAGCCACCCGTTCACCCAAGGAGCCTCTCGCTTTGGAGGCCTTATTTTTGTTCTAGTTATTTTGTTTATCCAAATTCTTCATCTTAAAAACTAATGTAAAGATGCTGGACTTAGTTCAGTGTGGTTTGTTAAGCTCGGTGAGTGCGATGTATCAAATCTCACAAGGTTCTAACTTTAACTCAAACCCCTTAGATGGTGCTTTTAAAACAAGAAGACAGATGTGTTAGAAAAAATAATTAGGTGTTTTCGTTTTTTATTTTGGAGGGCGACTTTCGGTACGAAACCACATTTCCACACTGTACCGGCAAGAGCGGCGGTTTCGGTCCGAGTGGGCTTGTCAGCGCGTCCACAGCTGTCCAGGGACACACACAGTCCCCAGAGCCACTGGGCCCTGACAGGCCCTGCAGAAGCCCCGAGGGCCACACTGACTCAGCTGGGGTAGCGGTGGGCTTGTCCCGAGTCTACACCATGTGGGAGAGCCTCTCCGAGACCCTTACAGGGAAATTTGCCACACAAACGAGCCATTTTCTTAGATTACTTTGGTGGCTCGTCGTGACATGGACTCAACGCGTCGGAATCTTAAAACGTGGGGAACTGCTGTTGCTCCGTAATGCTGAGGAACGACTGCTCTTTCCAGGACATTTTCGCAAAAGGAATTTCCTTTAAGTGATAAATCGTGATAATAGAGTATATATAAATAGCTCATGAGCTATTTAACTTCTTGGAAATGTTGAGTACCTCTTAGGGCTTATTAAAATAAAGCCGTTTGTTAGAATAAACTGTAGCCTTCCTCTTTGTTAGATGTTTCCGTTTTAGTCTCTTGGGGGACAATTGCTGGGCTGTTGCTGCATCTCCCGCTCGACTGGGACATGTAAACGTCCAGAGCTGGCCAGACACGTTTGCAAGATCACAAAACCTAAAACGAGCTTCTTATGAACCTCTCGTTTTTATGGCATCCATCTCATCTTTATGTACACGGTTTTTTCCACATTTACTGTTCTCCTCCAATGTCTTAGAACGAGGATGTTTTATTAACACAGAAGCTAACAATAATGTCCTAACTCCGAAGAACGTTTCACCTGCTGCCAGGTAGCTGGCCGTTTTGACAGCAAAGAGCTGCCATTTGTGGAGTCCCCACCCCTGCCGTGTGAACGGGCAGTGACCCTGCCAGGTTGAACTCTTCATATCCAGAGCAAACCTGAGAAGCAGCAGTTCCCAGGTTGGTGCCGACGACACAGAGATCACATTGTCAGTAACTGGAGGAGTTGCGATTTGAGCAGTTCCTTGAGCACAGTTTGTTCTTCATGGCATGTTGGTTTTTTCCTCGTCGCTTCCTTTCAAGATAGTCATTCTGCATCCAGCCAGTGTTTTACTGGGCTCCCACTGTGTACCAGGCATCCTAGAAGGTGCTGGAGACAGAGCAGTGAATAAAGCCACGCCCCCTGCCCTCACAGCGGTTCCACAGGTTCGTCCTTAAGTGATGGAGTGAAAAGGATGGAGGAACGAGGGGCACGAATGGGGACATGGAGCGCTCGTCGCCGTCATAAACACACTGGTACTCGACACCCGACTTTTCGCTTAAGAAAATGAGAAACGTTACATCAAAGAGTCAAAGTTTTGTCTAGAGAGGATGACGCTTAACATTTTCGGTCGGATGAGGTCTTCAGGGATGAAAGGCAAACCTTCCACTTCAGACTCAAATCTTCACCTCAGGCTGCGTCGGCCACGTCAGCCTCAGACTTTCCCACCGTGGTCCAAGATTTAAAAAAAGAAAAAGATGTTTCGTGAATCTAAAGATGATGTTTATGCCTGGACTATCCAATACGGTAGTTACCGACCTCATGTGACTACTTACTTTTTAATGGTGGCTGCTATGTCAGACAACACAGATAAAGACCATTTTCATCATTGCAGAAAGTTCTGTAGGGCCGCCTGTCACACTTGTGGCAATGCTGCCTCTTCAGGATATGAGAATCTTTATTATATTAGAGTATGTGATGTTTTACTTTTAACCCCCCATTGATAGAGGACAAAAGCACCATTCTCTGGAAGTGGAGAAGAAAAGGCCACGAGTTCTCACATGATTGTCCGTAAGCTTTTGCTCTACAAAAAGGGACTGTCTTAGTCCCTCGCTTTCTGTCTTACTCACGAGCGCGTTAGGGTCGTCCAGAGCAACAGAACCGGCAGGCCATGCGTAGACCCACGAGAGGAGGTTTCCTACGGGAACTGGCTCACGCGGTTATGAGGCCGAAAAGCGCAAATATACGCCGTCCGCCAGCTGGAGAAGCAGGGAGGCCGGTGGTGTCGCACTCCGAGACCAGAGGCGGGAGCTCCAGTGTCCAAGGGCGGGAGAAGATGGATGTCCCAGCCCAAGAAGAGAGAGAGAAAAAATAAATAAGAGAAGAGAGAGAAATAGTGTTTTTACCAGCTATCGGGGCATCCCTTCGCCCCGTCAAGTTGATGTAAAATTAACCATCACAATGAAGCACTATATAGTTCTCTTTGCATGAAAGATGTGACCGTTTAGCCCAGTGCCAGGTATACGGAAGGCCTGTGACAGAGAGCGGCGTCCTCTCTTTGTCTTTATTTTTATGTGATTTTGTATATTTTAAAATATAGAGATCCTGGCCTCTTAGCTAAATTCTAGGCATTTTATCATCCAATAGCGATTGGTTTTAAAGTTTCTTTCAATTTTGCATCTTTTGAAAAACTTCATCTTCTCTTAGGCTGTCACCCATGCCTGTGATTCTAGAAGAGGAGAGTGTGCCACCCACTCGCAAGGGAAATGCATACTCAGGTGTAGAACTTGACCTTGGCTCTGGTAACGGGACAGCTCACTGGACCTGAGATGACTCATGCGAACATCCTGGACTGCACCCCTCTAGAGCCACTTGGAGACTTGGAACATGAGAGAGGACAGCCTGGGAAATCAAGGCAGGTCTTGGAAGCAGCTGTCCCCCGAGACCTGTGAGCTCACCAGGGAAACCTTGAGCGCCTTTCAGCTGGAAGTTGAACTTGGCCTTCCCCTTGTTGCCTCCAAAAATAGGATTTGGAACTTATTTCCCATGTGACATAATGCCTCTCACAGTCACGGGCAGGAAGTGAGTGCTTTCCTGCCAGGCCCACAGTGTCCCTGGGAGGTGGGCTGACGATGGGATGACAGCGCGCTGATTGCGAGACTGCTTTGTCCAGTCTGAAAACTCAGCGTGCTCTTCAAAACTATGCAGCGCGAGAGGTCAGACTGGCTGGATTTGGGTGACCCTTCATAAACAGAGCACTGGCAAGGATGAGCGACGCTGCCCTCCCCCCGCCTGGCTGTGCCTGGGCTCTGTGGGCTCTTAAAAGCGGCGAGGTCATCCCTAGGGAAAGACACTCAGCTCCTCCGAAGGGCCCACGATGGGATTTGGCTTGCTGGCCCAACCTGTGATTGAAGATTGTGCAACAGACCAGAGCAGACAGGCCACAGCTCGAAATGTGTGGCATGAGTAATTTCGGTTTCCAGGATCTGAAGTAAGATTGTCTTCATGTCATTGCCACCGCATCCCAGGCTCTAGGGATAAACAGGTAAGCGAGATAGGAGTCGATCGCGAGCATCCACAGGTGTGACTCCCAAAGCCGCCGTTGACGTGAGGCTGCCTGCCAGTGCTACGCTATCTCCCGGGGGCTGGGAGACATCCAGAAGGCGTGGGCGGCAGCTCTCGGACACTTGCTTGCTACACGTCCAGCTCCAGGCTAAGAGGCCGTCACATGGGGCCTCGTCTCAGCCCCAAGTTCACAAAGGCTTGCCAAGCATCCACGGCGAGCCGGCCAGGCCTGTGCCAGGAGCCGCGGTTTGCAACGTGCGTGTCCGAGATCCAGTTCCTGAACTGGAGGAACATGATTCACCTGCCCGCCCTGGGCACAGGCCTGCCGGCCCCTCAACCCCTCATCCTTGCGACTCATAAGATGGAAACGCCCCCAGTGTGAGATGAGCCTAAACACTCACTCTCTGCCCTGTAAAAGCACATGCTGAGTCTGGTCCTGCC
This sequence comes from Pteropus medius, assembly GCF_902729225.1. NCBI lineage: Eukaryota > Metazoa > Chordata > Mammalia > Chiroptera > Pteropodidae > Pteropus > Pteropus medius. Next base: position 13,354,196 of record NW_024340699.1, on the reverse strand, counting down.
GTGTGCCCTGACCAGTACCCCTATTCTGTCCCCGTGGCGCCTGTGGCCCTCATAGCATTGTCCAAGCCCCGCCCCCGCTTTGTGGCCGATGGCCAAGCCAGCTCCTGCCGCAGCCCTTGGCACCAGTGGCAGGCCTTTCCCTCCTCTGTTCTTTGCTCAAGAAAGACCCTTATCACCATGACCCAATTGTTTAAAAGAAAAAAATGTGAAAACAAACAGAGCACAAGAAATAAGAGTCATATTTTGCTTTGCTGCTTGAAGTAACTATAAATTCTAACATAAGCAAAACCCCCAGTTACTTAAGATGACAAATGGGGGGAAACTACATTAACTGATTGCTGTTACGTGGGTGTTTCGCTACCCAGTTGGACAGCAAACAATTATAAATGCTGGGAGTGAACATGTCTTGGGTGCTGGCGACGGGGGCGGGTCAGCACTCCCGCGAGGGTGTTAGTGATCAGCAGTGTCGAGCTCCTTTGTATGTCCCTGTTGGCCACTTGTGTGTCTTCTTTGGAAAACTGTTCTGTTCCCCTGACCATTTTTAAATGAGATTTTTCGTCTACTTGTTCGTTTTCTATTGAGTCGTGTGAGTTCTTCATATTTCCTGGGATATTAACTCTCATCATGATATATATATATATATGATTTGCAAATATGTTCTCCCTTTGGGCAGGTTGCTTTTTCATTTTGTTGCTGGTCTCCTTTGTTGCTCAGTCTGATGCCAACCCCCTTGTGGATCTTTGTTTTCTTGCCTTTGCTTTTGGTGTCCTACGTCGGCTTCTGACCCTTGCACCAGATCAGACTAAACCAACAGCTGATGAACCTCCTTCAGCCCAGGGATTCATCACTTCTGTGGTGATCATTAGCTCTGGTTTCTTACATGGGATCTTGCCCAGGTTTTGTTATTTGTTTCGAGGTTATTTTTAGGAAGCTGGACCAGTCTGAGGTAAATCTTTGGGTACTTACGCAGCCTTATTTTTTTAACTGATCATGACTATTTTCAACTGAGTAGAAAAGTTCCAAAGCAGGAACATTTCCTTTTTAAGCCGCTGTTTCTCTGGCAGTTTTAAAGACTAATCCGAAATATTAGCAAAAATAGCTGCTTGTGAAGTAACTAGGATCTGGGAACGGCGGGCGCCACTTCTGTTCAGTGAACGTCTCTGGGGTGAGGGAAGGGAAGAGGAATCATGGAGGACATCTTACTAGAACCAGTATGTCTTTTTCAACCAGAAAGCTTACCTTCATCAATGGTAAACAGCATATACCTGACCCAAAAACGCATCGCCGAGAATTTACGTTAAAGAAATGGTCCACTAACCTTTTTGGGGCCCATGGCCTGCACCTCCTCTGGGTAAGCTCAGTGGGTCTGATCTGTCTTTGGGAATCAGCCGGTCCTGGGGCTCTGCCTGCAGTTTTGGGGATAGGTCTCAGCCTCCCGCAAACCGTGTGGCCCCAGGCCCAGACTCAAGCTTTGATTTCACAGGTCACAGGTAAACGGACTATTTCCCTTTGGAAAGTTCTCGAAGTTGCTTTTTAACTTAAAAAACAAACATACCCTTGGAAAAAAAAAATAAGTGAAATGAGCCAGACACAAAAGGACAAATACTGTGTAGTTCCAGTTACCTGAGACGTCTAGAGGAGTCATAGCCACAGAGACAGAAAGTAGAACTGGGGACCAGGGGCTGGGGGAGGGGAGTGGGGACTTAGTGTTTAATGGAGACGGAGTTTCAGTTTGGGGAAGATGGAAAGTTCTGGAGATGGTGGTGATGACGGTTGCACGACAGTGTGAATGTGCTCGGTGCCACTGAACTGGACGTTTAAAATGGTTACAATGGTAAATGTTATGTATATTTTATCACAGTGAACACATTTAACACACACACCCCCGTCCCCCATGCCATTGGCCTGTACGAAGCTCTGGGGGCCGGGGGCGCTGCGGGGAGACTTGGGAGGCATGCGGGCCAGAGTTTGACTCCCGGCTCCACCACTCCCTGCCGTGTGACCTCTGATTCTCAGCCGCCTTCTTCATAAGAGAGTGAAGAACGTCTAGAGTTGACGGGGAGGAGCTAAAGCGCGCACAGGGCCCTGTCTCGTGCCCGGCACACGGCGGCCGCCCAACAAACAGTGGGTCCACTTGCGGGTAGAGTCAAAGTCCGCCTGAGAGCTGAAACTCATTTAAATACGGGTTAATCATAGTTTTAAAAGAATAGCTCGCTCTAATAAGCTTTTTTTTTTTTTTTTTTTTTACTCTAGCTAGCAGTCTGGTTAGAATTAAGATTAAAAGCTGATTTTCAGCCTCATGGTTGCTAATCCCAGATGCAGATGTGGCCTAAATCCTCTGTGTGCGCGTTAGGGCACCAGGAAGGCTGGTTTCATGGCTGAAGTACAGACCCGCTTATTGGCACGCCCATCGGCGCTGGTGGGTAAAGAGAAAATAGTGTTGAGGGGAAGATCCATGAAGAATAGTAGGATGAGAAGCAGAAGTCCGCGAAATAAGTGTATTCCGTACAGAAATATTTAAAAGGTGAAAAATAACAAGATTATGTAATTGTTTAACCAGTGGAGCCTGAGTACCTACTAGCTTAAGTGTGTGGGTTCTCCCTGGCCAGGTGGCCCGGCCCCACTCCCTCCCAGCCATGGCCTGCTATGGTGTTGAAGGTCACAGATAGCTCATAAATAGGCCTGAAGAAGGTCTACTGAATTTCTTTGGACAGTAACTTTGAGGCCTGCTGAGAGACCCGCAAACTGCTTAAACAAATGACGCTCGCCTCCTTGGTCTCGTGGTCGGTGTTCACGCTCTCTGCTGGCATTTCAGTCCCTTGGATTTTTCTGAACCGACCAGCTACCGCAGCATAAAGAACTCCTCTTGAATCAACCAGCATTTGGGTCAGGCTGTCACTCTTTCTGTTTTGCATTTCAAATAAAACCGGAAGAAGTTGGAAGAAATTAATTTAAACTGAGCTTTAAAGCCTGATAGAATTCTTGAGGGCTAGAGGCATATGTCTAATTTTCATTTGGGAGGATCGAGGGGCGAGCATATGCTTTCCTTAAACAAATTCCTTTTTACCCACAAAGCACCTTTTCTACTGATCATGCGTGATACACAGATGAATGTGCTTTACAATGTTTAAATTTTTTTTTTTATTGAGGTGAGATTTACGTAACACAGACGAACCATTTTAAAGTAAATGATTTGGTGGCATTTAGAGCATTCACGGTGTCGTGCAAACACCACCTGTACCTACTTCCAAAATACTTCTATCATCCAGAAACGAAACTGGAACTCATTAAGCAGTTGCTCCTCACTGGCAGCCATCAACCTTCATTCTTTTTCTATGGATTTACTTATTCTTCCGGATATTTCACAGAACTGAAATAATAACATGTAGGCTTCTGTGATTGGCTTCTTTCACTTAGCATAACGTTTTCGAGGTTTATCGATATCGTAGCATGTATCGATACTTCATTTTTTATGGCTGCATAATATTCCATCGTATGGACATAATCCAACTGATTTATCCAATTCATCTGCTGATGAACATTTGGGCTGTTCCCGGCCAGCCCGATGGGCCCCATTGGCCCTCGGGCGCACGCTAGAATGGCAGCTAGCCAGAATGCCACCTCCCCACCCCCATCTTGCAGCATTTTCTTCTTTATGTGCCAGGACGGTCGTCAGACATGAACTTCAGCGAATGAAAATGACTTTCACTGAAGCTCCTGAGTCTGGAGTTTGTCAATTATTACCCTTCGGGAACGTTTATCCTCCGAGGATTCTTTCTCGTATTTGACATTTGGAAGACTTTGTATTCCTTTTGACATCAGAAAATTACATAAGGTCATTGTCACTTCACCCAGCTCTGTAGTATTTTATTCTAAACCATGCAAAATATTTGTTTTCTTTGGAGCTTTCTCTGGCTTGAGTTGTAGAAACTGTATCAGTGGCTCTCGAGCTGAACTGGTCGTGAGAATCGCTGGAGATGCTTCACAGACACGGAGATGGCCAGCTCCTATCCCCAGGTCACCCGATTCGGGAAGGCTGCATAGGCCTCAGGAACCCACATCTGTTCATGAATCCCGGGTAGTTGACAGACGACACTTTGTGAAACAGTGGTCTATACAGCTGTCCTGAGTTATCCAGTAAAACCTATCAGATCCAATGATGGAACTTTTATAGACGTAACAAGTTGAAAAATATGTTTAGATTAATTTATTAAAGTCTCAAAGAATCCATCACCATAAAAAATATGCTAAATGAAAATGGGAGAAATATTTTATTTTATTTATTTATTTCTTATTATTTATGTCTACTGAGCATCTGGTCTTCCTAGGTGGTCTCCCATCCAAGTACTAACCAGCCCCAACCCTGCTTAGCTTCTGAGATCACACATCGGGCTTGTTCAGGGTGGCATGGCCATAGACCATGGACTGTGGCTCCACTGGGTGTGAACCCAGGACCTTCTGCATGTAAAGCAGACGTGCTAACCGCTACACTATGGAACCATGTCTAGAAGAAATATTTTAACGTTTTTTATGAAAGTAGGTTTTGTTAGTCCAAAGGAACTTTATATCTGCCCCCAAATGATTTTTTCTTAATTAAAAAAATAATTATACATTCATGAGAAGTTACAGAGTCGTGCAGGAAGGTGCCCGGGGCCGCTCATGCAGTTGTCCCCGATGGTAATGTCGTGCATGATTGGGGTACCATAGTCGGAGCGCAAGAGATGCTCACTGAACGAATGGACGTGCTTCCCTTTGCCTGTTGCTGTCCGAGGCAAGGCTGCTGGGTGTCTGTGTCCTAGAGCCGTCCAGTCGTCATGTTTTAGAGGTTCTGGGCCACATTTGGCCAGCACTAGCCTAGTGCCTGATCTCTGCTGGCACCAGGCCAGGCCTGGCAACATAGTTATTTCATTCATTCATTCCTTGAGTAATATTTATTCTGCTCCTACTATGTGCTAAGCCCTGGGCCGGACATGGACACAGACCAGGCCCCGTCCCCACTTTTCTGGGCTCTGCTAGGGGAAACACACAGACATCGATCAGGTAAACACACAGACTCCTTGCCAAGGACAGCCATGGCAGGGCGTCTCTCCACCCGCCTCCCACTGGACGGAAGCAACCCACTTATTTTTTTACCGTTGAGTTTTGAAAGTTCTTTATATATTCTCGATGCGAGTGCTTTTATAGGTTAGGTGGTTTGCAAATAATTTCTCCAGTCTGTGATTTGTCCTTTCATGTTCTCATCAGAGTCTTTTGCAGAGCAAATGATTTTAATTTTAATGAAGTCCAGGTAATGAACTTTTCCTTTTAGATATGAGATGAAAGGTTGTTGTCGTTTTTTGTGGTAAAATCCACATGACATAAAATTGATCGTTAGGGGCATCAGTGTTGTACAACCAACCCTCCCTGCTGTCTGACCCCAGAACGTTTTCATCAGCCCGAAGGGAACCCCGTGCCTACCCCACCCTACCCCCCACCCCCCACAGCTCCTGCTTCCTATCTCTATGGGTTTGCTGACGCTGGGCGTTTCACAGACAAACGGAATCATACAACCCGTGGCCTTTGGCGTCTGGCTTTTTTGACTTAGCGTGAAGTTTTCAGATGACAGGATTTTTTGGTCAGACTCGTAGCTCTACAGTGACGGCGTGCAGTCCTGTGGGCCCCCCGTCAGCCCGGCTTCCGTCACCCCAGGGCTTCCTGGCCCCCCGCCTCTCTTCCTAACCCAGTCGCCTATCAGAGCCCGGCGTCCACGCTCCAGCCACCGCCCAGCCATCTGCTCCTCAGTCGCCTCCCACCACCGGCCAAACCTGCTCTTTCTCTCGTTCCTTTATCATCCAACGCGCTGTCCTTGTCCACCCTTGACGGTCACTAACAACTGGACGATGGATAAGGAAACAGACTTCAGAATCAGGCCATCTGGACTGGGGTCTTTTATTCACTGGCCTACTGCACTTGGGCAGGTCACTCAATTTCTGTGAAATGGGATGGTCACGGCTGTCTCGTGGTCATTGTGAGGATTAAGTGAGGGCAGGTGAGGCGCTCAGCACAGTGACCAGGGCACAGACAATGAAAGATGGTTGTGGTAGATGGTATTTAGGTAAGGTGACCACGACAACATCTGCTGTCTCACGCGCTCTCCTAGAACATTGTCACATCATCAAGAGATGGCGTGTAAACCCACTCCCCACCTTGGACCTGGGAAAACTTATGACTCGCTCATAACTAATAGAATGTGACATCAAGGACACTAAATGACCTGCAAGGCTAGGTACTATGCATCTCTCGCCTTGTTTGCTAGAACGTTCGTGCCTGCAGCCCCGAGTTGTCATCATGTCACAGACCTTACACGAGGCCACCATACTGTGAGCAAGCCCAGACCACATGGGAAGGCCACATAGAGGTGCTCAGCCCCAGCTGAGGTCCCAGCTGAAAACCAGCACGAAAGAAGATGCCTCCAGATGACAAGCTCCCAATTGTCGAGTTACCCCGCCCCTGCCAGCCTTTGCGTCTTCCCAGCCGCAGCTTCAGACACCGTGGAGCAGGGGCAAGCCAGCCTTGCTGTGGCCAGTAGTAATCCCTCACCCACAGACTCCATCAGCACCCACAGACGCTTCCAGGTTTGGGGCTGGTTTGTTACACAGTATCAGTACGTAGAGCAGTGGGCATGACGTCTGGCCAGTCCCATGCCCTGTGTCGATCTACGTCCGGACTGGTGGCTTCTCCTTGTCCACTTCCACGTCCCTGCCCTTATCTTTCACCTGCATCAAACTCCAAACTCGTTTTTCTGCTTCCTGTCATTGGCCTTCCAAGCCTTCCCCCACGCTGATCTTTCTAAAACAAGCATGGCCCAATTACCTGACCCAATCCTTCCTCACCCAAGTAATGGCCCCTAGTCACCTGTAATTAAAGTCTGGAGAGATTACTCATGGCGTTAAAAGATTCATAATTTAAGGAAATGTAACCCAGTATATGGAGGTGTTTAACCCGATGTTACCCCAGCCGACTCCAACCCTGCCCGGGGGTCGGGAAAAAAAGATAATGTGATAATGTTCAGCGTGTTTGATGTTTTGGAAACAGAAACTGGGCTCTTAAGTTGAGTGACAGATAAATAATTCGGAGTCTACCCATCTATGAAAAATTACATTAAAATGCTTTCAGGCCCTGAGAATTCCAGATGTAAAGGTAAAAAAAAAAAAAATGACATGTTCTCGAGTTAGTAATTTAATCGCATATGGAAAAATTAAACATAATTCAGTCCTACATGCTTTTCAATCACACAGTGGCTCTTAGGTGGGCCAGCAACCCAGATCGAGACCTGGGCTGGGGGTGCTGGGTGGGCAAAGCCCAGGGGAGCAGACCCAGGCTTTCGGGGTCCTTCCTGACAAACGTCTGTGTACCATTTCCTCTTGTCAGCGTCAGCAAACAGAGCAGACGCAACTTTGAACTTGAGATGGGATGCCTGCTTTTTGGCAAACACATCTTAAAAGGCTCTTGTTCTTAAGAGATTTTTTTTTTAAATTTTATTTATTTATCTATCGATCGATTTATTTATTTATTTATCTATCTATCTATCTATTTATTTATTTATTTTTATGGTGACATTGGTTAAGGAAATCCAATAAGTCTCAGCTGTACACTTGAATGGTAAGTTATATATGTTTACACTGTGTGTTCACCTCCCATAGTTAGATTTCTTTCTGCCACCACATATTTGACCCCCTTTACCCCGTCCTCCTCCCCCTTTTCTCATTCCCCCCCAGAGGTTGTTTTTAACCGATCCTTTGGGATATGAGGGTCCATTCGGTGCCACTTCAAGTTGTAGCTGCTTCAGAATTTTAAACTGGGAGGACTCCGTTCTCTGCTACGTACACAGCGTGTGGCCCGTGTGTGGCCCGGGTCACGTTGCAAAATGTAGGAAACTTCGTCATCAACTAAGCAAATAAAAAAAGCCTTTTCGAAGTGGGAAAATGGAAATGAAAACTTTTAAAAACACCTCCTTTATTTTCAGTCTTTGAACCGTGGAGTTTTGCCTTGAGTATGGCTCCTTGCCGCTGTGTTTTTCAGAGCCAAGGCTCTTGCAAAAAGCCTCAAATTCTTATGTTGAAAGGCACTTCCTTCTGTATTGTATCGCCTTCCTGGTTTTGTCTAATCTCACCCAGATTGCAGTCGTATTTCTGAGTCTCTTTAATGTGCATATTAAAGTCGCAAACACCGAGTCCTTGTTCCTCTGGCAGGAGTACCCTCCCCCATACTTTGGGACTCTTACAAAGAAGAATGTTTTGCTTTTCATAAGCTTGTGTCTTTAAACCTACTTTGTCATGTTCGACTTCTAAAATTTTCATGCATTCTGATGAGACATTCTATTTAGAGAATATTTTGTTTTAATTAAGCCCATCTTAAGAGATATGTGGTTTTTGCCAAGAATGCGCTTTCTCCCTTACAAATCAGTTATTTTTATAACATTCATAAACTAAGTTATTAGCAAAGGCCAAATTGTAGCTGAACCGTGGCTGTGTCTTCCAAATTCATGGGGGAATTAAACGGAATAACGGGCTAAGCCAAAACGCGATGACAAATCAAGACACCACGAACACACGTGGACTTTATTTTCAATAATCTTTTTTTTGGAAATGCTGGGTTTTTTAATTGTTTTATAGAACAGTTGCTCACCTCTGAAAAGAACATAGAGGATGTGTTGCTCGGTGAGCATGGAGCGTTTTATTCTCTAACGCTCTTACGGCTGAGAAAAGCTACACCAGAAACTCCAATTTTTCCTTTGTGCGATCAGGCTGCATTTAAACATTGAAGTTTAAAAACTTTTCCTGAATGTCGCAATATACATCCACATAATAGAATAGACAGAAAAGTAGAGACAAGAAAATTAGAGTCATCTATAGGCAACCAATATTTCAATTTTGGTTTATTTTGTTGGTGATATTTTATACATGACGTTTTTTCTTATGTGATTAGGATCATCTCATATATGTAATTTTTTAGTCCTGCTTTTTTATTGTGGTAAAATATACGTAATGTAGTATCCACCATTTTAACCATTTTTAGGCGTACAGTTCAGTGGCGTTTCGTACATTCACACTATCGTGCTGCTATCCCCACCCTCCGTCTCCAGAACTTTTCCATCTTCCCAAACTGAAACTCTGTCCCCATTAAATACTAACCCCCATACCCCTCCTTCCAGCCCCTGGCCCCCACCATCCTACTCTCTGTCTTTATGAATTCGTCACCCCGGTGTTTAAACAACATTATTTCACACAATCATTGTATGGCTGCGTGATATTCCATCGTGTGGATCCGTGTGGTGATTTACTGAACTGCACGCCCCGCTCCTACATCGCTAGGCTTTTTCTACTTTCCTGTTATAGCTGACACTTCGATTAGCATTTGGGACCTAAACATTTTCTGTACCTGTACGTTTTAGGGTAAATTCCTAGGAGGGGAAATTACTGGGTGAACGGATATGAACGGTTTAGAGGCTTTTTAGACATTGTCGGTTTACTCTTTCTGAAGGCTTTCATCCATTCACACACTGGCATTCGTGTGAACTACTTCCCCAGCACAGGTAAATCTCTGTCTTTTTTCTTTTCTTTTCTTTTCTTTTTTTTTTTGGCTAATTAAATTGTTGGTGTGGTTGAATTTATTATTTATTTACTTACTTACTTTCAGTCATTTATCGTCTCTTGTCAATGGTCTGTTTGTATTCAGCTTATTACTTTGGGGACAAAAATGCTGTGACAGCGAAGCGTGTTAATTCCACAGGTGCCTCGACTGCGGGGGGCGTACTGTCGAGTTTCGATCGTGCACATTGCGAGCCCTTCACATCAGATTTCAAATCTCACGTAGGAATTTTCTGCTTTCTAGCAAATTTCCGAGCTGCCTTCCTTGTACCTTGATGAGATAAAATAAAAGGGACCTTCAAAAGGAGCCGGGATGGGATCCTAGGCTGTGTGACTGTGGGCAGCTGATCACCAATCTGGGCCTCCCCGGCCACCCTGAGGGCTCACCTAGGTCTAAAACCCCCGGGAATAATAACACACACTTAAAAAGTCACAAAACACCTAAGCTCCAATAATGAAAGTAGTTAGCACACAGGAGGCATCCCATAAATGAGAAGTCCCAACCTGGTGATTCTATTTTTGATAGTAGTTTAAGCACGACTTAATAATAAGATCGTAAAATTTGTTCCTCTCCCTTAGGAATTTATTTATTCTCAGGAGGGAAGCAGTATATTCTTACACCTAAACAGCTGAGACTATTGATTCGAGAATGTCAGTGACGAGACTGGTTCTGCATTCGAGCGCTAAAATGTTCACGCAGAGCGTCTGCGAGAAGCCGCAACACAGACGCAGCTTTCTTGTATTTTTTCATGACGGCTCCTATGAGCCAGGCACATAATGTAAGTGATCTGTAATTCTAAGAAGGACTCTGAAAGCCAGGTATTATTGTCTCCCATTAGCCCACCCAGAGGCAGAGGTTTGCCCTCCAGTCACACAGTGGGTGAGCTGCAGTGACCTCTCTTCCTTCTGTCCTTAGACTGGGGACCTTATACGTATTTTCCATTAAGGCGAAATTCACATGACATGAAATTTACCATTTTAAAGCGAACTATTTAGTGCATTCACAGTGTGGTGTCACCATCACCGCCATCTAGTTCCAAAGCATTTCATCACCTCGAAAGGAAACCCTGTCCCCCTAAGCCGTCACTCCTCACTCCTCCCTCCCTCCAGCCCCTGGCAACCTCCAGTCTGTGTCTGTCTCTATGGACTTGCCCGTTCTGGACCTTCCATATAAATGGAATCACACAGTATGTGACATTTTGTGTCGGGCTCTTTCACTTAGAATGTTTTTAAGGCTCGTCCCCATAGCATATGTCAGTACTTCATTCCTTTTTATGGCTGAGAAATAGTCCATTATATATGTTATTTATGTATTAACACACATAATATATAACATAATTGTACATATAATATATACTATGTTAACATATTATCTATATAAATGTATGTATACCACGAATTGTTTATCCATTCATCCATTGATGGGCATTTGGACTGTTTCTACCTTTTCGTTATTATGAATAATGCTGCTATGAACACGTGTATGCAGGTATTTGTTTCAACACCTGTTTACGGTTCTTCGGTGTATACCGTATCCCTAGGCGTGGAATGGCTGGTTACACAGTAATTCGTGTAACTTCTTGAGGAATCGTCATGCTGTTCTCCACAGCAGCTGCACCATTTTGCACTCCCACCAGCAAGGCACGAGGGGGCCGGCTCCCCACATCCTCACGCGGGGACCATATCTCAGAGCTGGGGGCCCGTGCCAATCCTCGGTCACAGCGGTCTGTCCATTGGTAGTTCCCAACACACCCACTGCCATTTCCCTCCACAGTTCACGTGACGGAATGTTGGCCCACGAGCAGCTACTGTGACCCTGGACTGACCTTTAGTTCTGTTAACTTGAAAATGCATCTTAAGAGCTGGAAGGCCCTCTCGAAGACATATAATTCACACGTACCTTCTCTTGTCTCTGCTCGAATGTGTCCTGTGGCAGGACGCTCAGGACAGCCTGGGTGGACGACTGCATTATTGGATAACTGGCTCCTTTCTCTGGAGCAGAAATCCATTTCTTTAGAAGCGGAGGGTCACGGAGGCCTCCCTGGAGGAGGGGAGGCCTGAGCTGCACTTCGAGGATGTTGAGTTGATCAGGGAAAGGAACAAGGGAGGTGTGTCCCCAAGCGAGGAAAAGCCACAGCAGCACTTCCCAGCTTGGTCCCGGCATGCTGGCGCCCGCCCCGCCACCACCGCATCACTGTCGGTGGCCCCTTTGGTGGATAGCTCTGGAACACTCTCAGCCACCCCAAGCAGCCCCTCCCTGCTTCATCACCTGCCCATTTCCTAAACACCTGGTGGCGTTTCTTGGCCTGCGATCTGAGCCCTTCCTTATGCCTTGTCTTGGGTTTTCTAGGAGATACTTCGTTCTCAGTCCTCCAGGACAGGCAAATGCGACATCTATAATTAAACGTGTCTGCTGTTAAATCCCACACCTTAGTGAATAATTCCCGTTGAGGTGCACAGAGTACTATGTAAAGAGGCAAAATGTGGCCTCAGAATTCACGAAAAGTCAGACCACCTAGGAGGATGGGAATAGAAAAAACCTTCCAGCAACCGAACTACAAATTGCTTCCTCGCCACCATACTTGGGATTCCAACTGAGAAATAAGTCAGCTCTAGTTGTCATTGTCACCCAGGGTCAAGGGTGACACACAAACAGGTAATATTCAAATTGCGTTTTACCCAGTATCGTTATAATTTCTTCCTCTATCGAATTTTCTATAAGTAACATAACGGGACTATTCGGAAACTGGTTTCTTTTTTCTTTCTGTTTATTTTCTGTTCCATCCTGTGAACGACCCCAGGCTGGCAATGTATTGCCCCAGTGAGAAGCAGCTACGAAAGCTTTATTAGATGAGCTCGAAAGGGCCACGTGACTAGAAGTTAAGTCGAAAGTCGCGCGTGCCGCCTTTGGAAACACTAATGCCCATTTTGACTTCACGGCCAAGCCCCCCGACCTCGGTCCCCTGGCTCTGGGACTCCCCGCCAGAAGGCAAGTTTATGCTGTTTCATCTTCGGAAGCAACAAGGACTCTGCTCCATGGTCAGAGGGGTGATGACTCCAGGGACCGGTCCCCTCGGTTTCCGGCCGTGGCAGACTCGGGAGCGGGCCAGTTAGCCGAGGGTTTTCTGGGAAACCATCTTCCCCCTGTCCTCCCTCTCTCTCCATATTCCGCTTATTAATAATGAATTTTTTCCTTTTAATTCCCAGTCCTCTGGCTGTTGTTTCTGCACCAGGCCAAAGCACACTTTGCTTTTCCCCTATTTCCTTTCAGTCTAATCACAAAACCCCTCCAGGCCGAAGCTCCTTCTCAGAACCGTGGCAATTAGAAGAGGAAGCCAGTCTCTTGCCAGCATGTACTGTGGAGCCGTCGTACATACTAACCTGATGCTACGCTCAGAACACAAATGGATGGGTGGCGGAGCGCGGGAGCCTTCTCCCCTGGGCTCCCGCCCCATTCACAAAGTCCAGGAAGCAGACGCGGGGCTTCCATTAGCAGGGAGGAGCTGTCTGCTCTTGAACACTTAGCGAGGAAACCACAACAGCCCAGCCGCTCTTCTCGGACACTCAGACTTGAGATTTGCTCACGGAGCCGTGGTCTGAGGTCCAGGACAAGGTTCCCTCCCAGCAGCGTCTCGCGGGCCCCCTGAGGCTGCAGCTGGCCTCCTCTCGTCCCTGAGGGCGACAGTGGGGGACGAAGGGTAAATTCAGAGGGGGCTGTGGTCCCCTCAACTCAGAGTCAGTCCTTGGCTGAAACAGTCAGGGGGAAGGAGTGGCCGAGATGGCTTTTTTTCTTTTCTTTTCTTCTTCCTTCCTTTCTTTCTTTTCCTGAGGTACAATTCACATAACATAAAATTACCCATTTTAGGTAAAGAGGGGCAGATACCGTGTGATTCCACTTATACGAGGAACCTAGAGTCTGTTAAGTTCATGGAGTCAGAACGTGGAAAGGCGGGTGCCGGGGCTGGGCCGGCGCTGGGGAGTTAGTGTTTCGTGGGAACAGAGTCTCAGTTTGGGATGATGGAAAGTTCTAAAGGTGGTTGGTGCTGATGGGTGCACCAGTGTGAATTTACTTAATGCCCCTGACTATACACCAAAAAGTGTGTAAGATGGTAAAATTAAAATTTCCTGTCTATCGTACCACAAAAATATTTATAAAATTAACCATTTTAAAGTGCGCGGTGTGTTGGCATTTAGTGCATTGCTATGTTGTGTAACCGCCACCTCTGACTAGTTCCAGAACATTCTCATCGCCCTCTGAGGGAACTTCATACCTAGTAAGCAGACACCCCTCAGTCCACCCTGCACCCCACCCCGTCCCCAGCAACCACCAATTTGCCTTCTATCTTTGTGAATTTACTTATTCGTAGACATGGCATCGTGCCGTATGTGATCTTTCATGTCTGGCTTCTTTCAGACCACAGCGTTTTGGGGGTTCATCCACACCGTAGCAGTATGTCAGTGCTCCACTCCTTTTCAGGGCCGAATAATATTCCCTTGGATGGATCTGCCGCCATTTCTTTGTTGTCCACTCATTCGCTGATGGACAGTCAGGACGATTCCACCTTCGGCCGTTGTGGGTTGTGCTGCCGTGAACACACGTGTACAAGGGCTCGTCCCAGCACCTCTGCTGCATGTGGGGGCTGCTTTTTGCTCTGTCTCTTTTTCTCCTTGTTCAGAAGGCTTGAAGCAGCCCTTCCTCACCTGTGGCCAGGTTGGCCCTGCTGTGGCCTCCTGTAGCTTGTGGGACAAGCAGCAGTTCTTGGAGAACCTGCTGAGTGACATGTCTCAGAGGGTCACACCATTCAGAGGCCACCCAGCAATTAAGATGCTGCTTTGTCATACTCCCTGCAGAGGGTGTCTGGGATGTGGGCGGGCAGTTCTGTCTGTCATCGGTTTTCTAAAAGTGCTACAGAAGGGGAAACCACGGCGTCTGAGGGACAGGTGGGCCGGGAAGCCATCTTCCTGAGTCACCTTGCAGCGAGCCTTATTTCAAGTCTCTGAACGTTCTCTTTCGCCTCAACTTTTGTGTGAATGGGGCGTACCGGACGTGGGGATGCCAAAATGGGCGGGGAGGACAGTGCAGCCAAAATTGTGCCCCAGCGGGTCCCCCTAACGACCCACCCACACTGTGGGGGGCTGCCGCCTGAACACATGAGAGTGCCTCCCAGCCAACGAACAGGCATGGTGGCCTTTCAGGGTGAGACAACATTAAAAATAATCAGCCGTGGCGTTCCTTTGTTGTGCAAGTCCCAAACTTTTTCTTTTTTTTTTTTTTAGGTGAAATTTATATCACCTAAAATGAGCCATTTTCAAGTGTGCGGTTCTGTGGCATCTAGCACATTCCCAGTGTTGTGCCACCTCCACCTCTGTCTAATTCCAAAGCATTTGCATCACCCCAAGAGGGGACCCCACAGCCATCGACCAGTCACTTCCCACCCCGAATTTTCACTCGAAAAAATTCAACCCTCAGTGTGAAGTTGGCCCCCGGTCCGTGCCCGTGCCACCGGGATGTCGTAGGGGCTCAACGAAGACAGAAGGTAGGAAAGGAAGAGACAGGGACAGCGAGGACATTCGGGTGTGTCCAGCTGTCAGGCTGGGGGACTCCGTGGGCCTGTGCTACCCCGGGAATAACTGGAATGTGTTTGGCGTTTTGTATTCTGGAAGCTGGACGGCGTCTGAAGAACAGAGGCAGAGAAGGCAGGACGATCGCCAGCCCCTCCGCTTCCCACTTGTGTGGTCCCAGACAAGTTAATTTATGTCTGAGCCTCGGCTCCCTCACCTCTAAGGGAGACTGAATCATACCTACCTGAGCGGGAAGCTGGGAGGGCTCCGGGGCAGGTCTGAGGGCGCTCGCAGCTGGGGCTGGCACGCAGCAGGTGCTTAAACGTAGTTACTCTGTGTTGGACTTAGTGATGCAGATGGCGGTGGTGAAGGTGACGGTCGTGTTTTTGGTGGAGATGCTGGGGAAATCCCAAGAGCCTTGGTTGCCTGTTCGTACCCTAAGCCCGGGGGAGAAAAGGATGCGGAGAGGTAAAGAATGAGGGAGAGGCGTTTGGAGGAATTTGCCTCCACTCTGGAGAAGCCCAAGGGGCTCGAAACCTTTTGAGAAACTAGGACGCTCTCTCGCCCGGGCGCACATTCCACAGGGTGTTACTCTGCCAAGGTCCAGAAGGCCTCGCTGCTTCTCTCTTTGAGCTTGGAAGCTGTGGAGGAGGGTTTCAAAGGCCGTGACTAAGCTCCCAGCCAAGCCGACCCGCAGCCTTGTGCTGAAGGAGCGGGCGCCCCGGGCGCCCCAGGCGCCCCGGGCCGTGCATTTCTGTCGGTCTAAGAATGTAATTTTTGTTTGCTGGGTTTTCCAGCTCTTCATTTACACACAGAAAAATGCTGCAAGCTTGAGGGTGTGTCTCGATTTTCCTTGTATAGAAGACAATTCTTCGGTGCCCAGATAGGATCTGGAATTCATTCCGCTTGGGAGGAAGCCACTCAGACTGCAGAAGGGGGAGCCTGCCCCCGCCCTCCAGGCACCCTGAGCGAGACTCCACTAACTCAAGACCGTATCAGTTTCCTAGAACCACAGCAACAAACTACCCCGAACCGGGCAAACCGGGCAGCTTAAAAACAGCAGGCTTTATTCCCCTACAGTCCTGGAGGCCGGATGTCCGGAATCAAGGTGTCCGCAGGGCCGCTCTGCCTGCGTTGGGTGGCTCCTGGCAATTTTTGGCTTCCCTTAGCTGCTAGGAGCATCACCCCAATCTCCGCCTTCATCCTCGTGGGTGTCCCTCCTTCTTCTTATAAGGACACCGGCCCTTGGATTTAGGGCCCACCCTAATTCAATATGAGCTCACATTAACTAATTATATCTGCAAAGACCCTTCTTCCAAATACAGACACATTCTGAAGTTCCAGGTGGGTGCGAATTTGGGGCGTGGAGTACACTATTCACCCCAGTACATACACGGAAACTCCAGATGGTAGCAATGATCCAAAAATCCCAAATGCACAAACTCGATACATAGAAACACAGATTCAAAGCCATATCACCTATTCCCTTCCATCTCCACTTGTAAGCGCTATTATATTTTGTGGGAGGTTTTTTTGTTTGTTTTTTTGAGGTTAAAACTTCTATAGGTCCTTTTTGCCCCTCCCCAGGAAACACCAGCACGCCCCCAGGTAGCCGTTGTGCAGTTAGAGGTGCCAGGGGCTCACTGGGGGTGGCGCGGTGGGGGATCGGGCCTGACCTGTGGGAAAGGACAGGGGCAGGGTGACAGGGGAGGGGCCTCGGCCTGCCCTGGTGCAGCTTTGAGCGTGGGCCAGCTCCACAGGGAGCCCACAAAAGGACTGCCTGTGAGAGGAGCCCCCAGGATGCTCGTCTCGGGTGGGGGTAGAAGTCCTAGCTCTCCACTTGGCCCCTGTGGACATCCTGGGCTGGGGGAAGGGCACCCCATTACTGCTAAATGGAGATGCATGGTGGGGGTGCTAAGAAATAGGTTGTCAAATGAATAAAGTAACATCAGAGGAAGGACACGGAGTCCCCTGAGTCTCTGATGGAAACGCACATGTGTGACCGTGACTTTCAGAGCCCAGTTCTTTAGAGGGCTGATGAGTTATGAAGTCTGGGACAATTCATAAGCAGAGGGCGCAGAGCGTGGCAAGGTATGTTCCAGAAGAAAGACCTGGAAGGAGAGACAGCAGCTAGAAGGTAGCAGTGGAAGTGGGAAGCCCTTACTGAGATTCAGCTTCGCCTCCCAATCTTGTCGCACGGATTCTGTCTGGCTTGAGAGTGACGGAAAGGAGGAACTTTTTCCTTCTGGCATAGCATCGACGAGCATCGATTGTGCACTTGCTGTGTGCCATGCACTGCTTGCATGTGACGGCGTCTAGTTCTCAGAGTAACTGTACGGGGCAGAATCGTGGTTGGTTCCCTTTCTGATGCAGAAACTGGGGCACAGAGAGGTGAAGTAACTTGCCCAAGGTCACACGGCCAAGACGTGGAACTGCCATCCGACTTTAGAGCCTTCATTATCCAGTTACGAGAGGTAACACGCTGTGATGCATCAGGGCTGGGACCTAATTACCTTGCTGGGTGCATGTGGGCTCTTTACAAAGGCAACGAATGACCTGAACTCATGGCTGGCTTGCGCTGTCGTGCAGGTCGAATCGTAGAGTTAGACCCTCTGGATCACACGGCGCTCCACGACGGGTGTTGTTCCGTCGCGGTTGTTGGCCGGGAACACACTTTCTATTCAGAGACCGTGATCACAGACAGATGTTCTATGTCCTTATGTGTGTCATTTTCACCCTTTTTCTTTTTAATTGCCTGTCCGAGAGTACACTCCGCACCCCAAGATGGATATTCCTGATGACTTTCAGCTGCACGCTGCAGACTCAGGCCAACTTCTGAAGGAGACGTTTTAAATGGAAAAAAAAAAATTGTTTTTGTTTTTGTTTTTAGAAGGTCGGGGACATACTATAAAAATGAAGAACTAGATAAAAAATAACACAGCTTTTGATTACTATGGAAGACACCTTGTATGTAATAACTCTTAATATTGACGCTGCCTTGAGTGGCTATAATGCTTTTCTTTGGAAGGCCGATAGCTTGAAATGATGGCCAGATTATTTTTTCTGAGTTTACCACTAACGAGAAATTTGACTGCCTTTGTTCTTGCGAACATGCAAGTTACTAATCAATCTAAAAGGAATTAAGCCGCCCTTGGTAACGTGAGGCCTGAGAACCGTTGTCAATTGTGTGGATTCCAGGGGGGATGACAACACCAAGGCAGACTGCTCTGGAGACAACGCTGTGACGGACATGACGTCTGGGCTTTTGAAAATTTAATGAGGATGTGACTTGACACTTGGACCCCTGTCGTTTGCTTGGACAGAGTGGAGAATGCTGATCTGCACAAGATCTATTCCAATGAGATGTTTTCTGTCCTAGATGAAATTAGATTTCAGAAAACATTGCTTTCCTTTTATGACCGCGAGCTGGCCGCTGCGTGCGCCTTCCCCGGATGAGACCAGACCCCTGAGCAGATGTCACGGATTAGTTGAGGTTCCCATCTGGTAACTGTCTCTGCTGTCTCTGCTTCTCTTGACCAGTATCAGAGGAGATGGAAAATACTCCGTTCAGGGTCTGGAAGCATCCAGAGCTCAGGCAGCCTGGGCAGCCTTTTCCTGGCCGAGCATGAAGACACCAGCTTTGGCAGGGTTTTGGCTATTGTGAGCTTAGTGCTGGGAGAGGACACTTCTGTCCGATTTCACACTTCCTCTTGGAGGATGGAGATGAAGGTACAGAGGTGAAGTCGTCTGACCTTTCCCAAATGTGCACATTCTTGATGTTTAAAACTATTTCTGTAGCAGTCAAAGGGCTGATGAATGATTTCAACATGTTTTTAAGACGTGACCTGCTTTCGATTGCCCTGTTCGTCTAGCAGCAGTAACAAATACTGTCGCTTTCTTCCCCTGTTTTGACACGGCCAGTTTCTGCATTAGATCCTGGAGAGAGAATAAATACGGACTACAGTCTTGGTCCGAAGGCATTTCAAGGCTACGAAGCTAATAAAAGGAAACAGCAAATGCTGTAAGAAAGGCTATAAAGAGGGTTGGGCATCAAACATTAAATAATTATTTGTGTAATTATTTGCTTAATGGCCGTATTCCTTTTAGGCCATAAGTCCCCTAAGGAGAGGTACCGAATCTGTCTTTTTCATCATCCTATTCCCAGCACCTGGAAAAGTGCTTGGACTACAGCAGGCGTTTAAATATTTATCGTTTAGCTGAACAATTGTAACAAGGTTTTGGATTTATCTTGTTATCTTGGGGCGATGTCTGCTGCATGAAATCTTTTTCTTACAGATTTAGTTATAAAGCTTTCGACATCTGAGTCAACCACGCGTACGCTGGACATAAAGTGAGAGTCCGTAACTAGGGTCCTGAACGTTCCTATATGTAGGGAAACCTGCGTATGAGCAGATTAGATAACTATCTGGGTGAGATTTAAGAGGGACTGCAAAGCAACTCTTTAAAAAAGAATCTAATTTTTACATTAGATTTTAATTTCTTTGAGTACTGAAGGTTTTAAAATCTTCCGATTTCCTCATTCAAGTGCAGAAACGACAGCTAAGCCTGTATTATTCCAACATTTTTGAAGGCTTTGCCAAAATGGAGGCCCAGGCTAAGCTGTGGGGATAATATAATATTGTTTACAAATAACCGGGCTATGCTTTATTCAGGAGGAAATGAGCTTAGATGGAGATCAGAGAAGCCGTTTTCAGATTCAAACTTTGAGAAAAGCACCTATGGATTGCACTCAAAGAAGCCTAAAGAATTAGGAATTGACATTTAAAAGCATTTATAATTGATAGTATCTTTGAGTTCGAAGCTCCACATATCACCTTATCAAATTCCAAGTATGCTGTCAGTTTTTCTCAGTAACTGTGATGTTATCTCTAAGATAACCAAGCCGAAGGGAACAAAATCAGGAAGCCAAGTCTCATACCTGCGTCTCCCGATGCCCAGACCCCTTTTCAGTCGTATGTTACTCACAGAAGCTGCCACACATTTTATCTGCACCCGGAAGTGTGCCCAGTGGCTTGAGAAGCACTAGAGTGCTGGGTTTTTAATTCCTGAGATTATTAGATTGAATTCTTTGGAATCACCCCACAACCCTGAACAGAAAGGTGAAAACCGTCCGCTTTGATAAATGACCGGAAAGGATCCTTCCACTGGATGGGCCATTTGTAAATATAAATATAAAAGTTGCTGGAAAATGACATAAGAGGTGAATTATCTCCTCCATTGCAATGTTTCCTTTTCTTTAATGCAATTTAGTTCAAGCAAAAGGGAACAGCAGAGCTTAGGCAGGGCCACATTCCATGCTTGGGGAGGAGTTACTGGAAGCAAGATGTGGAGTGAGAAAGGGGATTGATAGACTTGGAGCAGGGGCCAGCTGAGGCCTTCTGTCCGACCAGGAAGCCCGCGCCTGGGGCCCTGGCTGTGCCCACGGGAAATTGAATTCAGAGCTCCTTCTGCACCATAAATCCCGGGCGTTTGGCAGCTCCCCAAGGGAGATCGGAGCAAAACTGGAAGGGCATCTGAGGCCACACTGGCCAATCCCAGCAGTGCCCGCCGAGGGTGGGGCCCCAAATGTGCTGGGCTGGGACCTCATGATGACGTTCATTTATAAGCCTTACACTTGGTTAATTTTAAAGTACACTCATCTCCAGGAAAGGAGCGTCTCCATTACACATCCGAAAGCTGAAAGGCTGGAATTACTCTGAAATTTGTCGGGGCCGAAGGAGGAAGGCCTGACTTTGGAAGTCGTGCGTGTCCCGATCTTTTTTCCTGAGTGCACGTGCAAGGAAGATCCCTCCACGCCGCGCTTGGTGGAGTGGGCATTCCCGTGTCCCGACACCACGGACGTCCCCAGGATGCTGGAAGGCGGGCGCCCGGCAGGTGTCACCGCGCGGTTTGCCTTCGGGGGTCGCGTCTCCGCCTCGCCCAGCCCGGTCCGCCGGGGCGGGGCGGGGCCGCGCGGCCCCAGGCCCCGCCCACCGCGCCCGGGGGCGGGGCCTGCCCGTCACGTGACGGCGCCGCCGAGCGCGAGCGCCCCGCCCCGCGGGAGGAGGCCCGGGCCGCGACCCGGCCCGCGCGCTGCTGGAGCTGCCCGGCCGCCCGCGCGCTCTGCACCCGCGGCGTCTCCGGCCCGCGGCCCCTCGCCCGCCGGTCCCGGGCTCGCCGGCAGCGGGAGCGGCCTCAAGATGGACGAAGACGCCGGCGGCGGCGGCGAGGGCGGCGGCGGTGAGTGGCGGAGGTGTGGCCGGGCGGCCAGCGGCCTGGGGCGGGGGAGGGCCGGGCCGGGGTCGGGGTCCGCCTGGGGAGACGCGTCGGGCAGCGCGGGTGTCGGCCGGCGACCGCCGAGGCCCGCGGGGCTCGGGGCCCGGGGCGGGGGCCCGGGGGCCGTAGGGAGGGGCCGGGCGAGAGCCTGAGCGGGGTCCGGGCGGAGGCCGGGCTGCCCGGAGGCTCGGGCCGGGGCGCGGGGTCCCGCTTCGGGGCGACCTCTCCGCCTCCGGTCGCCAAGGGCGTCCCCGCCCTCCGGAGCCCAGCGCCCTTTCTCAGGTGGTGCGAAGTGCGCGAGTCCGCGGGGAGGGGAAAGTTCTGAATTGGGGGTGCTCCGGGGCCAGGAGGGGCGCGCGGGGCAGAGGACGGCAAATCCTGGCAGTTTTCTTGGTTCCAGGTCAGAGGTGGGCAGTGGGGTCGCCGAAGCGCGGAGGGCGGGCGCAGCGGGAGCGCACGCGTGTTGTCAAATAGGAATCGTTCCCGAGTGAGCAGAGAATAAGTCGCGAGCCGGGGACCCGAGTCCGGGGACCCGAGCTGCAGCCCGGCCGGCCGCCTGCCGCTCGGTGCCCCCTCGCTGGAAGGTTCGCGTCTGTGTCAATTATTTAGTGGGACACAAAGTACCGTGTGTCACGCTGCGAATTTACTCCTTCAAAACAGCCCAGCCTGCCTGTGTGTGGACTGGGGCGTTGGTTTGGAAAGCGGAGGGTTGACACCCCTCATTTTACCGGAACACCCGAAGTTGGAGCTCTCTCTACTTCGACTGAAGACCTCCTTTTTGCTGACAGACCGAGTCATCAGAACCCCTTGTAATAAGGGAGCGTTTTTGGAAAAAAAAAAAAAATGTTAATTACAGGCGGCTGGAGCAGCTGCCTGTAAGAATCAGCAGCGCTGAGCAGCTGTCAGGATGAAGTGGTTAATCAAGGTGCCTCTTCTAGAATTGAAGTGCTGCTGGTGGGGGGTGGGGGTGGGGGTGGGGCAGGAGATGTGATGCCCAAAGAAGCGACGCGGCTGCGATGGTGGGAAGTTGGCAGCGGCGGTGGCATTTGGCGAGTCCATTTCTCACAGTTACAGCAGGGGTAGCACTGTGGCACTGAGTGGGTGTGGTGTTTGTGAAAGAAAGTGCTGTGGAAGGAGCCCAGTTGCAAAGCCTCCTACAGCCAGGCTGTCTGTCTGGGGACAGTCTTGGACTCTAAATGCCGCGCTTCCTGCCTCGCTGGATTTGGGTAACAACAGGCAGAGCAGTTTTTCCTCTTTAGAAAACGAAGACAAACAACTATAATGTTTAAACGTTTGACATTCGAATCGAGGCAGCCAGCTGGCTTGGCGATTTTGTTTGCAAGGTGTTTCTGACTCTCAAGGCATGTAGAAGGTTTGAAGATAAAAGTAGGTTTAAAGATTTTAAAAAAGGAAGCCAGCGTGCCCCAGCAGTTTCTAGATCTTGACTTGAGTACTGTAACAAAGGATGGTATTACGTATCAGAAGTCTTGGGACTTTCTTTGGGCTGTTAATATCTCTTGTGGGAACATAATCTTGAAATTCAAAAAAATATCTCATGCGTGAAGATGCGCATTACACTGTAATAGTAGAAAATTGGAAACAGCAGCACCTAATAGGAGGCTGGTGAGGGAAATTATGGGAAGTTTATTGGATGAATTGTTTTGCAACCATTAAAAAACAGTTTTGTACGTCACGATTCTAACCAATGTAAAAACCGGTGATGTTGTGGACGTTTTATTTTCTTAGTTTTTATATTTTCCAAGTTTCCGGAAATATGAATTTGAACAAAAAAGTATACGAATTTTACCCTGCGGTAGGAAAAGGGCATGATTATCTTAATGAATGATTTAATTCACGCTGCAGCAGTCAGTAGCAAACAGATATTTACTGATTGTCTAGTAAAATGCCAGGTGCTGGAAGACAGCCTTTAGCCTTTATTGAGACGGTTTATTAAGATCTTTCCCTTGCATTATGGAAGACACTCAAATATGTTTGGCAATCTTAGAGTAAGCATATTTTTGAATAAGTGAAAATTTTAGAGTTTTGAAAGAAGAGTCATTATACAGTGGTTATTGTATACATTTGGTGTGTTTATATTTAATTCTTGATTGCTGGAAGTTTTGAAGTTAACATATGTCTTTACTGTTCTTTAGTTATTACCACCATTTATATTTCTAAAAAATGCTTTGCTTTAAAATTCATGTTTTTTAAAAATAAACTTTGGCCCTTGGAAAGAGAATAATTTCAATTGCCAGTCATTTGTCAATGTTTTTTGGGTATATTTTCGGTATAGTACAAACTGAACTGTATATGGACAAGTCAGTTTCAGCTTGTTTATGAGACAGGGTAAATAATCTAGTCCAACAGTTACGGCAGGGGCGAAAGATAATTTAACAGTCTCATGCTCTACCAACTGAGCGAGCCAGAGCCACTACGAAAGATAATTTAAAAGTTCTTTTTTGCTAATGTGCTGGTTGGGTTAAAAGACTTTAAAAATGGTTCCTACTTGCTGTTTTTATAATTAAAAAGTTTGTCCTGGGTATTATTAGTTGTTCTTTCAATGCAAGATAAGGAGAGAGGATGGCGATATGAATGGCTGGAAGGCAGTTCTAAGGAGAAACAAGTGGGGGTACAGATTACAAGAACACATTGTTACTTATAATGTGTGCAGCGTAGTTAAGGTATTTTTAATTCCTTTGGGGCTTCGTTGCCATTCAGTTGCTCTAAAACAGTTCTTGAGATATGTCCCTACTTGGCAGGTGACTGGCTAGTTTGGCTCATTGCCACCATCTTAGCGCTCACCTTGGGAGTCGGTCTGATGGATGTCCCTGGGTGGACCACCTGTGGCAGGTGAGGCGGGTAGCTTCGCTGGCTTTTCCCTCCCTGCGCCGTCCCCATCTATCCCCCGCCCCAGGTCCTGTAGATGAGGGGTAAGTCTGTGCCTCACAAGAAAAGATGCTCAGCCCCGCTCAATAAAATAAATAGAAATTGCGACCAGGTTTCACCTGTCAGGCAAGCGATAGCCCCCACCATCTGTTGGCGTTGGGAGTGCAAATTAGTTACGGCTCTTAAGGAGGCCTGGCCAGCTCGCATCCTGTTGGCTCAGATCCATTGCATGCCCTTCTCCTGTGGAGGGACTCACCCTGTGGGCCACATTTCCCAGGCCCTCGGGTCAGCTGGCTTGGGGCAGGCTTGGCCAGTGGGAACCGCAGGTGGGAGATTGGCTGGCAGGAGGAAGGGAGGAGCCAGCTTCTCTCTCTCTCCTCTGGCCCTGCCTCAGCCTGGTCCCCTTTTGATTCCAGCCCCTGCCGGCTAACGGAGCCCTGGGCCTCCTCCCTGTGACCCTCCAGCTTAGAGGCCGTAGCCAGAGGCTTGCTTTTGTTGACCTCTGGGTTGTCTTACCATTTCCTGCTTGACCTCTCAGCTTTCCCATCATGAGTGTAAGCAGTTCCTTGTATGAAATTCCTTCTATTTCAACTCCTTGGAGGATGTCTGTTTCTCTGGGTGGATCCTGGTGGGTACAGGGGCACTGGGCATCAGCTTTTAAAATTACTATAACTCTTTTGATCTAGCAGCACCCGTTCTAGAAATTTTTAACCTGCAGATAGATGTCTGCATGTGTGAGGTACCACAGGTTCGAGATTGTTCGCTACATCGTTCGTAATAGTAAAAGATGGAAAACAACCTGAGTATCCGCCCGCCGGAGACTCATCAGGTAACTTACCAAACGCAGGTGGTGAACGAAGTCAGGGAACTGTGGAAGGAACCAGGAAGCTCTTTATGAACCGATACGGAAAGACCTCCAAAGAAGTTTATTAAGTTACAAAGCAAAGTGTAGGAAACTGCATTGTGTGCTACCATTTCTGTTTTTAAAACAGAAAGGAAGTGCCTGCACACGCATAAAATTCTTGGGAAGGCAAAGCAAGGAACTAATAACAATGGTTACCTGTTCGGAAGGGCGATGGGAACTGAGCAGGTGGGGAACGCGGGTGCAGAGAGAACTTTTCACTACACGCCTTTTTTTGAAATTAAAAATGTTGAAGTCTAGCTTCACTTTTTACAAAATGGGAAAACAGTTTCACAGAACAGTAGTAGGCTGGTAAGAAAACGCCCTTTTGAGAGAATTTTTATATATTTAAAAAAATTCAGTATGAAATGTAGAAATTTGTAAAATATGGTGCCTCTTTTTTTCAGTCTGCGTAGGAAACTAACAACCACCGTTCTTTTGAATGCTTAAAAAGTGACATGATAGGTGCTTTTAGAGTGTACTTAGTGTGCATTCTTGTGTAGAACATGTATTTGTTCACCAAATAGTCATAGCTTCCCTACCAGATGCCAGGTCCTGCGCTTGGCACAAGGGCGCATTGTGAATAAGGCAGGTGAATTTTCACAGTTCATGGAGCTTCTGTTTAGATGGGAGACAGACAAAAGAGGAAAAAGGATACGTAGAATAATTGCCGATTATGCTACGGGAGTTAAAGGAAGCCGAGGTGGGGAATAGGAGTGAGGGTGGGTGGGGCGGGGAGGCGGGGAGTGGTGTAGGGACAGACAGGTGGCCAGGGAAAGGCTGCTCTTTTAGATGCAGCCTAAAGGGGTGCAGTGGGCCGGGCAGCGGGACAGGCAGAGGGACAGGCCCGGGACTGGCAGAAGGAGCGGAATGCAGCCACAGAATTGAAGGAAGCGTTGGCCCCAACAGAGAACGAAGGGGGACCGAGAGGCCAGGGCCACATCGGGCAGTTTCAGAGAGTAAGGAATTCACGATTTATTCTGAATAAGGAGGGATTTGAAACAGGAGATTGACATTTGATTTCCGTTTCAATAATTTTAGCTAATATTTACATAGTGCTGTCTGTGTTGGGTTCTGTCCTGTGCGATTTATATATCTTAACCGATTTACTCTTCCAAATGACCCTATTAGGTTTAATATTATCACCATTTACAGATGAAAATGGAAAGCAGAGTCACGGGGAAGCTAAGTCACTTGCTTCAGATGTCACAGCCGATGGGCGGTGGAGCTGAGACCTGACCCAGGCGTGTGGGCGGTGGAGGCTGCGTTCTTAGCCGCTCTGCACCCCGCCTTTTTAAGGGGGGGTGTCCTTGGCTACGGAGTGGCGAACAGATTGGAGGAGGGGAAGAGCGAAGACGGGGACGCCAGTGAGGAAGCTGTCGCAGGGGCTCAGGCGAGAGTTACAGGGCCACGGCGGATTGGTAGCAATGGCAGAAGCGAGGGAAAGGTGATATGTGACAAATCTGTATGAAAACACAGAAAACAATGAAACACGCGTGATTCCGTTCATCAGAGTTAACGTACTAGTGGTCGATGTTCTGTCCCGTTGTTTTAGATCTTTATAAACAAAAAGCGTTACAGGCGAATCTCCATCTCCGCACATGCTTTCAGTGCTCAGGCCAAAATTTTGGTGCCATCGTCCACTTCTTTTGCCTTAGCCTCCTGACGTTCCCCCCGCTGTCATCCTGGTCTGCACAGCCGCCAGAGCGATCCCTTTAAAACACAGGTCGAGTCACCCCTCTCTCCAAGTCTGTGCCATCCTCGGCTTACTCAGAATCCTACCACTGACCTAACCGCGTGGCCCAGAGCGCCCTGCAGCGTAGGGTCCATGTGCTCTGGTTCAGGGGGCTGCAAGCTTTTCGTAGAAAAGGGCCAGGTAGTAAATATTTTCAGCTTTGTAGTCCTCATATGGTCTATCAAAAATTTTTCTTATAACCTTCAAAAACATAAAAACCTTTCTTACCTTGGGGCCGTCCTTGGCCGCTGCTCTCGTCTGCCTGCTGTCTGACACTCCCCGGGACTCCTGTGACCACGTCCGTGAGCACGCCGGGCACACCCGGCCTCTGCCCTTGCCCCGTCGATGTCTGCGTGTCATGCTGACTTGCTTCGTTCAGGTTTCCGTTCAAAGGTCTCCTTACCACAGAGCTCTTCCTCGGCGCACCTGCCTAAAAGGGTAGACCCATGTCGCTTTTGCCGCCTCCGGCTTCATTTTCGTCCTGGCACTTATCACCCCTTACTTATTAGATGTTTGTTCATCGTTTGTCTCTTTTAGAGTGTAAGTTCTTCGAAAGCAGGAATATTGGCTGCTTTTATCCACTGCTGTGTCTCTGAGACCTGGAACGTAGCGCATAGTAGGCCTACAGTAAATGTCAACAGATACTGAATAAGGTTGCAGTCACCGTTAGCCATTCCTGGTCCGATTCCCGTCCTTCCTAACAGCAGCAGTGAGGAATCTGATGTGGGTCCTCGGGTATAGTTTTCATGTTTTCACAGATATGTGCGTGTGTCCATAAACAATATATAGGTCTCCGTCTTGCTTTAAAACTGATAAAAATGGCATCCGACTGTATGTAATGTTCTGCTGCTCACGTTTGAGGTGATCCATGTTGTTATATATAGACCCTGTTTATTTTAACCGCTGTAAACATTTTGTTCACTTTGTCCTGGGTCGGGCTTCTGTGTTGATTGTACATTGTCGTTACGAACAATACTGAGATGAATTCCTTAGGCTTGTTTCCTTTTACAAACGTATGCACGTTTTTCTCGAGTATATCTCTAGAGTTGGGACTGCGGGTTGCAGGTTTGCCGTGTCCCTAGATACTGACAGATGCTTCCTCGCCAGGAGTATTCTCAGCATTCTCGTCCGCTCTTGGGTTTTGTCTCATGAGTAAGAAATGAAGTCACTGCTTTAATTTGCGTTGCTCTGCAAGTGATGAGATGCCTTTTGGGAGAATCAAAGGGACCGACAGCTTGGCGGTTAGAGGGGAAGGGGCTGTAGGGATCCAAAGGGGTCGCCAGGTTCCTGGCTTGTGTGACAGCGTGGGAGGGGCTGCTGCTTAGTGACGAGGGGGGACTTGGGAAGCGGGACGAGGGGAAAACTATTCGGAGGGTCCATTCGTTATTTGTCAAAAATGTCATCATTTTGCCCTCACTTTTTGAAGGATGTTTTCACCAGGTGTACAGTTTTAGTCGATAAAGTTAATTCCTTATGCTACTTTGACATGTCATTTCTCTGCCTTATGGCTTCCGTCGCCTCCGTTGAGAAATCAGCTTTATGTCTTGTCCTCTTAAAGGTATTGTGCTTTTGACTGCTTTGAAGAGACGTCTCTTCGCCTTTCATTTTTCAGCTGTGTAGTGTGATGTGTCCGTATGTGGTTTTCTTTGAATCGTCCTGTTCGGGATTGGTCATGGTGCGGCTTCTTGGTGGCAAGACTTGGTCTTACATCAGATTTGGAGAGTCGCCAGTCATTCTCTCTTCATTCATGACTTTGGCCGCATTCGCTATCTCTTCTCTGTCTCGGAATCTGCCTTTCCATCTTTCCGTCACCTACCTGTCTCAGACTCTCTTCTCTGTTCTTCATCCTTTTCAGGTCTCCTTGCTTCGCTCTGTGTATTTTCTTCTGACATACGTTCCAGGATATTGATCCTTTCTTCAGCTCTGTCTAATCTGCTATTAAATCCATCTGTTGAGTTCTTCATTTCAGTTATTGCCTTTTTCAGTTTTCTGTTTTTTTTTTTTTTTAGATTTCTGCTTTCTGCTGAATATGTTCATCTTGTCACTTAACTTATTAATCACAGTTATTGTAACTTCAGTATTTGGATATTCTGTGAGTATATTAGCTATTTTACCCTTGGTTTTCAGTCATGTGGTTTTCACCTCTAGATTGCCTGTTAAGCTTTAATTAAATTGTAGACAGTATGTATAAAAAATCATACAGATAATTCAAGACTCTGGCTGTCTTCCTCAAGAAGGGCTTCTCCGAGCAGTTAAAGTAGGGAAATATCACTTAAAAATTGTCAGGATTGGTTTGCTTCTGGTTTACCCTTTTGGTCGGGTATAGCTTTGGTGGCCCCAGCTGAAAGCCTGGGGTGTTACCGGGGCCTCCTCTACTCGGCAGCCTTTCGTCTATAATTTTTGCCCCCCGCCCCAGTCCTTACAGACTGCCGGAGACTCTGCTGGGCCTTCTCAGGCCCTCAGCCACGTGTTTCTGCTTAGCGTTTTGGCCTCTGAGCTTCTGTGAATTGGCAAATGTCTCAAGGAAAGAAAAGTGGTTCAGATTTCGGGGCTCACCTCTCTGCACTGGCCTCTTCAGGATCCTGGCTCCCTAAGTCCTCACTGCATCGGTAGCTCTCTGATACCTTCAGACAGTCATTTCTTATAATTTGCTCAGCTTTTTAAGTTGTTCGTGGCAGAGGGGTTGGTCCACAACTAGTCAGCTTTTACTGGAAGCGGCATCTCAGGAGTTCGGTTTTGGTGTTGAAAGTTGGACCTGCTCATGAGAGGTGGTGGGAAGGCTGTGGAGGGCGAATCCACTGCTTTGGAGACCGGGCTGGGCGGGAGGGAACCCTTGGGAAGGCTTCACTCCACTTTAATTTGTGGGAACCAGTGGACGAGGTCACTCAGGGGACAGATGAGAGAAAGGAGGAAAGTCCCAGGACGGAGCACAGCCCAGTAAAGGAGACGAGGCCCGGTGACCAGTGAGTTGAGGCCACCTTGCAGCTTGTGGGGTGTTGCAGAGGGTCAGCACTTGAGAGGTAGATGAAAATGGGGATAGAGAAGTGTCTGCTGGATTTGGTGACTTAAAAAAAGTTTGGCGAAAAGCAGGGAGCAAGCTCGACGGGGTGGGCTAAGGAGCGAAGGGGTGAGACTGTTCCTTGCTGAAGGGACAGCATGCGCCAGGGTCCTGAGATGGAGGATCGCCATGCTCTGAGCCTCGTGGGGAAGCCAGGCGGCGGGGGCGCGGCAGCCAACCGTTTCTGTGCGTCATTTTGATGGAGGATCAACAATAATTCAGATCAGGCGAGTTAGACTAGTAATGCTGTTCGCATGCCCACGCTCAGTATAAATAACTTCGGGGAGAGAGATTAGTTTCAAAAAGTTATAGGCAGATCCTTTAGGAATTGGTTTATCAATTCATAACATAAGACTTGCAACTTTTGAAGTGAAATGAAATACAAAAAATAGGTTTTATCAAAGTATCTTAAAAGCTGCTTAAAATATAATAAATATTTTGAAGTTGGGGGAAAGAGTAAATCATTTAAAAGGGAGTAGGGAATACATGACTCCCCGCCCTGAATTTTGGAGTTAAACCTATAAACGTGCCATAGCGAAGGCTGGTTCCCCAGCCGACATGCCAGAACAGACGTGAGATGCCGTAGCGTCTCATTTGGCTGGAGAGGGTTCAGCACGCACTTGTTTTGGATAAAGATCCTTCAGCATTTTGTAAATATTAGAAAAGACTCACCTGAGTCAGTTTAGATGGCCAGGAAGATTTTATAATTTCCTTCCACAGAGCACATTTGCTTCGAGCTGACCCCGCGTTCAGTAAGTCACCAGGAACACCGTTTAAATCGCAGAAAATGAATTCCTACCTGAAACTCCGAGCAGGGCTCTTTTCACTTACCGTGCTCGTCTCCTCTCTTTAAAAACTTTATTCCAGTAATTAAGAAATAAGAACAGCAGCGTGCTAGAAAACGGGGCATTTCAATGATGACCAGAGCGTGTTTCCCAACACCTAAGTAATTAGCGTTTTTTTCCCCCAGTTTTCATCCAGATGTTTGGCAACAGATAGACACAGCCTCGCTGCAGTTTTCAACCCCGCTTTCCTGGGAACGTATAATATTCTCCGTTTATTTTGGACAGCAGCGTTTCCGTTTGCTGTGGACATGCATATGAAACACATGCTCTCCGAGTGGAGTTTGTGGTCCTCTGAGAATTCTCTGGAGGAGGAAATGGGTTGACCTATTTGGTTGCTATGAAATAAAAACAATCTTGTTTTCATTTTTTAGTGAACATCTGGGTTGCATTTATTATTTCACATTCTGAAGGTTCTTTAAAACCACAATTTGATAATGGGAGGGTTCATCAAAGCAGTAACTATTTAGCTATTTCTATAGTTGATTTAAGTGCTAGGGTGGCTGATAGATTTTTTTAAAATATTAAATATATTTCTTTTCTATAAAATGTAACTTTTCAATAACAACCTTTGATTTTAAGCCATGAAATAGGATCTAGATATTTGGGGGGAAGGATTGATCAGCCGGCATATTTCTCTGTTGCCCGTTGCCATGCATGTGTGGTCATCGTCGTGGCTGTGTTTATTTGACTCTGTAGCAGACATTGTTGGTCCCCTGCCACAAATCCGTCCCCTGTTTCCTCCTCGTGAAGAACCCTGATTTTTTCACTTGTCTGCCCACAGGGAAGTGGGACCTTATCACCACAAGGGAGTGAATCTTGAATGGCGCAAACCGGGCCAGGTTCCCCCTTCTTCCTTCTCACCGATTGGAGGAGGGCCGTGTGACCCTGGGAAGGGCAGTGGGCAGGGGTCCTTCTTGGAAAGGTGTCTGCGCTCTCAGAACAGTAAACGAGGAAGAAGCAGTTCCTTTCTCACGATGGGCTTCGTGGGGCCTGGGTGGGCAGACACCTCGCATTCATAACGTCCCTCGAGTCCGTCCAGGTCCAGCCCGCATGCTGAAGATGACCAGCTGGATCCTTGGTCATGCAGTTGAGTCGCCGAGTTTCTCTCACCCGGGAGCCTCCCTGTCGCCACACTTCCTGTTGTTCCGGACAGTAAATACCTTCTTGTTGACATGGCTGGGCAGAGGTTCACGG
This sequence comes from Pteropus medius, assembly GCF_902729225.1. Classification (NCBI taxonomy): domain Eukaryota; kingdom Metazoa; phylum Chordata; class Mammalia; order Chiroptera; family Pteropodidae; genus Pteropus; species Pteropus medius. Next base: position 13,322,110 of record NW_024340699.1, on the reverse strand, counting down.
AACCGCGGGGTGGAGCCGTCTTGCCTGATGCTGGCTGGAGCGGCAGGCAGGTCTCGCTCTCACTCACTCACCGAGAGTCTTGTCACCATAGAGTGCAAAGGGGACACCTCTTTTCTCTTCCGTGACCGCTTACTAAGTCCATGTATTTATCGCGTTATGAACTGAGCTAGGTTATATTTTCTGAGATTAACACTTTACTTATAATAAAAGAAAATACATTTTCACATGCTTACACATCTGTGGATAGTTTCACAGAAGTGTAAGAATCAGCAGTTCCTTACGATTACACTTAACATGAATATTTCTGAAAATGCAGTGGTTGAAAGTGGCAGACATTGGCCTTGCAATATATTCTGTTAGGAGACAGGACTTCCTTTTAGTTTTTAGCAGAGAGGCAATAAAATGACCAAGAACATTTTTTTCCCTAAGTTGCAGTAATTAGATTAAATTCTCTTGAATCGAGACAGAAATGAATTCATTCTTGTTTGTTTTAGAGTATGGGAACACTGGGCGATGTCAGTGGCTTTCCAGTGTGTGGTCCGCTCACACGATGAGGCCGAGTTGGCCTGGCGGGGGAGGAGGACAGCGCTGCGTATGACCGCGCTCCCCCGAGCAAGAGGCATCCCGAGAATAAAATGACGCCTTTCATTGGCTTCTGTAGAAAGAATCTTACTGTCGGATAAGTGTTTCTCTCAAATGTTGCGTTTCCTTGGGAGTCACAGAGTATCTGCGCTGGTTCCCCCAGAGTGAGGTTTCTAACACTTAACTTTTTCATTGAAAATAGTGGTTATTTTAAAGCCGTATACCAGTCAAGTGGTTACCATGATGTTTTTGTTTTTACCAAAGTCAGATGCCATCTCACCTCGTGTGCTTGGACGGGTCCTTAAAGTGCCCCAAGTGTGGCTCGTTGGCCTGTCTGCTGCCTTCCCTCCTGCCGGAGCAGGCGGAGCACAGCCAAGTGCGTGTGTGCCCCACGCTCGTTTGGCACCCCCAGTTGTGGTTCCGCCTCACAGATGCCCAGTAATTTGGCTGGACACGCAGAACATGACTAATGGGTTTTTTTTTTAAATAATCTGGAAAGAACATAAGCTGGGCTATTTCCCCTGGGTTCCGCTCTTAGCGCTTAGACATTTGGTTTTAGGGTTTAAGTCTCTCTCACCTCCATGCTGCCTCCACCCTTGTTTTCCCTCCACAGAGGAGTCTGGACCCTCCCTTTTTGCCCGTCTGTCCATCAAGTATTATAATCCTGGCAAATGGCAGACTGTCCTGCAGGTAGAGATAATAAAGACTTATTCCAGAAGTTTTCTGGCTCGTTCTGCATTAGAAATTTTATTTCCCTTTTCCATTTCACCTGTGAAGATTTAAGGCAGGGTAAAAAATAATTTCACTCTTGAGAGAGAAAGACTGGTTCCTAGTCCTTGGAGCTGCCTGGCAGCTGGGCGCAGGCCTGCCCAGGAGCGCCGAGGCCGGGCGCGGCCTGGGCCAGTGGGCCGCCCTGGAAATTTCAGGAACATACTTGACGGGAGAGCCATTTCCTTAATGAAAGTTGTAAAGTTATTGACAGGCAGGGCCATTCCAACTTTCACTGGTTAGAAGGATTAAAGGCCAAGGTTGGAGTGGCAATAACTAATTCGATCCTCTTCCCCAGATGCTGTACAGGGGAGTCTGTCTGTCTTTCAGTATAGCTGTTAATTTTATGAGACTGTTTCTGCATGTTTTATTGAAGCTTTTTTTTCCCCTAATGTCTCTAATCATGCCCCTCCTTCCCTCCCTCCAGAGACTGTTACTTTCATCCATTCATTAGATTCTGGAAGCGTGGATTCCTCAACTCGGTGGTGGGCTGCCTTTCTTGTTCTTCATGGCTGACTTCATTGGGATGAGTCATGCCAGAGATAACCACACAGCCATTTCTTCCCAGATAATCTCAGTCCTGTGGGATCAGAGAGGCCCCCTTCCCGCCATGGTCTATGGGAATAAAGATTTCAGAATTTTTGCCCGTTTGCTACATCACGTCAGCCATTGAAGGATATTTCAGATAATTCTCCCCATTCAAGGCAGAAAGCAGTCAGCTGCAGTGTTAATGCTTCGTTCTGAGAATTTGTGTCTCTCCTTTCTGTATGCTTACATGAGTTTGTTTAAACATCTGAACCGATTTATTTGTTGTTGACATACTTTTAAGTAAATATATGCTGCTCTGGCACTTCCAGCCTTGAGTCTTCTCGTATTAAAAAAAACCCAAGTGAAATTATTTAATGAAGAATTTAGCAAACATGCCAAACGATTAGTAGGCATTTAAAACTTCGTCATCAACATATTAAGCCCCTTGCCCACAATTGTATACTAAGCAGAGTGACTTGCAAGAACTCGTGTTTGGGTTTAGGAATGTGATGCCTGGCAATGTGAATTGTAGATCTTTTCTCCCCCAAGTTCGTATTTTAAAAATTTTCAAATCTATGGAAAAGTTGAAAGAATGGTGCAGTGAAAACCTTTATATCTTTGACCTAAATTACCAGTTGCTAAGATTTTGCCATATTTGCTATATCTCTCTAATACATACCACAACTTTTTTTCTGGCTGAACCATTTGAAAGTTAGCTACACACATAACAGTTTATCCCTAAATACTTAACATTCATCTCCTAAGGACATTTTCCTACTTGACCACAACCATTTACCACACTTTAAAAAAACGAATAGTAATTCCATAATATCGTTTCACATATAGTCCAAATTCTGCTTTCCCCAATTGTTCTCAAAATGTTTTTGATAGCTATTTTTCTTCCCCGTTTAGGCTCTAATCAGAGTTTATCCCTATATTTAGTTATGTCTTCTCAGTCTTAAAAAAAAAAAAATTTTTTTTATGATGACAGTGACTTTTTTTGAAGCATCCAGGGCAGTTGCCTAAGATCACATGTTTGCATCCTTTAATCTGGATTACATGTATAAACAGGAGTTTCTTGAATGTCATTTTTTTTTACTTTTATAAATATGGTAAAATCATCTACTTGATTCAAGGTCAAAGTCGCATTCCTTTTTCTTGTTCTTTGGTAAATACGGATTAGATTGGTAACCAAAAGGAGTTACTAAACGGCTCAGATGTCAGTGGAATATTTGCGTGGGTGAACTTGGAACAGACACACACAGTGGTTTATTAGTCCTATTGACATACGGAGGTGATTAGTTATCTGGCTTAACGTAGTAAGGGTTTTATTTTAATACTTGGCCATGGCTTTATAAAGAAATGAACTTGGGAGTTGGAAAACTTAGTAAGACAAACTATATTTACATAATACAAAAGAAATGCTTTCGCTGCCAGGTCCTTGGATGAAGAACAAACCTTAAATCTCTCGGGAACGAGTCTTTTTTCTTCCCTCACTCAGAGCTTTCCTCTTGGCCTTAAACATTTTTAAACTGTAGCTGCAGCTGAGACTAATACAGGATCCAGCTGTAACTTTTTTGTTGTTGTTAGTACATCCGGAGATGGTCACAGCAAACTCATTGTATGAAAATTCAATAAAGGAAAGGGCAGGGTGGGAAAAAAAATGACACCCTATAAAAATATTCACGGAGCAGGGGCAGGATCTAGGAGTATCCCTTTCAGACGACTGATTTAGATTCCACCCTGAAGTACTCGTTTTGTGTGTGACTAGCCTCGTGGGCGTTTTGGTTTTTCCCTTTTAATCATATTGTGTATGTAACCACGTAGCCGGAGAATATACCTGAGGCTGATGTATTGCTTTCAGCGGAAGCAGGAAATAGTAACTGAGAACCCAGAGGACCCAACCATCCTAATGTGGGAACCCCCCCGCCTCCAGGTACCCGTCACGCACGCACAGAGGTGGCAGCAGCTGAGGAAGGGAGCCACGTTCTCTTAGATCTGTTCCGTAGTGCTCATATTTATGCATTAACCAGAGAGCAAATAAGTACGGAATCAGCAGTTCAATCAAATCAAATGTCAGATTTGCAGTCTGCTTGGATGTAATTACTATAAAGTGCTGCACCTTTGATCAACTCTGTCTTATGAGGACATATCATCGCCCTGTAGCTGAAGACGGATTATGTGCTTCTGAATAGTTTTTGTGATAAATGTAATTATCATAAGACCAGTGGTTTTTCACATAGTTGTGTCTTGAACATTTTGTTTTCTTTCTTTTTTTCTCTCTTTTTTTTTTTTTGCGTTAAGGAGGTCAGATTTCTCAGATTTCTTTTAATTGTAGCCAGACATCCTGTTTGGGGGCTATTCGAGACCAGTGCTGCCTGTGAAGAAATCATGCAGTTCTGTAGTAATCTTCTGAGTTGTTCTTCTTAGATCGGGTTTTATGGACAGGCTTGCTGGAAACCCCGTACTCTGTTTTTAGATGATCTCTTTACATTCCTGTGATTCTGTAATAAATATATTTATTACATCAGTAATAAATATATTTAGTATTCAGCACAAAAATATTGTTCATTGCATTAAGGCTATTTAAATTTCACAGGAAAAATGCACCAGTGACATTCGAGTGGGTATAATGAATGAGTAGCACTGAGCAAATTTAGGAGAACTGATTTCTCTTTCACAGCTCATTGCCGTGCCAGCACGAACGATATTTTGAAGGATCCTTGCCTATTTCACAGTAAGACGACGGTTCAGTCTTCTGGGTTCTCATAAGTTACTAGTTTCTGCCTTCCGTTGAAAAACATTTTGTAACCCTTTGAGAGACCTCTTACACATCACCTCTACCTCTCTCCTGCCCCATTTTTACTCAGATTTTTTTTTTACAGAATAGTCTGTAGCTTCTCAGGTTTATACATGACTGGCTTGCCGCTCTGTATGGTATCAGAGACCCTTACACTCTTGAAGAATTGTTTCATATACTGTCATTACGAGAATGAAGGATTGTGACCCTTGTGCCTGATGTGGTAATAAAATACCTATTCTCCCTTTTAAAAAATTAAACCGTAATTCAAGTAACGTAACAGTCACTCAGTTTGGTGGTTTTTAGTATATTCATAAAGTTACATCAACACCTAATTTTAGAGCATTTTTCTCACCTAGGAAGAAATCCCGTCCCCACTGGCAGTCATTCTCCCTAGCCCCTGGCAGCCACTAATCTACTTCCTATCTCTGCGATTTGTCTATTTCGAACACTGTAAATGGCATCATAAAACGTGGCCTTTTGTGTCTGGTTTCTTTCCCTTGGCAGGTTCCTCGTAGTGTGATTCAGTAGAAAGTACCTGTGCTTTTCCTGTGAGTGGAGCTGAGACGTGGCTTGGGTTTAGTGATGGAGTGCTTGGAGAGGTTCTGCTCACCTCTGTCACACGGTTGAATCTGTGGCTTGTGTGCCATCTTGAAGGTTTTTAGGTTTGCCTGTGTTTTCTTCTCATCAAGAAAGTTGAAGTTTATGTCTGACCTCATTATTTAGAGAAGGACTGAATTGAATCCTTGCAGTCATAATCCCTTAGTTTATAATGTCAGGCACGGTTACATCCAGAGCAGAACCATGTGTCTGTAGAAAATGTTTACACTCTCTAAAGACCCAATGTGTGGGTTTAAGAAACCGAATTCCCCAGGGAGCTGTACTGAGGTCTGTTAATAAAAGCCCGTAGTGTCTGCTCGTCAGGGACTCGTAAGGCTTTGCCGGTGTGAGCACAGTGTGGACCTATGAGACCAAACTCCCACCCTTCATTCAGCCTGGAACCCCAGCAAATAATAAGACAGGAAGTGACAGGAAACTTCGAGCAGCAAAGAGACTGGGAAGAGGCTTTTAGTAGAAGAGAGAGTTTTATGGACTTTTGGAAGATGCAAGAAATTGGACACTTCTAGGCAGATAAAACAGGACGAAGAGTTAGGGGTCAGCAGGCGCGCCCGGCGGTGGGCGTGGAGGCGTGTGGAAGCGGGCGGTGGACCCGGGGGACTCCGCGTCTGCTGGGAGGCCACTGTGCCAGCGCGTCCTCTCCGGGTCCCCTCCGGGTCCCCTCCCTTCTCGGCTTCCGGGCACGTCGATAGCATTGTTCTCTCAGGCAGGTTTTTACAGGGATTGAATTCTCCGCCTGGGAAGCGCTGGGGCTCCACGGGTGGGTGCCAGCACCCCAGCCAAAGCTTTTTCCTTCTGTCTGATGGGGCTCTTCAGCCAAGGGCCAGTTCCCTGACTCATCCCGAAGTGAAAGCTGCTTGGAGGGAGGCTCTGCCCATGCAGCGGAACATAACGAACCCGTCCACCCGAGGGGCAAATCCGGCGAGCAAAGGCGCGGCGGACAGCCCGGGGCAGCCACGCAGCCAGCGCGCCTCCCCTTCACGCACCACGGAGAAGGAGGACCGACCTCCGGAGGGAGCACCCCTCATGGGCGCGAGCCGGGATTCAGTGCGGGACTTTTCTAGAAACACCGCTGACCTAGAAAAAGAATTCAGAAGACGGAGCGCTTTGGAAAGTGATCGCCGGAGGCTTGTGAAGAAGACGTGACTTGCGCACGCGCTCGTCTAACTCCCTGCCCCGCCGCCTGCTCGCATCACCAGAACCCCATGGAAGTTACTGGGCGAGCGAGGGAGAAGCAGGTGAAACACCCACTCATGGGAGCTGGAGTCAGGGCGAAGGAGCACCGGGGGCTGACTCATCGCTCCGTTTCCTGAGAAGCCAGTGCCAGGGTCGTGAGACACGCACGAGGACGTGCTGTTGGCTCTACTGGTTTGGGGGAGAAGAGGAGAAATGAGGCCCCGCGACACCCATTGAGCACAGGGAGGGAGGCGGTTGGCTCCTGTGCAGCCGCTGACTGCGGGGCCAGAGGACACGCGTGCTTCTGCGTGCTCGGGGCGGGGAGGGCTTCCGCCTGGCTCTGCTCTGTCCCCCGGTGCAGTGCACCGCGCCCCTCCGCGGAGTGGAAGTCATCCCAGACGATTTCCTTCAGAAACCAGATCACAGAACCGACACCGTGATTCACGGAGGAGCGGACTCGCAGAGATGATCCCTTGAAGCCGGACCACCCATGATGGGTGACGCGATTTATAGATGCAGCAGACCCTCCAGCTGACAGACTTAGAGCTGGAAACCCCACCAAACTTAGCAGCGCCCTAAGGAGAACCAGCCATTCCGTTGCGGGGAAAATCAGGGCCCGGATATCATGGTTCGATAGCTAATGAAGAGAGCAACACATTGCCAAAATAAAGCAAGTGTTTGAGGTAGAGGAAAAGTGTAATTTTGACAAAGATTAATTATAGAAGGTAGAAGTCAATTTCAGGTCAACTCTGCTTTGTGCTGCTTTTCGTAAAATTCAAGACTGAAATAAGTGATTGAAAGGTGAAATAAGGCAACAGGCCAAACTGAAAACTGGTTGGTCGAGAGGCAGATAAAGTAAAACGAATCAGTTTAGAGAAATTGTAATGATACTAATTGTGCAGAATTTTGAACTCCGTTAAGATCCATGAAGAGTGAAAATGACAGTGTAGCAAGTTAAATTAGGGCTGTGATCAAAATAAGTGTTGTACCTGAAGAAGCTACCCAAACAAATGGAATAGAAACGATGATCGGAGGGACAATGGAAGAAATGTACCTGTGAGCTGGGTGGGGGGTGGGAAGGACAACAAAAACCAACCCACCAACTGCCCCCTTTTGTCGAAAGGGCTCATTCTGCATTAGATGAAGTTAGTGGAAAGAGCAACTGTAGGCTGACGAAATTGTTAAGTGGCAAGGATAACGAAAGTACAAACAGCCAGTCAGCAGAGGCAAAAAAGAAGGCTCCCCACAAAGAAGGAACAACGAGGCTGGTTTTAGACCTTTCAGCATTGCGAAGCCGAGGCTGAGAGTTTGGAGAGTAAAAGGTTGTAACGGAGAATTAAGTAACGTCACGTTGTTAATTTGCGAAGGCCGCAGAAAGGTGTCCCCTAAAGGTACAGAGAAGCGAGACCCAGCTCGTGCCTTTGGTGGGCGCTCCCCCTACCTTCACTTAAGAATTCTGTGAGCCGATACAATTCCTTAGTCTTTAAGGCCATCCGAGCTTTTTTCTGCTATTCGTACCTGAAATCTTGATACACCATCTGTGAATTTTTCTCGAAAAACACCTTTTCAAAAATATATTCCAGGCTATTAACAGATGAAATAGGAAGGGGAAAGTCGGGATATGAAACCGACGTTGAATTGAAACCGTTTAAACTTAAAAAATAAATAAATAAAATAAACTTAAGTCTGAATAATGATAAACTTGGTTACAAATCGAAACTAAATGTTATAAACAATTAGCGAAAGAGAATATATGTGCTGAAAAGAACAAACCTCAGTTATTCAGTAACAAAACCAGCAGTCATGAGTGTGGGTCCAGGTCCTGCTAACAGAAGCCGGGAAGTAGGTGGCGGGGGAGAGGGAGGCTGGGAAGCGAAAGCCTCGCCTGCCTTCTTGCAAAGGGCTTTATTTTCGACCTAATTAGAAAAGTATAGGTAGCAGCTTGGTTTAACAACATAATTTAAATAACCACTTGAAACTGTGGAGCAGGGCACGGAGGTGTGCGGAGCAGGGGCCCCCGCCACGGACTCGGGCCTCTCTCATCTCTCGCAGGAACCCCAATCCTCTGCAGCAGCTGGGGATCGGTGGCCCTTGGTCCTCTCTCGTCACAGAGTCCCAGCGCAGACACGGGCTGCCTCGGAGCAGCAGGGTCGGGAGGCGTGGGCGAGGCAGTGGGCGCGTGGCGTCGGCTCCGCGTGACTGAGAATTCCTGTCAGTCAGCGCTGCTGGCCCTGTCGCTGAGCCGGTGGTTTTGTGGATGAGCCGGGAGCCAGCCCTGCGCCCGCCGCCTCCTGTCCCCTTGTGTCCCACTGCAGGAGCCGCGTTTGTTGTGCTGGCGTTCACGACACGAGCCGTCCTCTCCTGTCCTTCTGCGTAATCATCCCCCTTGGTGTCTTGTTTAGCCTCACGGTGTTATGTGCAATTATAAGAAAAGTATAAATTCTTACACCGCTTTCGCTTATACCTTGCCTTTTCCGTTTCATTTCTCGGACGTCGTTCCATATTGGTGCATAGAGCATTTTCTCACTTTTTAACAGCTGCGTAGCAGTCCGTCGTGTGGGCGCACCGGTGCCTTTAACCAGCACCTGTTGATGGAAACTGGGGTTGTTTCTGATCTTTCGATATCGTGTTGCAGTGAATAGCCTTGTGAATATGCCATTTTTAGCAACTTTATCTGAGAAATTTTCAGAAGTGGGATCCCTGGGTCAAAAGGAAAATGGTTCTGAAATGTCAGGAGACCTTACCAGACTTCCCTGCATGGCCACCCACTCCTTTTCACTCTCGCCAGCGACGCGGAGGGCTGCCTGGTCCCCCACGGCCTCGTCAGCAGCCGGTTCCCTCGATACAAACACTTCAAAATTCCTTAAACAGTGGTAGATTTGTACCCACCACTGTTCACTGTATTTACCATCTGTATACTGTTAATCGTCCTTTACGATGAGGACTGGATCCTTCTGGTAGTGTAGGGTAGTGGAGAGGGGGCTTCACAACGTGCGTGATTTCCAGAGGCGGCGAGACCCTGTAAATTAGCAAGATGCCACCAGCCGGTGCGCTACCTGGCTGACATCTTCTTTTTCATGTCAGAGTAGTGTCTGTTAGGTGGCCACCACGTGCGAGAAGGTTTCTGAGAGGCGCAGTGACACAGCCACAGCGGCTGCTCTCCTGCAGCTCAGTGGGGGGACGTGGGACGCACCCGTGTGATGGAGTGCGCAGGACCAGGGAAGAGTGGTCAGCCTTGAAGGTGGGGAGGGGACAGCCCGGCGTTCTGCGAGCAGGAAGTGCGGCCGCGGCAGCGCGGGCGGGCCGGGGGCTTTGGTGGGACTGAGGGTGGGAGCATCGTCGCGGGCCGGGCGGGAGGCAGTTCAGGAGGCGGCAGAGGCGCTCGTGCTTTTGCTCGAGGGCTGGGAGAACCGTGGACCTGCTTTACCAGCTGCCCCTCATCCCCGGGGCAGATGACTCAAGCCGTCTCATTGGCGCTCATCGGGAAGTCCTCTCTCCCAGGATGGCTCTTCCTGACCTGGGAATGGCCCCATGGAACTGCAAGGACTCACTGAATCCAAAGCAGTTAGTCCGGCCACGGTCTGAGGCCCCGGAGCTACAGCTCCGTCCGTTTGCCCTCACGCAGCTAGTTTTCCCTAAGCACAGCTGCTTGGCCGGTCACTGGTCCCCAGGGGCTCCCAGTCTGAGTACAAGTTGTGTCGAAACTAACCGTTTCCATGAGCATCCAGGCCCTGATTTAAGCTGAGTCACCCTCTCGTGGCGACACCGTCTTCGGGGCGTTTGGTGCCTGGCCTGCCATCAGACCTCAGATGTGGATGTTCAGTGCCTCAGGCTCCCTTTGAACTCTGACAAGGAAGGAGGCGGGCCTCTCCTTTCCTTCTAAGAGGCCCCTTGGTCCAATGCAGAACCCAGAAGCTGATTTTATTCCTTTTCCAGGGCAGCGGGTGCCTGCTCGCCTGACGTTCACATCCCTAGAAGGGCCAACTCCCAGGACTGTCCTTGCTGACAGTTCCCCAGAGGCCTCCGAGACCTGCGAAGGTCTCCCTCCCCGGGCTCTGCTACACGTGGTAGAGGTGACTGAGCAGGGCTCTGTGGGTGGGGAGGTGACTTGATCAGCTCTGTGATTTAGAAACATAACTGTGTAGTGTAAAGGTTGGGTTAGTGATAAGGCCTTTGAAGTAGGGTAGAAACCGGGACTACAGATGAAGAATCAGATTTACTGTCAAAGCAACAAAACAAACTTGTTACTAAGGTAGAGTTGACGAGATTTGGTGACCTCTTGGATATAGGTCAAAGATAACATAAAGCTTGTTTAACCAATTTGGTGCCTAGTAAAGACTTGAATCAAGGCGTGGGACAGGGCAAACAATGTGTAGAAGACAAGGTGAAGAAGTAAGTTTTGGACACACTGATGTAGCTACAGCAGCGGTCCCCAACCTTTGTGACACCAGGGACCGGTGCTCCTATGAGAATCTAACACCTGATGATCTGAGGCGGAGCTGAGGCGGTGATGCTGGCGCTGGGAGCAGTTGCAGATACAGATGAAGCTTCGCTCACTCACCTGCCTGCCGCTCCCCTCCTGTACCTGTCCGTGGCCCAGGGATTGGGGACCCCTAGTGACATGCCTGGCAGGCAGTTGAATGTGCTGGAGTAATTGGACCTGGGCGACAGTTGAAGTTGCAAAACACTGAGCTAACCAAGAAGAGAGTAGAGTGAGGAACGGGGTGACTGCAGGTGACTTGTAGGGAGCAGCAGCAGTTACGGAATCGGGGAAGAGAGAGGCGTCCTGGTGCTCCGCCAGGAGACCGAGGCAGCGTGGTTTGGAGAAGTGGAGCAGACGTTGGGGGGGGAGGGTGGTTTCGTGTGACCAGAGGGGTAGGGAGCTGCGAGGAGGTACAGATGCCAAACGCCATAGCTAACGGTGACACCTGCCGCACCCCTCAGGGTTTTTGGTTGCAAGTTACAGAAGGTGACTGGCTAATTCAGGTGGATAAGGCCATCATTAGGAAGACGTGGGGGCCGTTCCAGAACCTGTAGAGAGCCACGCCCAGACAACTGGCCGCAGCCGGGGGAAGCTGGGCAGCCGGCACCACAGCCCGCCACAGGAGCCGTCTGGCTTTGGTTGCTCCGTGGCCGCCACGACAGCTGTCACCACTGAGCCCTGGTGCTGCTGGCACTGGCAGAGTGATTTCTAAATTGCTTATCATTTTGTCACACACTTTGGGTCAGAGCTCTGAGCAGAAGGGCCTCACTGAGCAGGCCGATGACAGGAGGGTTCGGGGAGAGTGGGTGCGCGGCTTTCTTGCGTCCACAATGGCGGGGAGTGTGCTATGATGGACCACAAGTTTCGGCAGTCACTATGCCCTCGGTGGTCTTAGCAGGAGCAGGGAACAGCAGTCGAGGGTGGGAAGCCGGAGTGCCAGGTGGAGACTGCGTGGGGATCCCTGGCCACCTCTTGTTAGGAAACCTAGCCCTTGTGTCCCCAAGCCCAGCAGTGCCCCCCAGGCCCTGCTGGTCCCCTGCAGCCACGCTCCTAGGGCCTTCCTCAGGCCGGCTGCTGTGCTCCAAGGTCCGAGAACTGACTTGCTTCTGGTCCGTTTTAATCATCGGACTTGTGCTTATGTCCGGGTCGGATTAAAGGGTGGTCGGGTTTATCAGGATCGGGTTTAGCGGTGGGTCCTGTGGAAGGGCCAGGAAGAGGTCAGGAAGCCATGGGAAAGGTGCGCCTTTGGCTGTTCGGTGGGAGGTGAAGCCTTGAGGGTGTGGAGAGACCAGGAGATGAGGCAAGTTTAGAATCCGGGGTGCAGACTGGGGCAAGAAGGCAGAGCAGGCAGATCTTCCAGATTACGGTCAGAGAGGAATTTTGGAAGAGGGCCTTGTTTTGAGCCTTTTCAGGGCTGCAGTGAGGTATTCTCAGTTTGTGGTTGGGGGAAGCCGATTCCCATCTTGGGTTATGGGGTAAAATCAGTACAGTCTCCCCCTTAGGAGGAGATGGGTGGCTTCCTGTCCAGTCAAACAGGACGGAATGCGTCCACGTAGGAGGGGGTCAGCTGAAGGGACAGGCTCAGAGGCAGAGACAGCTGTACCGGGGGCCTCTGGGAGCTGGGGTCGGAGGAGAGCCCGTCCCACAAGGCCAGACGCAGTGGACTGGGGTGTGCGCGGTGACCCCGTGGAGGGACGGGGCGTCGGGCCAGGATGCTGATGCCCTAAGACTGGGAGAGCCATCGGTGTGAGCACCCTGGGCGAGGCTCCTTGGCCGACAGTGCTGGCCTCATCTCCACGAGCATCGCTCTTGTGATGTCACACAGGTCGCGAGCAAGTTTCCAGCTTCCTGCAGAGCCCTCGCGTCTTAGGAGTCTCACGGGAAGGCTCTTCTCCCTGACCCTCAGTCTAAGTTTTCTGTTATTCTCTCTTTTCCCTCATAGAACTTACCGTGTTCTGTAATAATGACACGCTTGTGTGGGGGCCTGTAGCCTCTCCCTGCTGGACGGAGTGTAGCTAGGTGGAGGCCTTGGGCTTCCGGTCACCGTGCGTCGCCCCTGCTGACACGGGTGGTCAGTGGTGTCTGATAAACGAGTGAGCATCCAGGCTGTGGTTGGTACCGTGGAGAGGGTCAAAGGCCCAGTGGACCCCAAGGAACTGTGGGTGCAGTGCCTGCAGGGGAAAGTGGGAACCCCGCCTGCAGCTGGCGTGTGTGGGGGGAAGCTGCTTGGGGAGCTGGCTTGCCGCCTGTTACCGGCTCAGCCACAAACAAAGTGATTTCTTATTTCAAGATGCAAGTAGCATTAGTGATTTTTTTCTGATTGTAAAAGTACAAACTTCTAAAATTTTTCAGAAAATTATGGAGAATAAAAATCACCTAGAATTCTACCATTATCACCATTTCGTTTTGTAGAATTGATATTTCTGTAAGTGAATATATATAATTTTCAAAACGTGAACAGAAGTCTGTGTACTTATGGTTTCTTACCCTGCTTTTTTCATGTAATGACACTGTAGACATCGTCTGTGTCAGGGGTGCGTTGGGTTTCCCAGTTTTTATTTTTGACTAGTTCTGCCTGTCTGGGGTTCGCATTAGTCATCTGATGCACTCCGTAGATCCAAAAAGAGTTCCCTTTTCCCCCTAGTTGAATGGGAATGGGTATTTTTAGCTTCAGGTGCCTGAGGTTTCACTTTAAGGAGAAACTTGAGAGTTTCTAGGTGAAGGGCGTTAATAGTAATTGATGTGATTCACAGCAGCAACATTGGTCCCAAATTTGTTATTGTCTCCTATGTGCCGGAGGTTGTGCTGAGCCCTTTGCGCTTGGGGGATTAGTTCACAGCAATCCTCATGACAGGCTTATCAGCCCATCGTACAGATGAGGAAACCGAGGCTCACCTAGATTAAACAGCTCGCACAAGGCCGGTAAGGGCGGAGTGGAGCGGTGGACCGTGGTCGCCTTTTCCTGGGCTCTGCCTCAGCAGCACCATGTTTGTAAAAGTAGAAGCAGAAATGTTTTATCGCATATAAGAAATGTTTCGAACACACATTAGGCGGAACTGCTCTTGAGCGCGAATCGCCAGTCGGCGTCCTGGCGCCCCGGCCGGCCTCCCGTTCATAACTGCGCGTTTCCTCCTTGGATTTCCTGCTGTGTTTTCTTTGGCTAATTCAAAATTCACCTTCTGTTCCTCTGTTCTACTCCGTTGCTGGACAGCTGTTCCACATCTGTGACTCTGAGAGCACGCGGTGGCGGTTTCGTTCCGCTCGTATGTGCTCCAGACCCTTCGGAAGAAAGGGTCTCGGGGGTGGGTGCTGCCGAGTGTCTTGTGTTCCCTTGTCACTGCATCCCCAGTAACTCACCAGTCACCAGCAAAAGCGTCCATCACGGGAATAAAGGAAAAGAAGATAAGACAGAGCGGAAGAGGGAACTCTGTGAAAAAGGGCAGGCTTTGCATTCTTAAAAACACAGTGTTCGGAGTGTGGCTTCGGATGGTGGGCGGGGTGGGTGCAGGATGCATCTCAGCGGGGAGGCCGCCGGATTTCCAGAAGCCGAATGTTAAAGTCGAGCTGGTCTGGATGCGGATAAGAAGTTCTTTTGCCTCTTTAAGACCGTTCATTTTTTATGTGTCAGGTCATCTGGGGAGAATCTCTTTGCTACCAGCCTGGCTCTTTCAGAGCCGCCTGACCCCTGACCTCTGACCCCTGCCCTCCCACACAACTGGAGAACTTGATTCCTTCCTCACAAAGACTTCTTTCCAACCCCTCCCCTCCCCCCCAAAACGCTCTCGGTCAGAGCTCAGTGTTTGGAACAGAGCCCTGGGCCAGAGGGCACTGTTAAGTAGCCCTTGGAAAAGTATGAGCTTTAAAGCAAACAGATGTAAAAGTGGAACCGCTCCTCTCGGCCACCTTTGCAAAAGTGCTGTGCGATGCTCTTTCACCTGCCTCTGCTGCTGCAAGGAAGGCGATGAGCAGCAGCCGTCCGAGACACGGAAGGGCACGGGGACTCGAGGAGATCGTCCCTTACGCTGTGCTGTAAGCCTCAGGTCGGCAGTTAAGCACGCAAGCAAGGGAAAGTCACATTTTCACATCCATTATTAACAAATGATTTTTAAAATAGAAGAGTTTGAGTCCGAGTGACCCTGAGTGACGATCTGCTTGTTGAAGTCTAGCGTCCCGACCACGTTTCTGTGATTAAGGGGCCAACACGCTGCAGGCAGGGCAGAGGCTCCTGAGCCCCAAAGCGAGGGCCCGAGGGCCCCGTGTACATCGGGCGTGCACGTTTGCGGTGCAGTTTTCTGCTTGAGGAATCATGACATTTTCAACAAAGTTGGTGAGATATTCCTGGCTTGGAAGATATATCAAGAATGGGACGTCCCATTTGGGTTGAGAAGTGCAGATTTGCTCATTATTGAAAATTTAGTCAATGTAAATGCTCCTTAGGGTTCCTCACCAGGGCCCCAGCCCAGGCCTTTCCAGCCTTCGAAAACCTGCCAGGCCTTGTGTGTTGCGTAGCAGCCGTGACAGTGGCACCTTTGTCTTGGTCCTGGCTTCAGTGGGAATGCTTCCAGGTCTGATTGCTGGTTTCTGCCACAGATCCTTCACTTAGGTTAAGAAATCTATTTTTAGTTTATTGCATTCTTTTGAAATCGGGAAGGGCTGTTGGATTTTATCAAATTCTGTTTTCCCATCTATTGAGATGGTCATATGGTTTTCATTATAAGCCTTTCTGTAGTACTTGACTTTTTTAAAACCATTTGCACATAGCATATCCACCGCCTCGAAGCTCAGAACTCTTTAAAACGCTCGCTTCGCAGCAGTCACTGTGTTTATCCTTGAATTCGATTTCTCCTGCAGTCTGTTCCTATCTTTTTTTTTTTTTGGTCGTTATTTCAGCATTTCTAGGCTGTTAGCGACTTACTCCTTTTAAAAAAAGCCTCTCCTGTCATTTCCTGGATTTGGACGAGAGGCCGAGCACACCCCTGTGCCAGCTCCGCCCTCCTGACCCAGTCTTGGGGACTGCAAAGTGCCAGCCAGACTTATGCAGTTCTGCTATATGTGAACCGTCCGGTCCGACTGTCCGGTCCTGTGACCTTTGAGATGTTCATGTGGCTTTGCTTTGAGATCCTGACTGCGAATCAGGGTTTGGAATTGCGTTACAAAACCTGACAGCTCGGCTGAAATGTCAGGAGACTGAAAGGCTCATGGGGCCTCAGCCGTGGAGCAGCTGGATGACTCTCCGGTGGGGATTTTCAGCCCAGACTGCCGGCCTCGCCCGCCTTCCTGCACCGTGAGATAAAAACCACATGGATTCCACTGGGTTTGCCTGCTTTGCCCTAAAATAGCATCCCCCACCCCCCACCCCCATTCAACACGAAATTCCTCAGACTTTGTACCTTTTAGATGTTTGTGAATGGGAAGCGGAATGCCAGATGTCGGACAGCTGCATCCAATCTGCAGAAGACTGGGCTGTGGCTCAGGAGGAGGGACCGCGCTCACCACCTTCTGGTGACGGCATGGGGGTGCCTTTTGTAGGGTGGCTGGTGGCACAGGGATGGGAGGGACCGTTCTGCCAGCTCAGAGCAGAAGCCCAGCCACAGACACGTTGCCTTTTTAAAACCCACCCTCTTTGCCTGAGGTTGGGTTTGTCACAGGTTGATGTCCCGGCCACCTAGCAAGGAACATTTCAAATCAGTTTTTCTTTGTTCAGAGACAAAATTACCTTTTTAAAAATTCTTTTTAAAAAATAAATTCAGCATCGATTTTCTCCACTTTTAATGTTTTTGCCAGCTTCACGGTATAAGCCCTGTTTGGACAATATCTCTTCATAGCTTGGTCTTCGCAGGCAGAGCAGTTTGTGTGCGCGTCATCGGATATGTGATAGTGACTATGTACACGTCTTGTTTGACAGCGTGACGTAAATGACACCGTATTGTCTCGATCGATTTATAATTCAGACTTTATAAAAGTTTGGCATTCTGTTCACTACGCCAGGCTCGCCACTGGTTTAGAATTTGGGGGCCCAGCTGTCGTGTGCTGCCCGTTCTAGTTTTTCTACTTCTGTCGGAAAACAAAGTGAAGATGAAAAACAGGCTCACGTCGCAGGGCAGGGAACCAGGTCCTGGGCGCCAGGGTTCCAGAACAAAGACCAAAACCCTTATTTTTCCAACAGCTTTATTATGGAGGTGCAGTTTATCTGCGATAAAATCCACCTATTTACAGCACACAGTTCTTTTTGTGTCCAATAATGTTTAGTGAATTTACAGAGCTTTGCGACCATCATCCTAGTGGATTTTAACACATTTTCTTTCCCCCAACAAGATCCCTCATTCCTGTTTGAGGTCGGTCCTTGCACCAGCCCAGCTACCACTAACCTTTTGTCTCTATAGATTTGCCTCTTCTGGACATTTAATATAAATGGAATCATACAGTGTGTGGTCTTTTGCATCTGGCTTCCTTCGCTTAGCATAATGTTCTCAAGGGTCATCGATGTAGCAGGTATCAGTGCTTTTTCGGTGCAGAATAATATTCCATTGTAGAGATATACCACAGCTTGCTCATCCATTCATATGTTGATGGACGTTTGAGTTGTTTCTACCTCTTTTGGCTATTGTAAATAGTGCTGATATGAACATTCGTGTACGAGTATTTGTTTAAACACCTGTTTTAAGTTATTTCGGGTATATACCTTGTGGAATTGCTCGGTCATACAGGAATTCTGTGGTTAGCTTCTTGAGAAACGGCTAACACATTTTCCAGAATGACTTGACCATTTACATCCCTATCAGCAATGTACAAAAGTTCCCATTTCTCCAATCCTTGTTAATATTCTTTTAAAAAGTTATTATAGCCATCCTAGTGGGTATGAAGTGCAGTCTCATTGTGGTTTGATTTGCATTTCCTCGTGACTAATGATGTTGAACGTCTTCTCATTGCTTGTTGGGTATTTGTATTGTATATCTTTAAAGAAAGATCTGTTCATGTCCTTTGAATTTTTTGATTGGATCGTTTGTCATTGAGTTGTAAGAGTTCTTTATGTATTCTGGATATTAAACTCTTGTGAGATATATGATTTGCACATATTTTCTCCCATCCTGTAGGTTGTCTTTTCACTTTCTTGATGGTGTCCTTTGATGCACAAAAGTTTTTAATTTTGACGAGATCCAATTTATTTTTTCTTTTGTCGCTTGTGCTTTTGGTGTCATATCTAAGAGTGCATCACCAAATCCAGGGTCATGAAGGTTTACCCCTCTACGTTTTCTTCTAAGAGTTTTATCATTTTAGCTCTTATATTGAGCTCATTGATCCATGTTGAGTTAGTTTTTGCATATGATATGAGGTAGGGGTTCAATGTCATTTCTTTTTAACTGTGGATACCCGGTTGTCCCAGCACCATTTGTCAAAGAGACTATTCTCCTAAATATTTTTTATAGGTGATTCTGTTTTTAGGCTTTGTGTTCTGCCCCATTGATCTGCCTACCTAGTTTCGTACCAGGGACCACAGTGTTATTGGGGCTTCGTGCATTTCAGTCTATGCGTATCGACTCAGGCTTAGTAATAGTATTTAGTTAGATCATCTCTGTCTTTGTTTATGAAGCAGCGTGCAAGTGCAGACTACTCTTTCTGATAGTTTATATGAGGAGAAAAGACTGCGCGATAGCTCTGAAGGAATGTAGACTCAAGGGGGTGGGATGGGAGAGATTTGAATGTGTTTATATTTATAGATTGATGGAAGGATGCGGGTAGGAAGAAAAAAGTTAAAGATAAAAAAGAGAGGGTGTAGCTTAAGGAGCAAGGTTTTGGAGGAAGAAAGGAATTAAAACCATGGGTGCAGGCTTCTATGTCCTCAAAGATACCCACTTCTGCCTGGCTCGGTACTCACTGCTCCTTGTGACTGCTAAAGTCACCGTGCTGTAAAACAGCATTAACACACTTTGGATTTTGTAAGCAAGTATGTGGAGCTTGAAAATCTGGTTAAAATTCAGGCATTTGAGGTTAAGTGGATTTATGAAAGCCAGTCATTCTTTTTCTGTTAGATCTTGCTGTTTAGATTAATTTTTGGTTTAACAAGTGCATTCTTGTCTTTGGGAGTACATTTTGATTTAAAATAAGAGGGACTGAGGTTAAATCGTGACCTAAGAAACTTAGTTTTTATGTAAGATATGCCTTGGTTCTGTGAGATTCGAGATTTTTATTTTACTTTTATCGATTACCCCGTCTTTACAGAGTAAAATGGTATTTTAGAAAGCGCTAGTTTGTGTGGTCAGAAGGAGGAGTGCTAATTATAAGAAAGTAAGTGGCACTAAAAATGGAGCGAGCCGCGCCGGTGCCACCTGGATCCCCAGCTGCCTGTGCCACCAAAGTCTGTGTCTCTGCCATCATCCCGTTACATTTTCTTTAAACGATTTCTCTGTCTCTGTCTGTGTGTGTGTGTCCGTGTGCTGACAGGACCGAGTCTCTGGAAGGTTAACCGAGGCTGTCTCTGTGGCAGGATCGTAGCTGCCTTTTCTTTTCTCGTTCTCTTTTTCCGCCTGAGCTCGTAGTTTCGCTTTTCGTGCAACAGAGAAATTTAAAGAACGAGCGGCTAGGGCAGCGCTGTGAATCAGTGAGAATAACGTGTGTGGAAATCAGAAAGACGGTATTAGCATCAGTCGTGGGTTTCGATGATTTGACTGCTGTAGTTATGCATATTACCGACCCGTTCTTGCAATTCCGGAGAATTCATTTGCGTGTGAGCACCCAACCTCCATTCAAGTGGAGAGGAAAGAAATATCTCATTCACTTTTGCGTACTTCAGATAATGGAGAAAATGACTTGCCTATCAGCAGAGGCTGCCAACAGGTGTTGAGTTCATGCTAAATTTATTAATTGATCCATTGACTGTTATGAGCAGGCCACCCAGAGCGTGGTGTGACACTGCTTTCTGAAATGCTCCTTTGTCATTTTAGCTGTGCTGTCAAGTAAAAATTAACCGTCCCCTGGAAATGTGGCGCCTTTATTATAATGAATTACAGCAATATAGCATGAACTGGTTTAGTTCGAGTCAGTCCTTCATAGTAACATTTGCCTGGGCTGCTGCTTCCTAGATGTTGAAATGCTAATGAATGAGTCCTCCAGGCCGGCGGGTGTCATAGCCATGACAGGGTGGCAGATGAGGAAAGCAAGGTGCTTGCCTTGCGTAGGACAGGCGATGGTTAGGTATAACCTACTCATTGCCATTTGGCGTCACATTTTTAGGACGAGTCAGCCCTTCCTCGTAACCTTGGCCTTGACAGTTCTCTTTGCAAGTCTGGCTGCTGTTTCGTTAGCACTCCAGCTGGTCCCATCCCGTCGGAGGCTGTGACGAGCACCCCAGCACAAGGGGCCACATTCGGCTCTTGAGCCAAGTTTTCCCGGAGGCGGCTCGTGGGAGCCATGTCACTGGGTATTGGGGATGTACCATTTCCTTCTGTCCTGTCACCGGGGTATAGAAAACACCTGGGTTTTCCCTTAGGCGAAGTACAATTTTTTTAAACTTTAAATTTTGAACTGACTATAGCATCACAGAAAGTTGCAAAGATAGTACAGAGAGGTCTCACCTGCCCGTCACCCGCGCCCTGGCGTCGGTTGCACATGGAACTGTGATGCAAGAGCGAAAGCAGGACGTCGACACTGATGCAGTGAGCGCGTGTAGGTCCTGTGTCATCGCGTCGCTCGTCTGTGTCATCTTAACCACTGCTGTGATCAGGTACAGGATTCTGTCACCACAAAGGTCTGCCTCTCCCTCTGCTGCACCTTTATGGCCTCACCTGCTGTTCACTCCCTAGCCATTCTTAACCCCAGGAAATAATCTGTTTTCCATCTCTGTAATTTTGTCATTTCGAGAATGTTACATAAATGGAATCATATAGTATGTGACCTTTTGTGATTGGCTTTTTTTTTTTTTTCCACTCAGC
The DNA here is from genome assembly GCF_902729225.1 of Pteropus medius. Taxonomy (NCBI): domain Eukaryota; kingdom Metazoa; phylum Chordata; class Mammalia; order Chiroptera; family Pteropodidae; genus Pteropus; species Pteropus medius. Next base: position 13,301,226 of record NW_024340699.1, on the reverse strand, counting down.
ATAATGCCCTGATGATCCATCTAAGTTGTTGCGTGTATCAATAGTTTACTCATTTTTTATGGCTAAGTAATATTCCATGGTATGGATGTACCAGTTTATTTATCCCTTCACCTGTTGTAGGACACTTTCGTTTTGTTTTGTTTCTGTTTTTTAATATTTTAAGTAAAACTGCTGTGAACATTTGTGTATAGGTTTCTGTGTGGACGTAAACTTTCATTTCTCTGGGATAAATGCCCAGGAGTGACATTACTGAGTCGTGTGTTAAGCGTGATGAGTGTATGATTAGTTTTCCAGAGGACTGTACCATTTTCCATTCCCACCTGCAGCATATGAGAGATCCAGGTTCTCCGCATCCTCACCGGCCTTTGGTATTATTGCTATATTGTATTATTTTAGCTGTTTTAATAGGTGTGAGTAATACTCATCATCATGATTTACATTTTCCTGGTGACTAATGATGTCAAAGGTCTTTTTATGTACATTCTCTTCAGTGAAATGTTTCTTCATGTGTTTTGGCCGTTTTCTAATTGGATTGTTTGCTTTTTATTGTTTAGAGTCTTTTATAAATTCTAGATATCTTTTATCAGGTATGTGACTTAGAATATTTTCTCATCTGTAGCTTATCTTTTTATCCTCAACAGGGTCTTTTGCAGAACAAAAATTTTTAGTTTTGATAAATTGAGGTTCGAGTTATTGATTTTCTTTTCTGATTAGTGCTTTTGACTCTTTTACTGAGTCCCAGCTTCCAAAGATTATTTTCTTATGTTTTCTTCTAAAAGTTCTGTAATTATACATTTGACATTTTAAGACTATGATCTATTTTGAGTTACTTTTTATATAAAGCCTGAAGTTTAGGTCAAAGTTCATTGTTTTGCCTATGAACATCCGATTGTCCCAGCACCAGTTGCTGAAGAGACTATCGTCCTCTGTTGAATTGTAGTTGTACCTTTGTCAAAAAATCCGTTGGCCGTATGAGTGTGGGCTCGTTGGGGTTTTCTGTTCTGATCTGTCGATCTTTGTATCTGTCCCTCTCCCAATCCCACACAGCCTCAGTTGATATAGTTAGAGAAGTCTCGAAACAGGGAGAGTGATTCCTCTAACTTAAAGTCTTTTGCAAAATTGTTTTATCCATTCTAATTCCTTTGACTTGCCATATAAATTTCGGAATAATCTTGCCTATATATATCTACAAAAGGTCTTGCTGGTTTTTGATAGCAATTACATTAAACCTGTATATCAATTTGGGGAGAATTGACGTCTTTAGTATGTGAGTTATCCAATCCATGAACATGGTATGTCTCTCCGTTTATTTAGATTTTTTATTTCTTTCATTAGTATTTTATTATTTTCAGCATACAAATCCTGTATGTTTTGTTAGGTTTATTCTGCAATATTTCTTTTTTGTGTGCGATAGTGCTGTTACATATAAAATTGTGGTTTCTACATGTCCGTTACTAGTACATAGAAGCAACGAATTTTTATATGTTGATCTCGTATTTTGCAGCTTTTGAGTTCACTCCATTAGACAAGGGGACCCTCTGTACGTCTGTCCTGTGTAATCCCATCTCTGTTCTTGGCTTCTGCTGAGGTGGTTGAAGGGATCCATGAGTGACCGGCCTAATCTCTTCAGAGAGCCTTCTCTGAGAATGTTCTTTTTATTTCTTCCAAAGCATTAGCAAGACACTGACCAGCCACACCATGGGCTTTTTCCTCAGAACACAATGTCCTGAGAACGAATCTCCTAATTTTATCTTCTTTTGCAATCTGAAGAGGCTGAAAATTTCTCAAATCAAGTCCTGGTTCCTTTTTGCATAACAGTTTTTCTTTCAATTTATCTCTTTCCTCTTGCTTCTTATCAAAAGCAGCAAAAAGAACTCAGGCTGCACTTGTTAAAGGTGCACTTTTTGAGAAATCACCTCAATTAAATAGATCTTTTCTATCATTCAATTCGGAAGTCACTTTCACATTTTTAGATATTTGTTACAGCAACACTCTACTTCCAGGTACCAAAATTTGTATTTATTTCCTGTGGCTGCTCTAACAAAGCACCACAAACTCAGTGACTTAAAACGTATTTATTCTTGTACAGTTCTGGAGGTCAGAAGTCCAGAGTCAGTTTCACTGGACAAGGTCACGGCGTTGGCTAGGCCCTGCTCCCTCTGGAGGCTGGGGAGAATCCATCTTCTTGCCCCTCCTCATTCAGTACCCCCAACCCGCCTCTCCCCAAATAACCTACTCTTCTGACTTCTGTCACCACTGTTCGCTTTGTCTGTTCTTGGCCTATTCTGGACGTTTCCTATAAATGGAGTCATCCAATGCGTAGTCTCTTGCAGCTGGCTTCTCTTACTGAGTATAAAGTTTTCAAGCAAGCACCAGTGCTTCATTCCTCGTTACGGCTGAATAGTATTCCATCGTATGGACACCACCCCCCGCCCCTACCCATTCATCCACGGTGGACATTGGGATGGTTTTTGGCACTGTCGCGAATGTGCTGCCGTGAACATTCATGTACCAGTTTCCGTATGGACACGTGTTTTCAGGTCTCTCGGGTATGTACCTGGAGGAGGAATGGTTGGGTCCCGTGCAGACTTCTGTGTTCAGCTTTTTGAGGAACTGCCCATTTGCCAAAGAGGCTACATGTCATTTCATTTTTAAAATGAATTTCCTTTCTGCATTCTTTTTTGCATTTAAACTGTTATTTTTCTATTCTTTTAAGGTGAATAAGCTTATCATTTCCAACTTAACTTGTTTTCCAAAATAAGCATTTCGAGCTGCGTATTTCTAGGCGGCGTTTCGGTTGTGGCCCACGAGTATCAAGATGCAGCTTTTTCAACATCATTCTCTTCTCGGTATTTTCCGATTTCCTTTATATCTTCTTGGACCAATGCATTGTTTAGAATCGTGTTTCTTAGTTTCCAAACCAATGGGTTTTCTGGTCGCTGTTTCGGTTCTGATTTCTAACCTAACTGCACTCTGGTCAGAGAATGTGGCCTTCACGACACTGGTGGTTTCAGAGAGAGCGAGCCACGCGGGAAGCATGAAGCTCGCTGCGTGTTTGGAGCAGGGAGGGAGAATGTCGTACAGGGATTAGGGCACTTCCCGTAGCCCTGGAATGGCTAGAGGACTGGGCTCTGGCCTGCTTCCCAGAACCGAGTCACTAAAGGAGCTTTATCTAGGCAACCCCGGGAACCGTTGGGTTCCACATGTATCCCCAGCCGGGAGGGGTCCACAGGTCAATCAAGGACCCCCTGCTGCCGCAACATGTCCAGGAAGCTAGAGAATGAGCAAGACGGTGCTGTTCCAGAAAATCCTCAGCTTCACGTTCACACTGGCCAGCGAACAGGCAGCCTTTATGAAGAGGCAGCATGAGGACCTCTGCTTCCCTTCCAGCTTGGAATCTCGTGCAGCGCATCCCATTGGTAGAGCCGAATTCATCCTGAGCCTGACTGAGACACCTGCAGAGGGCGAGCAGAGCCAGCCCGTTGTATCCACCACACCACCGTCTTATAGCTTTATTAAGGCCTTTCAAAGTGGACCAGTATTCAGCATAATGTTCCACACGCCCCGGCAAAGAGTGTGCGTTGCACAGCTGTTGAGGACGGTGATCTGATTGAATCTGTCCCCATCAATTATAAGATGCATCATTATTTTACATTCTACTAAAGAAAAAAAAGCCGCCAGTGAAACCAGATTTAATTTCTTCTCAGAAGTTTTCATTTATACTGATTGAAAGAGTTCTTTAAACTTATTTAAACGTTGATTCTTTTAATAACCTTTACTATCGCGCATACACAAAAAGGTAAATTAGGAGCGAAATGAGTTGGCGAAGGTATTCCTAAAACGTCACAGTTGGAGTCCTGCTCTTCAGAGAGTTACTCGTCTGCAGAGTTGGTTTTTGTGTTTTTCTCCACAGTGTTGTCCTCCGTGCCACCAAAGTCATGGGTGACACAGTATGACACGGTATTTCTTAAAGCTCCTTTCTAGTTTCTGGTTTTTTCAAATTCTGTAGGTTCCTATGCTGAGACTTTCTTGATCTTAGCAGGAGATGTCAGTGAAAGGTTTGAAGCAGTAACCAGGCTCATATCGCTCATCAGATGGCTCTCAAGTTGTGTCTTTGACAGAAACATCGAGGAGTGGTAGTTCATTTACGCCCCAGGCGTGTTCACAGGTGTGAAGTTGGCGACCTACATATGTCACAGTTGATTTCAGAGGTGTTTTAAATGTGCATCTTAAAATCGATGAAGCATATTATGTCCATTAGTTCAAGCTTGTTAACTGTATTAGTCAAATCTCTATCTCCCACCACTTTTTTGCCTTCGATGGAAAAAAATTCCATTTTTACGTATACGTCTGCCAATTTTCGTTTTATCTATTTTGAGGCCATTTCGTTAGATGTGTATAAATTCAGACTTGTTACTTGTGTGATTAATTGAATATCTCAAAAACTAGTGACTATCTTAAATTGTTCTGCTTGTATTAATATAATGGGATCAACTTTATTTTAGTAAAGTTTGTCTGACACATCATTCATTAGGTATTCTTTAACGTGCCTTTTGTAAAGAGCATTTAGTAGGATTTTTTTTTTTTTTTTTATGTCCAGGTTTTAAACCTTGGTCCTTTTCCCATTAATGTTCAGAGTAAATGTATCAGTTATTTATGACTGTGTAACAAAATCTTCCCAAGTCATTGGCTTAAAACAACACTGGGCTATTGTCCGTCACAGCTCCGTGGGTTGGCTGGCAGTTGGGGGGCTGCTCTTGTCTGGGTCCTCTCACCGGTTGCATTCAGCCTGCAGGTCACATGGGGCTGAGCTCCTCCCAGGTGACCTCCTCCCAGGGGACCTCGCTCACATTCCTGGGGCCTTAGCGGTGGCTGCCACAGCTGGGGCGTCTGGGACTCTACATGTGGTTTCCTTCCACAGTAGAGCTTGATCTTAAGGTTGCTGGCCCGGGCTTCTCTGGAACTCGGGGGTCTCGGGGCTCCGAGATCACAGTGGTCCCGGACCCTGTGCATTGTCACCTCTGCCACATTCCCTCGGTCAGAGGAAGTCCCACAGCCAGCCTGGGTTCCGTGGTGTCAAATGACTGCTCCCTCAACCGAAGGGCTGCAAAGTATTGTGGACTTGTTCTTTAGTCTACCACTAAAGATTGGATTTTTTTCCTATTCCCATATTTGGCATTCTGTGTTTCTAACAGTTTTTCTTTTTTAAATTCAGCTTTATTGAGGTATAATATATGTGATGGTTTTTCTGTGTTTCTTCTCCTCTTTTTTTGGATTGATTATTGTTTCTCATTCCAGTTTTTCTTCCCGTTACCCATTTTGGGCATTTTGAATTCTAGTCCCATTTCTTTCCTGCTTAGCTTAGAAATTTTAATATGCATTTCCAACTTGCCAAGTCTAAAGTTTATCACATATACACCCTCCTACTTAGAATTTTAAGAACTTTAGAGCAAATTATTTCTCTTCCTGTTTCCTTGCGATTATTGTCGGGTATTTTAGTTCTTTTTTTTTTTTTTTTAATTCTGTGAAACATTATTTTATACAGTCGCTTTTTAAAAACTGTAGGTTTCCTTACGTAAATCTGTGCTCATCATTCTCTCTGCATCCTGCCCCTCCCATCTGGTCTTTTCTCTCTTGATTAAAGCCCATTCTTTTAGCATTGCCCTTACCAGTGGTTTGCCGCTGGTAAAGTCGTGAGTTTCTGTTTTCTCGTGAGAGCATTTCATCTAAGGCTGGGCAAGGATTTGTCTTGGAACAAATAAAGATTGGCTTGATGGAGGCTGAGAGGCAGTGACGGAGACCGGGTTCTCCGGAGGTGATGAGCAGCAGGTAGGGAGCCCCGCGTGGAGACCCAGGCCCCAGAGCTGCTCACTTGACTTCCACCGAGGCCCGCTCTGTTCTCCCATGCCCCAGCGAGGAAGGCCACCAACCTTAGTGACCTGGGGCACTCCACTGACCTGGCCCCCGACGTGACTAACGCATGACTGGCCGGTAACCACCTGGACTCTGTTTTAGCACCTCGCCGAGGGCAAAGGTTTCTTAAGTGTGACGAGGCAGACCCAGAGGCGCAGCCACCACAGGCTCCCTTTTTTGTTCTTTGTGTGACATTACTTTGCTCGGAGCCGGGCGCTCATGCTCACTTAACAGTCTAAGTCTCCAGTTTTTGTGGGGTGCAGGGAGGTCTCGTTTCTGCTCGGGTTAAACCACAACCCCTTCCGCAGAGTTCCCGCCGGCTGAACTAACGGGACCAGGGCCCAAGCCCGTGCTTTTGCCAGCGTCCTTGGTGTCCTATGGAATTGGGCTGTCCCCGACCCGACTAAAACCCTAAACATGACCATATCATAACAAAAACGTTAGTATCGATTAGTAATCAAGGTAAAACTGAGGGCGAGTGACATCAGTTTCCATTAGGACTAGGTAGCCAAAGACATGCAGTTGTGAGTCATCTATATGTCATCGTCAGAACAGTGTTTTATCACGTACCAAGTTTTCGTGCAGTGGGTAATTTGTTAAATTATCACAGTTGACACATAGTGAGGGCTTCTGGCCACAGTTCACACCTGTGGAACATCATCTTCTGCTAGGAGAGGTCGTACAACCTGCTGGCTAACTTAATGGGGGTGTGTGTGCATGTGTGTGTGTAAAATTTGTAAAATATGATATAGCAGTAAAACAAATTGCAGCTTCTTGGTAGATGGGGATCTGTTAGACAATTCGATTATTCATAATTTGAAGATCAGAAAATACTTAATTTTCGAGATACTATTTGCTTATATTCTAATGTCAGTATGTACGATAACCTCCCGTTTTTCATTGATTCTGGTTTGCACGTTTTCCCATGTTTAACGTCTGAACTGGAGGTTACGTCTTACACTTGACGGGGTCTTAGAGCAGTGGGAGGAGCCCCTCTTGTGTCAGTGTCTTTGGATAAAACGCTGGCCGATTCTGCAGAGAAGACCCTCCAGGCTCTTGCCCAGGGAGGTGCAGGCGGGAGGGTGGGGGCGGCTAGCGATGGACCATGTGCACAAAGATGATCCCATAAGGTTATAACGGAGCTAGTGACGTCGTCGCCATCATAGTGACGACATCGCTGCAGGACACGTTACTCACGTGCTCGTGGTGATGCTGGTGTGAACTCATCTACACCGACAGCCGTGTGAAAGCACAGCAGAGACGATTGTGCTCCGTGCACACCTCTTAATGACGATAAACGACTGTACTGGTTTGTGTGCTACTATACTTTTTATTTTATTTTATCTTATTTTTATTATTTTAGAGTGTCCTCTTTCCACTTATTAGAAAAAGTGTGCTGTGCACTATTTACAATAGCCAAGGGGTGGAAGCATCCTAAATGGCCATCAACAGACAATTGGATAAAGAAGTTACGGTTTATATATACAATGGAATATTAGCCACAGAAAAAGAAATGAAATCCTACTACCATTTGCAACGACATAGATGGACCTGGAGAGTATTATGCTACGCGAAATAAGTCAGTCAGACAGACAAAGATAAATACCATGTGATTTCACTTATATGCGGAATCTAAGGAACAAAAAAGAACAAACTAATTGAAAACAGACTCACAAATGTAGAGGACAGTCTGGTGACAGCCAGAGAGGAGGGGGGGTGGGGGGCTGGGAGAAAGCAGCGAAGGGTTAAGGAAGCACAAATTAGCTGATAGACGGTCACGGGCATGGGGAGCACGCCACAGGGATAATGGCTGTGTGAGAAGCGGAGCAGAGAAAGAGCAATCACGGGGGTCATTTCGTCAACTATACAAATGTCTAACCAATGTACTGTATGCTGTAACTACAAAAGTTTGCTGTAAAACAGTATGCCTTGCTGTGCTGGCCGCCGCCTCGTACGTCTCGTGTTACCATGTCTCTTGACTGTGTCGTGTTCGCTTGTCCTTGATTTAATCTCGAGCTGTTTTGCACAGGAACGTGCCACACAGGCATGTAGCCTGGGGATCACAGGCTCAGCACACGGCCTGGCGTGCAGCAGGCCGCGCCGGCTAGGTGTGTGCAGGTGCACCCTGCGATGTTCGCTCACGATGAAACGGACTGACAGATTCTCAGCGCGCATCCCCGTTGTTAGGCAGCCACGACTGCCATCAGAGAAGAGACTATAGACGTCGTGAATAGGAATGGAAAATCCTGTAGAGGGTCGTCATTAATAAGAGCACACTACGAACAACTCTGTGTCAATAAAAAACATTTCGGCACCTCTGTGCGTGCCGGCCACCCTTCAGCCTCTGCGCAGAGACTCCCGGTGCCCTCTGGACTGTGTTTCCTGCCGCCCAGGCCCTCTCAGGAGGCGCCCCACCCCCACCCCAGGAGTCTGGTGTTTCCTCTTCCGGTGCGTTTGCTGCACTCTGCTGTGCACATGAGCATCACCAAACGCTCACAGGTTGATGCTCGATTTTCTGCCCTGTGACAGGGTCACACACAGTGCCAGGCCTCAGCCTGCTCTGGAGTTCTGTTCTCTGAAGCTCATCTGTGTCGATAGACTGAGTTTAGCCTCTTTTGGGGTGGAGGGTGGGGGGGAATTCTTTTTTCTACATATACTATAGTTTATTCATTTTCTTACAAATGGAATTTAGATTGTTTTCTTTTATAAACAGTGCTGCTCTGAATACCTTACTCGTGGTCTGCGTGCCAGGGTTCCTTTGGGGTGACACCTGTGTACAGAATTGCCGGCTTCCCGTGCCCATCTTCAGCCTTACCGGCTATTGCCAAATTGTTCTCCAGAGAAGCGATTGTTTGTTGAATATGATTTTGGTTTTGTTTTTTTTTCCAGTGCCTGAAGACCTCTCCTTAGAGGAGAGAGAAGAACTTTTAGACATTCGTCGAAGAAAAAAGGAACTTATTGATGACATCGAGGTAAGAAAATCTTTCAGTTTTTGCTTTTAGGTACAATAGTAAATCGGGTAGCTTGATGCAAATGTAAAAAATCAGTGTCCAGCATCTGCATAGCTGAGCCACACGGAGGAACGGAGCGAGAGTGTAACGTGTCCAAGTTGGTAAAGCAGAGACCATGCCCGCCAGGCAGTGTGGACCTGACGTCAGCAGTAAGTGACTCATGACTCCAGTGTCACGAGGGCATTTTGAAACGACAGCAAACCTTAGACATACTGCTCTCTAAGACTGTGTAGTGGACCCGGTGTTGTGCACATTGTCATGCCAATGTAAATGTGGCCTCGCGGGCCACTGGCTGCAGGACCAGGCCTTGTCCAGACCATACCTCTCTTCCAGAGCTCGCATTTTAAGTCTGGAGTTTCTCGGCACACAGCTTAAGAGGATTTCTAATAAAAATTTCTTCATATTTGAAAATAAGCGGTGGAACTTTGTCTTCTAAGGTTGTCCTTCGTTCTTGGAAAAATCAGGTAACCCAGAATAGGTGCTTTGGTTGAAGAATTAGAGTGTATTTTAAGGTCGATGGTTCTGTTTGGACACTAATAATAACAGGGCCCACGGCCTCGCTCGTGCGCCCAGATAGCTGAGGCCCCGAGGGGCTGAGTGGCCAGAGGCCTCTCGGCCCGTGAGCTGCGGGGGAGTCCGCTGCTTCCGGGCTCTGTCCACGGTGCTTCGCCTCATGCCAGGTGACGGGGACCACCCCGGAGCTGGCCGTCAGGGAGCCTGTTCTGAAAGCGTTAACTTCATCTGCGGCCCTGGTCGTCCCAAGGACGTAGCCGGCCTGAAGCGGAAGGCAGGTGGGCACACGGGGTGACGTGACCGAACCGAGGGTGCCCTGCTCTTGTGCTTTAGTCCCTTTACACGGTGACGGTATCCCCGGTGTCCCTTCTCGGCTTTGCGTGTGGACACCCCGGGCCTGCCTAGCGCACCCCCTGGTCTCCTCTGAGAGGTGGACAAGCACAGACTTGCCTGCTCCGGCGCTGGGTGCTCTGACTGGGAGGCTCTCTCTGAACCAGTGACAGGCACGGTGTCCCCACACCTGTGGGTGCAGGCGAGCCCTCAGGGAGCGGCTCCCAGCGGCTAACGTTCCTGAGTCCAGGAGGAGGGAGGCGGAGTCCCCACCCCCACGTTCGTCCTTCTTTTCTGACAGAGACTGAAATATGAGATCGCGGAGGTGATGACCGAGATTGACAGCCTGACGTCTGCAGAGGAGAGGTAAACCGCCACCACCACCACGGCCACCGTGGCCACCGCCCCGTGAGGAGTTGCTGTCCCCGCTTCCCCGGGGAGTCAGGGCGCTTCCCGCAGCCCTGTCCCTGCCCAGTCCCCTAGTTCAGGAGGCAGCATGGCCGCCTCAGCGCTCGCCAGCGCGTAAGTGACCTAGATGCGCCTTCCTCACACCGCTGCCTCTCACCCTTGGCTTTTCCCGAAGAAGTTTTCAAATGCGGAAAAGCCACGGCAGCCACGCACACGGGGTCTCGGGGGGCTGTGGCCCGCACACACACATCGCGCTCTGTGCAAATGTCTGGTGACAGTTTCTTGTTTCTGATGCATAGCAAAACCACTCAGAGGAACAAGCAAATAGCCATGGGGAGGAAGAAGTTCAACATGGATCCCAAGAAGGTAAGAGAACGTTTTCAGTTTTCTGGCCTGCGAGAGATTGGCCCATTTTAATGGCTTACTCTCTTTGGACAAAGATGGTCAGATCACGTCATAAAAAATAGAGACTTGGTCTTAAATTTTTATCAGATAAAGGGCCGCTGATGAGTGGGGCGAAGCAAAAGCGTCAGTCGAACTGGAACCTAGACCGAAAGGCCTTTCTTTGCAAAGTCCTGAGTGAGGCCAGGCCCTCTGGTTCCTGTTTGAGGCAGGCCCCGCGCCAGGGAGTCCCAGGGTCCTGGGGGCAGAGGGCGGGGGTCCAGCTGAGCAGCGTCTAGATGGCCTACGTGATTCAGGTAAGAGGACGTCATCCCCTTCATTTGCCTTAAAAAGATGTCTGTGTCAAAGACCAAGGAACTGTCCAGATTTCAGCCGTTATCTTGGACACAGAGCATCTAAGGGATCGCCCCATGTCCTTGTCACAGAATCCGACTCTGAGGTCCGTGCCTGTAGCCACTGCTCGTCCCAGACTCCTGCAGACTGGGGTGGGTTCACAGGTAGCCCTGAGCCCAGCCTGGACACCCCAGACCATGGTCAGCCCTGTGGTGTCTGCTGGCCGTGTCGCAGGAAGCAAGTGTTTCATCAGCTGAGCCTCGGCTGCTGCCAGTCGCTCCACAGGCTTTGTTTCGTATTCTTCCCCTAAAAAAATTTTTTTTAAATATTAAGTATTAGTTCCGTTCGACAACCTATTTGTAATTATGTTGCTGGATAAAAGCAGATGGCAGGTTTAGTCTGTGTTTGCTTTTGCTGGGAAAAATTATCAAAATTCCGTGTGTTTTTAGACTCGGTGATAGCACTTGTTTAGTCAGCTTGACCCACCATAAGAAAGTACCGCAGATGGGGGCTTAGCGAGCGGGAATTAAGTTCCTCAGGTTCTGGAGGCTGGAAGTCTCAGATGCGGGTGCCAACAGGGTGGGGTTCCAGGGGGCCCCTCTTCTTGGCTGGCTGACAGCCATCTGCTCACTGTGCTGTCAGGCCAGGGCCCTGCCCTCAAGACCTCGTCCGACCCAAGACCCACCTTCTAATACTGTCATGTTGGGGCCTGGGTTTCAGCTCATGAATTTTCAGGGGACGTAAACGTCCAGTCCATGACAGCACTGGATGAGCTCATTCAGACACAATTCAAAACTATGTCAGACCTCCGTCCCCCCTCCCCCGGCTCCTACGTGCCTATTAAACCATGTAACCTTGTGAAACACAGGCTATTGTCAGAGTAGATACATTGTTTCAGACCAGGAGGAAATTATTTAAGTCACAGAGCTTTGCGTTATTCATTTGCGCTAGCTATCCAGAAGTAGCACTTGGGTTTATAATGAATAAGAGGAAAGAAAGATAGATTAGGTCAGTGAAGCCAAAAACACTCTACAGCCTCTCCCTTTTATTCCCAGTTACCTGGAAATGACCTTAAAAATGTAAGATGTAAATCTGTAACGGGCAGGAGTTCTTCCAGTGGACTAGAAATTGAGGAATCCTTGAAAGAAACGATAAACAAAAGCCTAAAGCACATACGAGAAAGAACTTGCCGGAAAGGCCAGCAACGTCAGGGCTCAGCATGCCCCGAGGCTGCAGGCATGGGACATGGGTCGTGTTAGCGACATCCAGACTCTTCACCCTTGGCTGAGCTCGCACTGAGCAGTAGTACATGCCCCTAAGTAAGGGAAGCAAGAGGGGACAAGATACCTATCCCATGAAAACAAGCTGTGCCTTCAGTGGCCGATAACACGGAGGAGGAGAAGCCCCAGAGACCAGGAACTGAACACCTGGCTGCAAAACCTGCTCCTCTGCCAGATGCCTGAAGGCACCTGCCTTGGAGACAGACAGCATTTGGTTAGGCCACTGAGGGTCTAACTGCAGAGGCCAACGCCCAACCAGGGGCCGCCACATGTACGGAGAAACTGACACCAGGAAAGACACATGAAATTCGACAGACAGAACGATCGCAGGAGGAAGCAGACCTAGCAGAAGCAACAGAAGGAAACATTAAAAATAGGATATTTTTATATATTGTGAGCATCATCAAAGAGATAGGATGTTCCTTATCCATGATACAAAAACGGAGTTGTAAAAACAATTCTAGGAAATGAAAAATAGTTTCACGTGAAGACCTGAGAGCTGGGCTGTACCATTGGAAAGGACATGGCGGAGGGTGGATTCGTGAGCTAGAAGACAGAGCTGGATAATTCTCTCCATGGTTTTGCCCGGAACGACAGTAAGACCTGGAAGACGGGACTAAGCTGCTCAAATTTTGCCTGATAGAAGTCGTAGAAGTCAAAGAAAGCAGAGTAAGGATTTCAAACAAATACTGGGATTTTTCAGCACGAGCTTAAGAAACACCAAGATCAAAGGGCTCTAATGCCAACCAGGGTAAATTTTTAAAAGACCAGTATGTAAATATATCGAGTAAAATACTGGGAAACTTGTGGATGAAGAGAAAATCCACTAAATTTCCGGGAAGGAGACCAGATTCTCTGAGCAGAGATAGGAATCATGACGAGCTTGTCCCTAGCAAGTCTGCTGAGTCAGAGACCGTGGGAGACTGCTTCCCAAGGTCGGAGAAGAGCGAGTGGAGTTCACCACTGAGGTTGGAGCAGCCCCCCTCCAGACTGGAAGGGACTCCGAGGGCGAGACCAGGATCAAAAGAGACAGGCAGAGAAACCAGCACAACTGATCACTACGTCTCAGAGTGATCACTGAAAAAATATTTTAAAAATTAAAGTCCCCGGTTATTTCAGTATGAAGCTACAGCGGGGCAAGGATAGAGCGAAGTAAAAGTCGGCTAAAGTTTTCTAGATGTTGATAGATGAAGATAAGTTTAAAATTTGTTAAAATTGAAAGAATAACCACTAAAAATAGCAATAAAGTAGGATTTCTAGAATATTAGTGTTTACCTAGTGTATTTGTTTCCTACAGCTGCCCTGACACATTACACCAAGTATTGTCTCATAGTTCAGGAGGCCACATGTCCCAAATCCAGGCGTGGGCAGGGCGGGTTCTTTCTGGAGACTCAGGGAGCGTCTGCTCCAGCCTCACCCAGCTTCGATGGCTGCCCACAACCCTCCGTGCTCCTTGGATTGTGGGTCCATCCCTCCGAGCTCTGCCTCCATGGAGTGCGACGTCTCTTCTGTACGAGGACACTGGATAAAGACAGCAGGGCTCTGTAGGTGCAGGACCCTCTCAAAGCCACGGCCCTGCCGGGGGCACACAGCCACTGCCTGGGACAAGACGCACTTGTAGAGCATCATGGGGCCTTTCTGGCGTCGCCCCCTGGCGGCCGAACTCTGCTCCGTCACGATAGATCAGCGCTGCTTTTTTGAAACTTTACGTAAATGGGATTAAAATATACTGAGCCCTTTTACTGCATGTCACGTCTGGCAGATTCATCCATGTTGTTTGGTCCACATCTCTGTTGTATCGTCTTGCATCATATGAATGTACCAAAATGTACTTATCTGTTTTCTTATTGACCATTGGTTCCAGTTTTAAAATTTCTAAATAAGGATCCTGTGGACATTCATGTATTTAAAAATAAAAACAACAGACTGCAGGTGGATTGTGGGCGGGCGGGAGCTTGGTCAGGGCACCGAGAGAGAGAGAGAGAAAGAGAAAGAGAGAGAGAGAGAGAGAGAGGGAGAGAGGTAGAGGGGAGTTGGCAGGAAGGTCATCTCCGAGTTTGTAGAAACAGCCTCTGGGCAAACGGCAGAATTGCCTGTCCCTTACGGGGCTTTGCCAACCCATATTTTGAAACCAACTCGGTAGCTAGGCCAGAGGTAAGTTTCTGCTCTTATTAGGATTCCCACGAGATGGAGACGGCTAATCTGGGCCAGGACGGCCCCTCCCCAGCATTTCGTTTAGAGGTCATGGCTGTGCTCCCTCGGCCCTTCAGATGGACAGGGATTGAGACTGTCTGAGGCTCAGTGGCACTGCAGTCGGTTGACACAGTCAGCTACAGGTAACAGCAGACCCCAGGAAGGTAGCTCACGCAGGGGGCCGATTCCTCACACAGCAGAGGTGGCGTGTCGAGTGGCTTCCAGGTGGCAGGACCGACGGACTGTCTTTGCCTTTGTGCACAGCCCTTAGGACTGACCGTCACATCTGCACTCAGGGCAGATGTTTGCCTGTGTTTGCTCATTGGGTCCCCTTCATCAGGAAACCAGCAGCTTTCTTGGGTCCTCCCTACAGACTTCTGTCTGTCTGACCAGACCTGTGTCGCAGGGTCATTTTCAGCGGCAGGGGAAGCTGGGAAAGTGAGTGCATAGTGACCACGGCAAGGGGAAGGAGGCTGGGGCTGGGAAAGGATTCCTCCCAGACACAGCGGGCCATCTCCCGGGCTTGGGGAGCTTGGCGTTGTCGCTCCCAGTGGTTTGCTCGGGGGCCTGTTTGTGCTCTAACCTGTTAAGAGGCCGGGAGGACCCAAGAGGACTGGCTGTGCTTTGCTCGGCGGATAAGTGCGGCGTGGAGCAGTGAAGATCAGGTCGTGTGGCTTCCGCTGTGCCCTCTCAGACCAGTGAGGTCGTCGCACGCGGTGCCCTGCTGCCCAGGCCACCCTCCCAAGCCGCTGCTTCTCTCATGCTTGTCCTCAGGGGATCCAGTTTCTGATAGAAAATGACCTGCTGCAGAGCTCCCCGGAGGCCGTGGCCCAGTTCCTGTACAAGGGCGAGGGCCTGAACAAGACCGTCATCGGGGACTACCTGGGGGAGAGGTGAGCGAAGGGGCGTGGCCAGCCCCGCCTGGGCCCGCCCTCCTCCTCAGGGTCTGCCACCCCGCAGGCGCTTCACCCCTCAGCTTCAGAGTACCCCATGAAGGGGGGCGGTGGGGCGCCAGCCCCCCAGGTCGTCTAAAGACGGAGCGCGAAGAGGCACCAGCCCCTAGGACGGCACCCCGCAGCCCGGCACGTGCTCGCATGTCGGCCGTGGCGGCTGGTGTTTAAAGGGCCATTTCTTGACGCCTAGCTAACTGTGAAGTAAAGGCAGGCCCCCCCACCCCGGAGTCTCCTTTGCACTAAGCCTGCAGGCAGAAGCACCGGGAAAGCAGCTTCCGCGGACACTGGCTCTAGGAAGCGGTTGTCTTAAATGGACCAGGTGGCCCGCAGCGGGCTGTAAAACACGCCCCTGTCTTTCTAGGGATGAATTTAACATTAAAGTGCTTCAGGCGTTCGTTGAGCTCCACGAGTTTGCGGATCTCAACCTCGTACAGGCCTTGAGGTGAGTGTCCCGCCCTGTGCTGCGTGACGCGGGCAGAGAGAGGGCCGAGCGAGTGCGGCTCTGAAGGGGCCACACGCAGCCCTGCAGACCCTGTGACCCCACCACCCACTCCTCCAGTGCCCCATCAGCGCTCGGAGCCCGGGGCGGGGGACAGCGCGCGTGCCGGGCTGGAGTTCACTTCGTTTTAAATGAGATGCGGCGGCCACGTGTGGGTGACAGGCCCACATCCCGCCACGTTCGGCCTTGGACACTCACCTCGTGGATGCACGCCGTGTGCCGGGGACGGCGTGGGTTTCCCGCTGTCAGAGGCCACCCTAGTCCCAGTCTTGTCCCAGTAAAGCCAGACCTCACTGATGACATCAGGGTGGACAGCCCCCTAACACCTGGAGTTGTCCCGCAGCCTGGGGTGGAGGGGCCATGCCCTCAGCTCGGGCCCCCTCCCGCCCCCCTGAGAGGCTCTACTCTCCTGCCCAGGTCTGGCTGAGGCCCCGAGTGCTGCGCCCCGGCCTGGGCTGCCTGGTTCTCTGTCTGGCCTGGGCCTTTGCGGGGAGTAGCCCCCTCCCTGAGCCCCCGCCCAGCCTGTGGCGAAGGAGCATACAGCTGGCCATGCCGTCTGGCCCTGGCCTCGGTCCTTCCCCGTGGCCATCACTGGGCTGAGGACTGAGGTGTGGCCGCGCTGCCTGTCCCTCACACGCTTTGCTCGGCAGCCGGCCTGGGCTGAAGGCATCACTGTCGGCAGGAGTCCTCCAGAGAGTTTCAGGATTTGAAAACTGCCTCACGGCGCGCAGCACCCACAGTCTGGGGGCGAGGCCACAGCAAGGCCACCAGCCCAGATTGCATTCATTCCTCTGGCCGTCAGCCTCTGGCCCAGAGCCACGGGGGCCCCTGACTCTTTCCTGCAGGTGTCAACCGCCGGCCGGCCCTGCAGTGGACGGCTGAGGGCGGGGAGCTGCCTGCACAGCACTCTGGGGGTCCTTGGCTCTGTCTGCCCCACGGCCCAGTGGGAGGAGCACGGCGCTCAGCCTGGACCGCCGGGGCCCCTGGACGGCGGAGGCACGCAGCGCAGGCGGCCACCCCTCACCTGCCGCACCCCCACACCGGTGAGGCCGGGTGCAGGGCTGGCCCTCATCCCTGCTTCCGGTTCCCTCAGGCAGTTCCTGTGGAGCTTTAGGCTTCCCGGGGAGGCTCAGAAAATCGACCGCATGATGGAGGCGTTCGCTGCCCGCTACTGCCTGTGCAACCCCGGCGTCTTCCAGTCCACAGGTCAGTGGCAGCTGTGGCCCTGCCCGCTCCCTGCCGCCAGGCGTGCCCAGGGCCGCTCACCCCGCACACGGTCCTCCGACGGAGAAATCCGTGGCCGGTTTCCGGCCGCCGGGCCCTCTCCGACCTCTGAGCCCCCGCCGCCCTCCGACCCTTTGCAGACACGTGCTATGTGCTGTCCTTCGCCATTATCATGCTCAACACCAGCCTGCACAACCACAATGTGCGCGACAAGCCGACGGCCGAGCGCTTCGTCACCATGAACAGAGGCATCAACGAGGGCGGGGACCTGCCCGAGGAGCTGCTGCGGGTGAGGGGGCCGGGCGGGCGGCAGCCTCGCTCTGCCGCGACGCAGGCGGCACCAGTTCACGGACGTGAGGGCGGCCGCGGGGTCCGCAGGGGTCGTGGTCGGGCCGCGGGCCGGGAGGGATGGCCACCCGTGTGTCCTGAGCCCCCGCGGTCCCCCCGCAGAACCTGTACGAGAGCATCAGGAACGAGCCGTTCAAGATCCCCGAGGACGACGGCAACGACCTGACGCACACGTTCTTCAACCCCGACCGCGAGGGCTGGCTCCTGAAGCTGGGTGAGCGGCGGGCGGGCGCTCCAGGCCCCGAGGCCCCGGCCAGACGCAGGGGCGTTGGGGACGGAGTTCGTTGGGCGGAGGCCGCTCGGCAGCTAGCTGCACCCAGACCCGACGGCCGCTGCCGAGACCCGCACCCCGTCCTCAGGACACCGTCCTGTCGCGTCCACGGCAGAGCGTCGTGCCCGGGCTGCCCAGACGGCCCAGGAACTGCTCACTCGTGTCCAGTAAGCCCCGGGCAGCGCTCTGTCCAAGAAGCAGGCGCCTCGGCCTCCGAGCGCTGCGTGCCTCTCGTGGTTTGGTGTGGCTGGTTTTTGACGAGTGGTTTAAATGTGCCTTCTTGTTGTTTTCCTTCTGCCTGTGGCTCCCACCTTTCTGTTCTGTGACGGGCTGCCCCTGCTTGTCCTGCGTTAGGAGGTACGTACCCAGTGGCTTCCCACCCTCCCCAGCTGCTCATTCCTCTCTCAGTCTCTCCCCGTTCATGTGTGTGAGGCTCCGATTTGTGGCTGCCATCCATCTGACCCATGTGGCTTTGGACTTGTCGGGTTAGCTTCCTGGGGCGTGGCGAGTGTGACGGCCACACCCGGGACGGGCGGCCGTGGCCAGGGCGCAGGCCCTTCTGCACCCGGACCACGAGCACCACGTGGGAACAGCCTGCCCCTCGGTCTCCTGGGCCTGAGCAACAGCGAGAGGGCCCGTGGCAGCTCCATCCCGCACGTCACCAGCCGCCCTCACGCTGGCCAAGCAGCGCTGGCCCACACCACCGAGGGAAGCGTCTAGAACGTTTTACAGGCGTCCTAACCATTGGCAAAGAATAGCTTTGTCTTTTCTGTGCAATTTGGAAATCGGTAGGGTTTTCTGACTGAGGGTGAGGGGTTGGGGTTTCTGTCTTACTGTGACTTTGGAGCCTGTGAGATGTGACAACTGCGTATCACATGTGCACTCTCGGAACAGATCGGAAGACGCTAGAATCTGACAGTTCTAGTGATTGTGTTTTTAATTAAGGCAGGATGAGACGGAGGCATGGTGACAGTATAGCAGGTGTGGGCACACGCCACAGGGCTGCTCTTCTGACTTGGGGTCTCGCTCTGGCTGTGGGGAGCTCTGGGAGCCCTCTGGATCTTTGTCCAAAGTCCCAGTACTGTAGTCTTGCACTTGCCCGCCTGGGTGACCTTCGAGATGCACCAGACGGAGAGCCACACCTGTGGTCCTGGGCGAGGGCAGGAGGCGGGCGCAGCTCAAACAGCAGCGGTCGTGGTGAGTGTGACGGCCACAGACCTCCAGCAAGTGCGCTTCGAGGGCTGGTGACAGGGCAGGCCGGCCTGGCAGCCGCTGTGGCCTCGTGCCAGCAGGAATGCAGTTGCTTCTAAAGACACCAAAATGAAACAGAGGCGTGGGAGGGCTTTTTCCCACCCCGCCTGCAGGTCGAGCAGCCACAATGTCCGTGTGCAGAGCACCCTTAGGAGCTGAGCGGCTGCACACGGGGCCTGACGCCCAGCTGGGTGTGGCCTGGGCACGGGGCTGCCGGGGGCCCAGGGTCGGCACTGAATGCTGCACGCGGTCAGCTCCTTCCAGGCTCCCACAGCCATGCGCCTCGTCTGTGTGAAGGGAAGTCACGGCTAGTGACGGTGGCGCTGTCCAAATTTGAAGTCCGCTGGCCAGTCGGCAGCCGGGAGCCGCCATCCCTGAGCCCCAGTAGCTCTGTGTCTGCTCTGTCCTCAGAGCTGTCACCAGTCAGCTGTCACCTGTCACCAGACTGGCAGGCCAGTCTCTCCGGAGCTCCAGCCTCACCCAGCAGCACCGGCCAAAGCCCGGAGACGTTCGTGGCCACAGGCCGCCTCCCAACGGGTTTGACCCTGGCCTGGCCGCTAGAGACAGCTGGTGGGTGCGGGGCTCTGAGGGCCAAGAGGCGGCCAGTCTGCCGGAAGCCCGTGCCGCAGACACGTCAGGCTGGCCCTGGGTGTGGCCCGCCTGGCACACACGGCTTGGACGCAGCAGCAGGACAGGGCAGGGTGGGCATGTGAGCAGGTGTGGGTGTGGCGTGAATGGAGATCGCAGTGTGTAGCCTTGCTGGGTGCTTCTCACTGAGAGCGGGGGCCTTTCGAGGCTGGGACACTTTGCCCACGCATCGGTGCGCCCCTTAATGGTCAGCAAGTACCTTGTGGTCACTGAGTTTTGAGAATGAGTCAGTCGTGTTAAAAACACAGGAACTGGGTCAGAGCTGACCTGTCACGCAGAAAGAAGTACGTGTTGCCGGGGCATGTGCATGTGTGCTGTGCATCCGTGGGTGTGTGCGCACGCGTGCCTGGTGACAGCCGTGGAAAGAGCGGGACATTTACGGGGACATGGAGGGGCCGGGCTTTCTGCAGGCATGAGTGGGGTGGTGCGCGCGTGTCCATCCCGACGCTCGGCCGGAAACACGCACGAGCAGCGCCTCCGGTCCCCTCACATCAAGACCCGCTGTGCTCCAAGGCCAAGGGCACGACCCCCGGGCCCTGTGTACCGGGCTGCGTAGCTGAAAGCGTGCCGGGGCCAGGGCTAGGTTTGGGGCCAACCCAGACTATAGGCCTCAGTCTAGACCCTGCAGCCGCCGGCTCCCTTGGCCTTGAGAACTGGACCACAGAGCGGGTTCCCCCGAGATACAGCACTGAACTCAGGAGCAGTGGGACAGCGACCTGGCGCAGAGAGCAGGGAGGTCTTCCTGGTACACCCGCTTCCCACAGCAGCCGTCGGTACAGGGAGGGTGAGGGGCGTGGGAACTGGCGGTGGGCAGCACACACAGCCAGCCACCTCACGACCCAGTGACGGGCGAGAGGGTCAGGCTCTGGGTGAGCGGATGGCTCAGGGGCTCCTGTAAGTTTCTCTGAGAACTCACTTGTGGGGCTCAGCAGAAGGAAGGTGGGGGCAGGAGCTCTGAGACTCAAACCAGCTTGGTGGCCGGGGGGCCAGCAAGGCGGCCTTGGACGGCGTTGGAGGGGTCGCGGTCGGCATCGGAGGGGTCGCGGTCTTAGGCTGAGATTGGGCTTCAGGCCGAGACGAGATTCTGGCTGCTGTTTGGAGGAGAGTGGCGGGCGGGACAGGCACAGAGGCAGGAGGGTGGCGGCCTGGCTCAGGCCAGTGCGGCTGGAGAAAGGCCTTACTAGTGGCTTGGGGTCTGGGGACGTCCCTGGAATCGGCGCTGTCTCCTGTCGCTAGAGGACTTTAGGTCAAGGCAGAGCTGCCTTGAGGGGCTTGCGAACTTGGACGGCAGAGAAGAGGGAACGAAGCATGAGCTGACACCGTGGCCGCCACAGACCGCGGGGTGCCGGTGCCGGGCTCTGCTCCTGCCTTTGTTGGGTCTTAGAGGTGACAAGTAAGAGCTGTGTCTGGCGTGGAGCAGAGGGTTCCAGTGGAATGCTGTGTGCACCTCAGTGAGGCCGCACACGGGTTTGGGGAGCAGGAGCCCAGCCCAGGGTCAGAGGTGCTGAGGGAACGAGGGGCTGTGACTTTAGGCCGAGGGGCAGCTTGAGCAAAGGCCCTGGGGCACGAAGGCATGAGCTGGGGGGTGGGCTTGGGGTCTGAGGGCTGTGCAGGGTGTAGCAGCCATCTCGGGAAGGCACGTGGCCAGACCTTTTGACAGACTGCAAGTGGGGAAGGGAGCAGGGAGAAGGGGGTGCAGCTGGACCTCCCAGCACGACTGGGGCTCCCCTCGCCCAGGCTCTCGGGGGACGATGGACTCCAATCAGAGAGGGTCTGTCCACGGCACCAGGTTCTGGCAGTCGGGGCGCCTTCCTTCCCTGTAGCTGGGCGTCTCCCCCACCGGACCTCTGCAAACTTCAGGCTGGGGAGCCATGAGCCCTGGGGTGACTCGAGGGTTGGCAGGTGTCTCCCTGTGTCCCCCCAGACGCCCATGGTCTCATACCCTCATCCCGTCCCCACGCAGGCATGGTGTCCTCAGTCTCAGCAGCACTCGCCTGCTTACACGCACGCTGCAGGGAACGGTGGGCCAGCTCGGCCCTGAATGTCATCGTCGTCACTTTGGGAACCATGGGGCAGGAAGAGCCACTTCCTACCTCATGCCCATGTATCGCTTCAGTCCATTGCCGTGCACATACTTTTAATTTTTTAGAAACTTTGTTAGAAACAGGGGCTAAAATTTGAAGCGTTTGTCTCTGCTAAATACTTAAAGGTAAAAAAGATGTCCCCTTCTGTAGTGGAAGTAGGTGCAGACACGCTGTGTGTGTGTGTGTGTGTGTCTCTGTCTCTCTCTCTCTCTCCCCCTCCCCCTGAGTGTGTGTGTGTGTCCCAGATCTCGTTAAGAGATTAGTTCAATCTAATAATTCCCTGGGCCAAAGAGTAATCAGGTTTGATGGATCCCAGGGCCGCCCAGAGCACCCAGTAATGTGATAAGGGCCCCACGTAACAGGGTTAAGTCCCGGACAGACGGGAGCCCACTGACTTCATCCTGTTGTTCTCACGGGGGAAATTAAGCCCATTCATCACAACTGACTTTTCCAGAGGGCACATTTGGAAAGCGGTTGCGTTATTCGGGTGCCAGGGGGCCGCGGGGCGCAGGCCCGGGGTGGAGTGCATGTGGGCCCGAGCAGAGCACCATACCATGCACGCCCCACTGCCCGGCGGGCGAGAGGCCCGGACGGCCCAGGCCACACAGCTCGTCCCGGACTTGGCTAAGTGCTGGGCGGACTGTCGAGGCCAGCAAAGAAGGAAACTTAGAACCAAGCCTGGCTCCTGGTGGCATTTCCGGAGATACAGTAGTGCATGGGGCGGGGTCCCAGGACCCCACCCTCCCTGCCTGCACAGGCCCTGACTCACGAGGGCCTCCTGCTTCTAGGGGGCCGAGTGAAGACCTGGAAGCGCCGGTGGTTCATCCTGACCGACAACTGTCTCTACTACTTCGAGTACACGACGGTGAGTAAGGGGTGGGTCGCCGGGTCCCCGCGTCAGAGGGGCCTTGGATCGCTGACCCACGGGAGGCTGGCTGTGCGCCCTTCTCTCATAGGATAAGGAGCCCAGGGGAATCATCCCACTGGAGAACCTCAGCATCAGGGAGGTGGAGGACCCACGGAAGCCCGTAAGCTGCCTTTCCCTCGCCACCTCGTCTCCCGCGCCCCCCGGACGCCCTGGCGGGAGCGTGAAGTGGGTATAAGACCCTCCCCCGGCCCTCGGTGACAGCCCCTCTTCCTCCGCCACCAGAACTGCTTTGAGCTTTATAACCCCAGCCACAAAGGGCAGGTCATCAAAGCCTGCAAGACGGAGGCCGACGGCCGGGTGGTGGAGGGCAACCACGTGGTGTACCGGATCTCCGCGCCCAGCCCCGAGGAGAAGGACGAGTGGGTGAAGTCCATCCGGTGAGCCGGAGCCCCGGTTTCGTGCCGGGCGGAGCCTGTCGGGAACCAGTATGGTCACTGATGAGAAGCTGTGGTCCTTATTACGACTGCAAGACGCCTCTCAGCTGTAGCCATTAGGAGTCTGAAGAGGCGTGGAAGTTACACAGAGCCAGCCGGCGAGCTCGCGGGGTCGTGGGGGAGAGCGAGCGCACGCACGGCCTTGGGTGCTCTCGTTGGGGTCAAGGGCAGGGGCCTCGGGTTTTGAGCGTGCTCTTTTTATCGGTGAATTTAAAACTCTCGTAAGAGCAAGAGTTTAAAGCGTAGGAAGAGGAAACCAGCAAGTAGCCCAAACGGTCAGCTGTCAAAATCAGCCGACCGCTAAAACCAGGGAGCGGGCTGGCCGTCTGCTCGCACGGCCGGCATCCGAGGCGCCGTCCTTGGAGCGTGAGGCTCGGCAGCCGAGGAGAAGGTCGGCACCTGCATTCTGGTCAGTGCGCGCGTCTGCGCTCTCCGTGTGCAGGAACTGACCCCTCTGTCTCCAGACCCCTGGGAGGGAGGCCCGCCCCTGACCCCACTGTTTCCTTTTCTTCCCAGAGCGAGCATCAGTAGAGATCCTTTCTACGACATGCTGGCCACGAGGAAGAGGAGGATCGCCAATAAAAAATAGAGCTTTCCCGGCCTGAACAGGTAAAAGTAAAACCAAAGCCCACAGCAGAAAGTGACTGAGAGGCGCCCCCATGACACCCTGGACCCCAGGAGGCGGTGTCCTGTGCGAGCCCAGGGTTCTCCGGTGCCTCTGTGCGCCGGGTGTGGTGAGCGACACCGAGCACCCCGTCCTGCCGACCCTCCCGGCCCGCAGCAGCGACGTCCGGCAGCGTCCTCCCAGGGCCGCCTGGGAGCTCCGCCACGACAGCCCGTGCCGCACGCGGCCCCGCTCGGCCCCAGAGCCCAGCTCATGCCGCACGTGCTCCGTGGCGGTGTTCACTTCTAGAAGCCGCCATTTCGTATCAAAACAGGAGAGAAAAACTACAATTTTTCATTTAGCTTTTTTCTCAAACATATAGGAGTATAGCTTTTATATGCCTTTTTATATTCCGAAGTTATAACGAAAGATACTTTAATAGTGGTATTTTTAGACTGGCAGCTATAAATTTAACTCCTGGACACAAGTATATCCTGTGTCCTATACAAGGCCACGTACACGTGCACGTGTGCGGCGGGCTGCAGGGGCCTTGCGTGGCGCCTGTGCAGGACCTGCCTGTAGTGCTGGCCCGTTCCGAGCGCCGCTAGTCTGTGGGGTGCCCTCACCCCTCCCGATGGAGAGAGGTGGCCCATGTCCCTGAGGACAGCGAGCCCTGGGCAGGGCTCCACGTGTCCGGGTCCCCTGGGACCTCTCTCCAGCTCAGACTTGGCAGCCCCCAGATACTTTCTGAAAACACTGCTCAGTAAAACGTAAAGCATGGTTTGGGGGCGTTTGTCCTGTACCTGCAGGATCGAGCACAGTCCGTGCGACCCCACACGCAGCAGTTTCACATGGTTCAATGGAACACGTGGTTCAGACCCGTTTTTGACCATCGTCTTCACTATTTGAAGCATTGTGGCGAAGTGCTTTTATCACTGACCTGGTCATTGGACCAGATTCCTTAATAGAATGAGTAGACACGTCAGCGATCTCATTCCGCGTTGTCAGAGATTTCAGCTCCCGGGAGGCGGCGGGGGGAAGCTGTGGGAGGGAGGCGCCTGGCACTTTGGGTTTTCTGTGAGCAGTGTCAAGCCCCAGCTCCACGTGGGTGGTGGCGGAGGCCCGCGGCCAGGTCGCCATGGACTTGACAGGTGCTCAGCAGTGTGTTTGCCGAAGGACGTCTGGGCCCCGCACGTGTGCGAGGGGGTGACAGAGGCCGTGTGCCAGGACGCGACGCCTGTGGCTGGCACTTCAGGACGGGGCTGGTGACAGATGCCATTTATTTGCATCACCAGGACCGCCTGGCCACCGGGGCCATTCTGGCGGTGGGTCCCCGCCCCGTCGCCCCAGGATGCTCGTTAGAGGCCGTTGCTCCCATGTGAAGTCAAGTCCAAGAAGGAGACCTCGGGCTCTGCGCTCCCCGGGGATGCCAACAGCAGAAGTAACTTTCTGCGAGTCACCTTGACGCTGAACTCGATGGCTGTGGGACCTTGGCCTCGGTGCAGCCGACCTCGATGTAGCTTTAAGTCACACGAGATTGCAAAAGGGTCCGAGTCCATGACTCGCCAACACGTGTCAAACTGAGTTTGTTGTTTGTTCCCAAGCTCTTCGGCTCTGTTACTGTCCCGATACCTCAGATCCGAACTTCTGTTGGCGAAGAAGGCGAGCTGGCATCCTGCAATGCCTGGCGGGTACACTCGCGACCCCGACCTCCAGTCTTCCACGGAACCAGACACCGCCTGGACCACCCACCAAACACCGCTGAAGACGACCCCTCGGGCTGGCCCCACACCCTGGATGGCCCGAGGCAACAGCTAGATCAGTATTTCGCATGGGGACGTTCTCTTGGTCCTTGGTCTGACCCAGGTAGGACCCTGGGGGTATAGGGCTTTCTGTCTTTTGGGCGTGGCCTCATAGTGGGGTTAGGAGAAGTCTGAGCTTAAGAAAACACTCGGGGAGAACCTTTCTCTGGTCGTCTGTGAAGGATTCTCACTCGATGGCTGTTTCCCCAGGAACATGCCGTGGTGCTTAGAATCCACATACCTTGCCATCAGTGTTACGTGAAGTCACCTAATTCCAGGTTTCACTGTGACAGTATTAATCTTATTAATCTAACAGGCATACAGCCGTTACCCCCACTACGCACTCCGGCAGGCCTGGTCCAGAAAACCAGCCTGGGCCGGGCGGGCCTAGTGGTGCCTCCTCCTCCTGCCCCGACGTCTGTGCCTAGTGCTGACTTCATTCCCCAGGTTTAGCCAGCAGCCCAGGGCGGGGGGCGGCAGGGGCACCGGCCCGGTTAGCAGGTGGGCCTTAGCTGAATGGCCCAGACCCCGACAAGCAGCGTCTTCAGGATCACAGAACATTTTTGAGCGGTTTAATGTGGTACCAAACTGAGTCCAAATAGAAGCTATTTATAGGTGAAGCAGCATTAATGCTTCATGTAAAGCAATGCCTATTTTTAAAGTTAAAATGCATATATCTACATAGATGCGCTTTGCCGAGAAGTTAGGTCTGTTGTAGACCAGAAACCACATGTTGTGATTTCTCATTTTCTTATTTTTTCTTAGGAAACATTTCTATTTACAGTAAATATAGTTAATATGTAAATAATGTACATATATATTGATTTCTGGAGTGTTTATTCAATGTATATATTCCCACGGCTTGCATGAAAAAATATCCTTTATCAATATTTTGTTGTAAAATGAATAGTCAGTAGAATTGGAAGGTCTGTGGCTGTCCACTTTCAAATACTGTGTCACTAAATAAAAAGCAAATGCGTTGTTACAAGGCTGTCTGAGACTTGGTTCTTTAAAACAGATTGTCGGGTCCAGCAACCCACTCACCGACTCCCCTTCCCCCAGCCTGGGGTCCCCCCTCCAGGCCGGAGCCCGCGGCTTGAGCGTGGAGGTTTTGAGAAAGCGAAGCGACAGGAAGAAGCCACTGAGGAGTGTCTGTAAGCAAATGGGCAAAGAGCACTGAAAAATAAGACACGAAATGTTTAATTTGCTGCCATTTATATACTATATAAATTTTACATGCTGTATATTTACAGTGGGGCAAGTGCTTTTTAATCTTTAAAAAAACAAAGATCAAACTTTAGACATCTCTGAACAACACAAACTGTATAAACCATACAGATTATTCAGATACAAACTGTATTAAATACAGTTTTCCCCACTCCATCTCCTGATGCAGGACCAGTGAATTATAAGTGTATCACAGTTTGATAGCATATCCATATTAAAAATAAAATCACAGTATGATTTTGTCTGTAACTAGAAACTTTAAGGGACCAAGCTGACAACTCAGACTCCAATATCATAGTCAAGACAAGAGACACTGTATAAAAAAGTGTTATGTAATAAAAAACATACTGTAGGCTTTACAAATAATGTTTGGATTATACATTCATAATGTAAATACTCATCATATCTGGTAAATTGATTGGAATAGTTCCACAAAGTTCAAAAACAGAACTCGTCTATAAAATACGCCTTCAAATCTTGAATACAACTAAAATATGAAGTGAGATTAGTTTCTAGTATCAGACGTTACAGAAAACAGACTGCTCTCAAAGTCTAGTTGAGAGCTTGTGAATCTTTAAATAAGTCTTTAAATTAAATATCCATACTGTCAGTCGTTTGTACTTTTAACATTCCCACGTCTCCCGGCTGGTCTTGCACCGGCTGTCTCGCTTGGAGGAGCATTACATGGAATACGGGCGATCAACCTGAGTCTGTGATTAAGCAGCATTTGAGATGTTCTAGTCCAGGGCGTTATTTTCAATGTGATTTATATACACGGTATTTTACAGCGGTCAGCAGTTGTAGAAAGTGTTCATCCATTTGGAATAAGGGTCATTAAGAAAAGATAAAAACTAAAAAAAAAGTCCATGGTAAAATCTGTACAGTATTTACTAAAGAAGCACCACGCGGATTTGAACAGTTATTTCCTATATTTATAATTTAAGCTGGGCTGGGGATGGCTTCTGTTGAACATGTTCAATCTGAAAGACAAGAGGCAGGCAGTCGGAACACAGGGCCGAGTCTCGGGGGGCTGCAACCCCGTAACTGCTCAAGGACTCCCTCTTAGGTCCCCCCAGGTGGCAATAAAAGAGCTGGGCGGTTCCAGACAGAGGTGTGGAGGGAGCCTGAGGCCGGCGGCTCAGCAAGGAGGGCGCCATCTGCTGGGCATGGGCCGCACCGCCCCCAACCCCAACCGCGCCAATCCTTAAATCCCTTTCAGCGGGAAGAGCTTAATCCCTTAATTAGGTTTAGGTCTTTCCCTGAAAGACCCATTGATAAAGCATGTTAATTACCTGCAAATAAGCTTCTGAAGACAATTCACTTTGAAATTCATTTTAAATCTCCCTTTGCTGACTAGAAGTTACACATTTGGACAAAATTCCTTTTCAAGGGCAAATGGCTCACTCTCCCCTTGACCTCAGCACGGCAGGGCACAAAACCTGAATTACTCTCTCCCAGGGCCACTGAGAAAAGTGCCAGTAGTCAATTAGCTGGCCCCTCAAGGTTCTGCTCTGCTATGAAGGACCCAAACCTCGTTCAAACAAAGCAAAGTCCTTTCTGTCTGAACAGAGAGGGAGGAGTCGCACACACCTGACGTCCAGGTGCTCCGGGCCTGTGCGCTGTGAGGCGGGGACACGCCAACTCAGCTTCCTGAAGCACGGGGACTCGGGGGGCTTTTGAAGGAATGGGGGTCCCGGGGGCTCCTCTCTTAGGCCAGTTAGGTCTGGGTTGAGGAAACTGGATTCCCAATCTCTTCAAAGGTTTATCAAATGATTGTTGATTCTGACACTTCAAACTCATGTTCTTACAATGGGGAGGAGAGAACGGAGTGACTGCCTGGGTTTAGGGACACAAGTGTCCCCCAGCCAGGACTGATGAGGGGAGAGTCTAAACACAGTGCCAGTGCATGGCCTGGAGCTCAGAAGGGCCTCCCGCACCTGCTCCTGAGTCCCCAAGGCCCCGAACTCCATGTATGTCCCCATGGTACCTCTACAATTACGAAATACACAGACATGAAAACAGCTTACCGTAACTTGTGGATTCTGTTTTGAGGCCAAGTTTTCAATCACCTAGAAAGCAAGCAAAGGTTAAGAAACAGTTTAATGACAGTTTCATAAAATTTTTAGTGGCTACGCTGCATGTGCATTAAGTGATTACACTTAGAACCAGTTCTTAGTTTAACGTTTGTGCCTGAAACCAACACGAGGATGAGCAAGTGTGTGCGTGCCGTCACGTAGCTGTTCTCTGAGTGCTTTACTGAAAACAAGCTGATGTGACGACTGAGGGCCGCTGGTCCCACTGGACAGATGCAACGAAAGCCATGCCTTGTGGGAACAGTCCCGTCGGCCCAGCAGACTAACCAGCCTTTTAACGTTAGGAGAACAGGCCTTAGGCCAAAGAGAGTGAGAGTTAAATGGAACCAGAGAACATGAGTCAGTGAGAGAGGTAAGTGGTCGAGGTACCAGGACACAGGACACGTGGCAGAGACAAAAGGGTCCGTCCCCAGCCAGCTGGGAGGGAAGCTTGGCATGGAAGGCCAAGTGACTAGCCCTTCTTGTGGGGACAGGATGGGACAGGTGCACAAGCTCCTCGGTCTGCTCAGTGGAAGCACTGGCTGCACACCAGTCGAGTACACTTGGATCAGGGACAGGAGCACAGGGCCACCACTGGACACAACTGCAGCCCCTGGACGCATCAGAGCCCCCGAACGCCAGCTTCCGAGTCTGCACTCAACGTGCTCTCCCTGCAGAGCCGGCTCTGTGGGCAAGCTGCCACTCGCTGTGCGCTGGCAGCCTCTGGCTGGGTTCTTGAGAGAGTCCCAGAAGGAGACGATTCCGGCAACAATGTGAAATCCCCTGGGGCCCCAGGCAGTACCCACAGCCCCGCTCTCTACTTCATCCCAATCACTAGGCAGAGAAGCAACTCCCATCCTCACCAAGCCCCTTCCCCCAATCGCTGACATGTTCGTGGAAAACCAACCTGAAAGTACACATATTAATCTCTTAAAAAAACAAGCAAATACCACCTTCGGTTCACTTTCTGGCTGCCATGTGCCGCCACTGTTCCCACGGCAGGTCGCACGTGCCCTCCCAATGGAACACACCACCCCTCATGGTGTCTGCTGCTCTCTGAGCCAACACTGGGGCTCATGGGTCCCTCCTCAGTCAGCAGTCACGCTGACTGGGCCATGGGAGGCCCAGGCCTGCCCTCAACACACGACAGCTCGGTCAAGCACCAAAAGACCACTGGGCCGCCCAGGCGATGGCCAAAGTCGGGAAAGCACAGCTCAGGCGTCTGGGGGAGGGGGCGGCAAACTTTCATAAAAGACCGTGAAGGCCGGGCTGTGCTGCACCGCAGATCTAGACACTGAGACGTCATGTCCTCTTCGTATGAAACGAAGGCTTCCTTGGCCTTTCCGCGCCGGCCCGCTGCCCCGGCCCGCTGCCCCGGCCTCCTCTCGCGGGCTCGGCTGCTCGCCAGGGCCGCGGGGAGGAGGGGCTGCCATGGGTGCAGGGAGCGCGCGCTCACGAAGCAGACAAGGACCCCGGGCCCCGGCAGCGCTGAGCGGTGCTGAGCGATTCGGCAGGAGCCAGACAGAGCCCCACATCGCAGACACCCGAGGCGGCGCTCTGCTAGAGGCTGACAACTGACGTCCCTAATGACTCGAGTCAACAGACTGTGACTTTCAGGTTCTACTCAGAACGCTAGAGCTTTAAGGGTTCCAGAGAGACAGAACATACTGTGAAAACACGTCTAGCAAAAGTGGTTTAAAACAAAAGCTCTGCCCCGTCACAAGGCAACCACTTGGGGACCCAGAGCCCTAAATTCCCGAGGTGCAAATCCGGAGACTGTCAGGCCCAGTTCCTCGTCACTCGGGCCTTCGACAGCGGCTCAGGGCTCAGCGCCACGGCCTCGCCACGCGGCTGAGCGTGCTGTCTGGAGTTGGGGCGCGGGGCGGACACCCTTTTACTCCATTTGAGTTTTTCTTCTCGCGTGTCAATCACCTTTTCCAAAAAGACCAGTTTCTACATTTTTAATTCCAAGTATCTCCTCTTACCCTGGCCACACTCAGGCAGATGACACCTGTCATTTCTGCTTTCCATCCTTAAATATTTTGTTTTCTCACGGAAAGGTCCAACGCCTTCCAGAGGCAGGCCATCGGTGAGGGGAAAGCCGCCGTCAGTTCTCCGGAAATGGTCCACAGTCTCAGAGCTGGCGGCCTTGGGTAAGTGTAGTTCTGAGTCTTTACCAAAGTCCTCTGATTTCCTTGAGTGTCTCTTCTTTTTCTTTTTCTTTTTTTTGTGTCTGTGGAGGTCAGCATCAGAGTATGCTGCCGAAAGGTCTGAATCCTGCTGATGCCTGCGGAAGAACAAGCCAGAACTCAGACCGGCAAAGCAGCAAGGCGCCGTCAGACAGAGCTGGGCCTTGGCTTTTACGCCCGGCACTGCGGACACGTCGTGCAAACGCGGGTAAAATTCTCATCTAATTGAAAACGCAGTTCGTTTTCACTGTAATAATTTTTTTAAGTCTAGAGTCATAAATTCTCCGATTTCAATCCCATCCCAGCACTGCCTTTAAGGTTTACTCGGGAGCTAAGGTAGTTGGCCAAAATACCAGAGGAAGGATTTCGCTAACTTTTCCTGAAACTAGTGTCTAAAGGAAAAAAATTTTCTTGTCAGGTGTGTCAGGCACGTGGGAGGTGTTTATGAATTCCTTTTCCCTCGGGTAACCACTGTTTACCAGTGGCTTTTAGTAATCTTTTCCCAAAGTTTCGATTTTCTGAGATGTCAGATGTACGTAGCATAAAACATACAGTGACTCTGTTTGTGCTCACCTAGCGCATCACAGATAAATCACTTTCAAGACAATTGCTGAGCGACTTGGCTTTTTAAAAATACAAAAGCAAATCTCCCAATTAGATTTCAAACTAAGAAAAGGAGACAGAAAGATGGACAAAGACGAAGTTGGCAAAGGACACGTCTCAGATCCGCACGCAGAGCGAGCAGTCAGACATCGAAGGGACAGTGGCCTCCCATTCTCTGCTCACCTGGTAGCCACCGAGTTTGAAGAAAATACGAACAGGTGTGACAATAGAACTAATCTGACAATTAAGAATATTAACACCAATCGTGAGGTCAAAGACCCAAAGATTTCATTCACAGGGCATCGCATACTTACTCCTGGAGTTATAAAGCATTAATGAAAACGGCAATATCTTTTAGAAAAATGAACTTTTTAGGCGCTGTATACCATGCAATAAGACACAATTTAAAAGCAGAGCTAAATTTCAGAAATCTACAAATAGTGAAATCTGAAAACCCACAGAGATGAGAAACAAATCAACCTAATAAGCATGGCACAGCCCCCCGCCCCCTTAGTAAGCACACAAGCAGAGGGGCTCGCACGCCGCCCCCCCACGCGCCCCCCGCGCGCGCCCCGGCCCAACCCTCACCTGGAGTCTCGCTCTCGGTGTTTGTCTTTGGATTTCTTTTTCTTCTTTGATTTCTTGTGCTTCTTCGCCTTCGGCTCGTCTAAAGGCTCCCTCTGTAAGCTCCTCCACGCGTTCTTTTCTGCGTAACTGTCACTATGCTCCATGCTATCGTACCTCCGCTTCCGCGGCTTTATACTTTCGTGCCCGTGAAACCGATCAGCGAGGTGACAACCGTCTTCAGCCCCAAGTGCCATCTTGCCGTGGGAGTACTTGTCGGGGTAGAGAGGCGGGGCGTGGGGCGGGGCCCCGCGGGGGCTGCCGAAATGGGGCCCCTCCTTCTCTTTCACGACCGGCTCGCACCCCTTCCTGCCTTTGTAGTAGTCCTTGTAGGGCCGGCCGCCGTGCTGGGCCGCTCGGTCGCAGTCCCTGTCACCGTGGAAAGGCTTCCAGTGCCGCAGCTCCCTGGCCGCGTACGGGGCGTACCTGTCGTGGTAATACCGGCACCGGTCCCACCGCGTCTTCTCGGGGTAGTACTTCTCCCGGCCCCAGGCGTGCTCGCCCTCCGGGGGGTGGTGCCGGGCCCAGTCCTGGTCCGACCCGCCCCTGCTCCGAGAGTGGCGGTGGCCGTACCGGGGCGGGGCGCGGTGCTGGCCGGGGCTGAGCCGGTCGCTGTGGCCGGGGTGGTGCTGGCCGAGGTGCTCGGTCCGGCAGCGGTCCTGCGGCGCCCGCTCGCGGGCGTACGAGTGCCGCCGCCTGTGCTGCTCCGCCGTCCTGCTGCGGCTGTCCCGCGCGCGCTCCCCGCTGGACGAGCGCTCTCTCCGGTGGCGATAGTGTCCTCGGTCCACCTTTCGGAGGCTGCTGATCTTTTCCTTAACCGGAGAGCGGTCCGGGGCTTTCGGCCCAGCCTTCTGTTCCTCGCGCTGCTCGCTGGGGCTCTGTTCCGGGGCCCCGTCTGAACGACTTTCTGCGACCTTGTCGAGCTGAGCGCTCGGTGGCTCGTCTGTAGATGCCCCCGCGCCCTGAGACAGGTCCTCGGCGTCCGTGCACTTGTCTCGGCTGCTGTGAACGGAGGGTCCCTGCTCGCTGTCACCCGCGGGATGTGACGAGGGACTCAGGCTCAACCTCCCCGTGGTTTCCATGGCTACCGAGTCCCGGGGACTCTCGACCGACGTCCCTTTCACATCCTGGGCGGCTTTGCTCGGCTCGCTTGTTAAATCCCCAGGGTCGCACGGCTTGGCCGGGTGGCCGTCCGCGATGGTGCCCGGGCTGGTGTGGCAGAGACGGTGGAGACTCGGCAACGACTCCTCGGGTTTCGCCGAAACGTTTTCCGAGCCTTCTTCTTTGGCAGGTTTGGCGCCGGGGTCCGCGGGCGGCGCGGCCTTCTTCAGTTTGCTGCTGAGCCCCGTGGCCGCCTCCGGCCTCTCCTGGGCGTCGGGGGACGGGCTGCCCGGCTCCGGTCCCCTGCCGGGGTCCTCGGCGGGGCTCCCCTCTGTTCCAGTCGCACTGCAGTCAGAGCAAGACAGAGACGCAAACCGATTAATCACTCCCTAGATGGCCGTATGCATTTTGGTCACGCGCTCACAGGGACAAACGTGCCAAAACATTCATTCACTAAGCATTCGATGCCTCTAACGAATCTGGTTGAAACCCCATAGTGGCCTTATAGTTTTTGGAAACTGCAAATTTTCTCTCTTCCTCATTAGATAAAATATGAAATTGGACACCAAGCCTATCTCCTACCCCGTTTTTCAGCAACGAGGGCTCCGCTCCTCGGTTCTAGCTCCTTCCATTTTCGGATGGACTGCTGCTCCCCCTGAGTCTCACCTGCCGGCCCCCCGAGCGCAGGCGCGTCCCCTTTCCCGGGACCCCTCCTCCACCTCCAGAGCCAACGGCTCCTGGGATTACTCATACTCCGAGGAATCGCCGAGGCTTTTGAGGCTCTGGAAAAGCGTCTGCAGTAAAGGAACCCTGCCTCCGAGTGCTGAAGGGCTTCTGCTGTAGTCTCCAGGTGAATGAAAGCTGCCAGCCAACAGCGAAAACGCTGCAGCGGCCCCCACGTCTCAGCGGGGAGATGGCCGGGAGAGCGAGCACGCATGAAGCCGACACGCATCGCTGTCCAGCGCGTGGCGGTCAGACCCACGCAGCACACAACGCAACACGCATCTGGTCACAATACAGGCCCGGCTTTAAGTACCTGTGGTAACTCTCACGCACGTCACGTTTGAGAACAAACTAAGCCAAACTTGGAAAGAAACAAAGTCATCATGCAGGTGACTGAAGAGTGCCAAGCTACTGAAGTAAACCGGGAGGGAGGGTCTCTGCCGACAGCACGGACTCCGTCCCATGTTAGCGAGGAAGGCTTCCCAGCAGTGCTGCCACTGGCGAGGGCACACCACCGGCCGGGGCCATTCTGAAACGCGGGGTGCATTCCCGGGTCATCACACGATCAGGAAGCCCCACTGGCAGTCCCAGGTAAGGAGTAAGGGCTCTACAACCCTCGTCCCGACATCCGGTGGGTGAAACCCCGGTGATAGTGGCAGTTTTCAGGGACAAGAGAACTTCCAGGAACGCGAGTCCCATGTAAACCTAGAGGTGGTCAGAACCCACCCACGGCTGTCCCAGGAGGGTGTGACAGCCCCGAGGGTGATCTGCGTGGGGCGCACAGCTCCCCACGGCAGGTCACATTCTAAGCTGTCACATTCCCAGCAGCAGCACTGGTGGCCTTACCGCCCCCGGGAGCAGGGCGGTCTC
This sequence comes from Pteropus medius, assembly GCF_902729225.1. NCBI lineage: Eukaryota > Metazoa > Chordata > Mammalia > Chiroptera > Pteropodidae > Pteropus > Pteropus medius. The sequence goes on along the minus strand of NW_024340699.1, from coordinate 13,266,388 downwards.
AGCGCGCAGACTGAAATGCCACTGCATCGTACAGGCCTCTCCTTGTACTTCCGTGACGTGACGTACAGATCCATACACCGGATTAAACCACGACGGAGAAAGGGAACTGGAGGTAAACCGCCTGACCCACGAATTTCATTTCAGAATCCTAGAGTGAGCGAAACAAGCATCTGCTCCTCGAGAGTCGAGAGCCCCTGCCCTGTACCCTTCACACGTCTTCGTATATTTGTCATTAAACGGACTAAGCGTGGCAGTGCCAGAGGCCAGACGCGGACGTGTGCTAAGGACGTCCCTGCCCGACTCCAACCCTATCAAAACATCAGGTTTTCATGGACTATCGGCCCCTCACAAACGTTCTCTTCACTTTTCTGAAAAGCAAATCAGCTTCGTCGATCATTCAAATCATCCCCGGATTCGGAAAGGTCACCGTGAGACGCCCACCGTGGGAAAGCGGCGACCCGCCCACGGGCAGTTTCCTTCGCATTAAGTCGTAAGTTTACCTGGTTCCGTCTGTGGAGCCTTTCGCTTTGTGGCTGAGTTTGAAGGTCTCTAAGACCGTGTCCTCTGGAAGGGGCGGCAGAGGAGCGGGCATCAGCTGTGAGAAAAAAGAAACGAAGATACTTCCACGGTCGTGGTCACCGCACGCAAAATCTGGCCGCGCGCCCTGCCCCGCGAGAGGTGAGGCGAAGCCCGCCCGCCCCACACCCGCTCACCTTCCCGGGCAGACCATTCGCCTTAGAAAAGGGATTTTCTGCATGTAGAGCAGGCTGGACTTGGCAACTGGCACCATCGAATGACAGACCATTTTCTTTCGGGTCGCTGTCTGCACTGTTAGCACCGTTTAGGGTGACAGGCTCTCGCAGCTCGAGCCGAGAGGCCGCGTCGTCTTCAGCATCCTGAGCGGAGGGGTGCGAGCTCCCGGCCGCAGCCAGACCGTTCTCCCGGCCCAGGCCCTTTGCCTCCTCGTCGGACTCTTCAGATGACTCGGCACCATAGGGGACCAGGACACTTGAGTTCAGCTTGGACTTGCCATTCATCACTGGCTTGGAAGAGGACTCATTTGGGGCCATTTGCTTTGTGGCTTTACTGGACACTGACGTCGTAGGCGCACTCGAGGTAGACTGTATCGTGGAGGAATTGGTGACGGTGGACGAGGGGACGGGCTTGCTGGGGCTCTCCAGAGGACTGCCGTGCAGGTGAGGCTGGGACTGGCCTTGGCGAACAGGTAGCTTGTTGTGAATACTGATCGTGATTTTTTGTTTCTTGGGATGTTCTGGAATAACCGAGGGCCGGTTCACTGACCAGGTCTGAACAGAGGTTGAAGCGTTCACGGGACCAGCCCTGTTGACACTGGAGTTCCCGTTAGGACTCGACATGGAACTGCTCGGTGTCTCTTTCAATGGTCCAGTCCCGTTTAAGTGAGGGGGGTTCTGGAAGTAAGAACACACAGCCGGTGAGGGCGCCAGGAACACGCGGAGACCGTCCTGGCCGCGGACCCTGCCCACCTGGTCGTCTCTTTCTATAAACACCAATTTTCACGCACCTGGAAACATCTCCTTCTCTCACCCACTCACGCACGCACGCGCGCGCACACACGCACGCACGCACGCACGCACGCACACACACGCAC
>NW_024340699.1:13131894-13264708 GCF_902729225.1 Pteropus medius | reverse complement strand
ACGATTTTTGCCAGAGAATAAGCCCCAGACCAAATTCTTTCTGCTCCAATCTGACAGAAAGTAGCAGGCGCCGTGGCCATGTCCTCCCTGGCTGGGCTTCCTGGGAGCCCACTGCTGGACAGGCAGGAGGAGGTGCCAGCCAGCAGGGAATGACCGCCGGCCAAGGGGGCTAGGGAGAGGGTCGAGTGGGCAGACACGGAAGAGCTGCTTCAGACACCGCGTGCTGAGCCACCCCCTTTCCATGACATTCCCGAATCCCACTCAGGCGGTTACTCTGCTCCAGATTCCACCCACTGCCGCTACGTCCTAGAGGCTGCGACCTAGAGGTCGTGGGTGAAACTTGGTCCACAGATGGTTTTGTTTGGCCTTCACAATGTTTTCTTAAATATCTGAATTAGCTGCTACCTTAACACTGGCGGGGGAGGGCTCTTGAAAAATCAACAGCGGCCAGGCCACACCTCCACACAGGGCATGTGCTCTCCGGGGGGCCAGTGTCCTGATGTCACTCTTACAGAGAGCCCAATTCAGAAGCCCACTGCCTACCCAGCTCCCAGAGGCATCTGATTTGTGACTCCTGCCATAATCCAAACATAGCCCAACGTCCTTCAGAAACAGCATGCGACTAGACAATCTGCTGATTCAAAACACATCAAACTCGAACTGAAAGGCCATTAAAACATTACGGCACAGAGGACAGGGATTACTCCGGCAGGCAGACGGGCTGTCCGCAAGCTCGACATGAAGTCCAGCACAAGTCAGACCTCTACATGTACAAAGACCTGGAGCTTCACACGACCTCATGTGATGGCACACCATCAGATGCCCCCGAGGCCATCGAGGGCATGGTCAGACCCAGCTGGACAGCAGAGAGAAAATGCACATTCCTGAAAGGGCTAACCAGACACGAGCTTGTAACAGGGTCTCTTTCCTGGGTTCCAGTGTTAATCAAGGGTCCCCGGATACTTAAGCCATCAAGTGAATGGAAGTCCAGCGTGGGAGCTAAACTCTCCAGCATTTAAACATACTTATGCTCAGACTTTCTTCTTGATCATTCTGTTCAGATCATTATACTAAGATTTTCTGTCTGCTTGAAATACATCACAATAAATGACCTAAATGTAAAAGAAATCCAGCGGCATGTGAGGAGCTAGCAGCTACTACAACGTGAGCCTGAGGGCCTGAATGACACATTCAAAAACAAAATCAGCGTACAGATGACACCCTCGCTACGGACGATACCTTCATCACGTGGGGAGGAGGCTGTGGTCCGATAAACCCTGACGCGGCCTGTTTGCTGCTGACGACCCGCTGGCCGATCACGGGTCGGGGAGAGGACTGGCCGGGGCTGTGGGCGGAATGAGTCAGTTCACCTCCATTTTTCACATCATGGGACCTGGGGACAGAGAGTGATGTAGCTTAGGGTTACGAGACAGCTCCATAGCAGACACTCAGTCATAACCCCTCAGAACACAGGCTGACACGCTTGACAGCCGAGCCACGCACAGGCTGTCCCGTACGCTAACGCCAGGTGCTCGGGCTGGGAGCCAACCAGGGCAGCTGGACAGATGGCACTTTTAACTGTGTATTCTGAGGATGCCACTGTCTGAAAACTATTTTTCTTTTCTGTTTATTTACATTTTTCTAGTTATAAATACAAATAATTATAGAAAGTCTATACTATCAAGAGAAGTTAGAAACAAAACCACCCCTTAGAGGCATCTACTATTCAGATTTAACAGATTATTCTCCAGGCTTTAGTCTGTACTGATTTTTTCAATGTCGGTGTATTAAATTTGAAACCGCTTTTTCTCCATATATATTGAGCATTTGCTCATATCATTAAAAAAAAAAAAGCTTCGCCGAAATCACTTTTACAACAGCTTTATTTCCAATATATGGATCATTTACAGTGTATGTGCTCATTTTGCTACTGTTGGAAATGCTAGAGTGTTAATTTTCAGCCATTACAAATGAATACCTTGGAGCACACATCAAAATTGTCCAAGGCCACACATTTCCAGAAATGGAGTTAGCAAGTCAGAATACGCAGTAGCAACAGGAAAGAAATGAGTGGGGGTGCCGGAATTGGATCAGAAAAGCGACTGAATTGCCTATGCTCAGTGGCTGAGAGGTGACCACACCCAGGTGCTCAGCTTCCCCTTCCTGAGGCCTGCCCTCCTCAGCCACCCCCTCCCCCTCCCTCCGCGTGTTTCACTGTTGACCTGCCAAAGGGCTGGAATCGAAATCAAACTCAGGACTCATACTCGAAAGCTACCTTCTTTCCTCTGCCAAGCATCAAGCTGCTGTTTTAAAAATAACCCAAGACTGAATTTATGTTGATGAGATGAACAGAAATGACGCAACAGAAATTTGAAAATCTGCTTTCCTGACAATACCTGATATAAAAGAGAACATACGCTTGTTGACTGAGTACCGATCTGATATCACTGGTAGACACGATGGAGTCGTTCATCTGATACCAGAGGCCATTGCTAGCCTGCGAGAGAGCCAACGGGGAGAGTTTAGGCACGATTAGGGAAACAGGGCACCAATCCAGAGAGGTATAAGGAAAAGGGAATTTCACACTTTAACTGCAAAAGTCTCGCCTTTCCCCCCAAGAATGCCTGCTATCTTACAGTGTGTTGTGAAAAGTTTTTAGCAAAATCCACACGGCTTACTTTTATGTAGCAGAAGTAATGGCCAGCATGGCAATTAAAACCAGTGTGTACCAGCACTGCATACAAAACATAAATAATCGGTTCTCCGTTTGGTTGAGACATATATGGTCGGATATCAAGATATTCAGGATATTTCACATCCTAAACGGAAAGAGGAAAAGAAACATTATTTCTGAAGACAGAGCATTCCACATAGCCAGGTGTGGGGCATTTAGGCACCTGCAGAACAGTGTACCCTATGCTGTTCTAGCAGAAAACTAACTTGGTGCACCCTATTTCAAAAGACATGATTAACCTGGACGTACCTGAATCTAAGAGTGTATTTAATACAATCCTACTGTATTCTTCATTCCCTCTAAACAAATGAGGATTAAGTGAATTCTTCAAATACATCAGAGGAGACAGTAACAAAATGACAACTCTGGACTTCAGTCGTCACTTATTTTTAATGATTCGGGATTATTTCCTGAATCATCCCGAATCATTAAATAATGGATTATTTCTCCTACATGATAACTTTTGACCAACTCCTTTCAATCTTCGGAAAGTAGAAAGTGGGAAAGTTCCATGTGCGACCAGTCAGAGAACAGATGAAACGAGAAAATAAACTTGGATGAGAGACGTGGCAGGGACGTCGTCCTCGGATTCCAAATGACGCAAGCTCTCCCTGTGCACAATCGGTACCTTCGCTGACTACAAAGCCCAGATGTGGACAACAGGTACCGATTTTATTATCGGAAAGTCTAACCACCTAAGGACTATAGAAAATACACAGAACACGCTACTGGCTCAACACTTTGACAGTTTTTCCCATTACTAAGTGCTGGAAGAACTTAGAAAGTCAGGTAACAGAACTTATAAATTTGGTCATTTATACCCCTTAATAGCTACTAAAACTTAGCTCTGAAAGGTTTGATATAAAAGGTTATTAATAATATCGACATACCTTAGCAATTTTTCCTCCAGTAAAATTTGCAAAACGTTTCAGAGAAAGTGTAAGAACATTGGAGGATCTGTGTATAGTGAACCTCTTTGAGGCTGGAACCATCTTTTTACACCTTGAAATAAACAGGAACAAAAGATTAAGAAGGTTAATGAATATTTTTTTGTATTATAGTCTTTCCCTTATTATTTCTCTGAAACATTCTACATTAAGTTTCCAAAAGAAGGATACTAGATGAGAAACAGAACCTCTTTCAACCAACAGTGAAAATATTAAAATTTAAAGTACAGGGGAAACTGTTTACTTAGCACAAAAGAGAAAAGGAAGCCAGACAATTCTGAGACACTGAGCCACGCAGGTCAGTGATATTTTAAAATCAGGTTGAGACACCGAGCCACACAGGTCAGTGATATTTTAAAATCAGGCTGATACAAGTTTCTGCCGATTCAAATCAAACTGAAAAACTAACAGATTTTCAGGTGGGCATAATTCCATGGAAACAAAGCCCCATCTGGATCCAAAAGAAAGAAAAGTAATGATTAGGAAATTCCCTGCAGTTTAAAACAAAGAGCATCTCTATGGCTCGGCCTTCTTCCCCACAAAATGAGCTTCCGATGATAAGTTACCAATATCGCCTGATTATAAAATGAAAATCCACTTAGACCATATGAAACAGGGCTTCCTGAAATCGGGCCCCCTTGCCTCCGCGGGGAAACATACTCATGAATGAGCAAAATCAGCATTTTCGAGCAGACACCAGCCGCCCTAACTGCCTGGGAGAGGGGGCTCCCTCCATCACGCCCTGTGACAGGAGTCCTGGGAACGCTGCTGCTCGGCGGGGGCACAGACACGGTGCCCAAGCTGCCCTGCCATGTGGCTCCCCGAGCACTGCACCAGGTGATCCGACCTCTGCCCTCCCAGGAGCGAGGCCTCGTGTATCCCCAGTGCCCCAAGGTGCGCCTCCCGGCAGCGTCAACAGGTAGAGCCGCCAGTGTCCCCCCAGATGACGTGGCGTCTAAGGGGCATCTCGAGGCTCATCCAGACCCCCGGCCCGGCCCGGGCCGCGTACTTGCTGCACTTGTAGGAGTTCTCTCCGTCCAGCTGCTCCGGCTTCACGAACTGCTCCAGCGCCTTGTTGACGCTCTGAGCGGCCTGCGGGGACAGCAGCGTCCACGTTACACTCACTGCCACGTGTCAGCAAACAGGGACCGAGACTCACGGTGAGTTTTCACGTAAAAACAGCTTTTGTTATGATGGTCACTGTTATGTGTGTGCACGCCAACGATTCCCTCCCATTAAAGAATGAGCAGGTTAAAGCAAACACAACTATGTAAAGAGGTTGCTCGCTGCGGCATCATTTACAACAGCATGAAACCGGAAGCAAACCGAACACCTCGGCAAAGACTCTGACGTGCAGACCGTGGCGCGGTCACTCACTGCACCAGCACCCAACGGCCGAGGCGCGCACGCGCGCAGGGCCGAGCAGAATCAAAGGAACCAGCCCACTCTAATCAACAGCAAATAAACAACTCCGGAACAGTTCACGCCCAACTGTTGAGAAGAGCTCGTTTGAGGGGTGGGGTCTTATACAGAGAGCTACGGGTCTTGCATTTTTACCACAAGCACATTTCTTATTTTTACCATAAGCATGTATTACGTTTGTAATCAGAAAAACAAAGCTCAAGAACAAAAACAGGAATTTAGAAAACGCAAAAAGCAAAGCAATTTCTAAATAACCACCATCTACTCTGGCTGACACAGGCATCAGAATCTGGTTTTATTAAGATTAAGTGAAAAGTCAAAGGATAAAAAAAAAATTAAGTGTTTTAAGTTTTTTATGATGCGTACTACAAACCTTAATCACCTCTGAATAAGGTCTTAGCTTATTAAGTTTCTGAATCCATATTCTCTAACAAGTACGGACTTAATTATAAATGAACTATAAATATGTAAGGTATGACTGATTTAACCATCACAGCAATGTTCCCACTTACCTTTATCTCCAACGTTATGTCAAGATATGGATCAAAAGTATCTGAAACACCTTTGCAATTTAAACATTTAACTGGAATAAAAACAAAATGCAAAGGATAAGCAAAGTGTAATCATTTTGGCAGTCCCAACTATTAAAATGACAGAACATAAAAATACTATTTCAGAATAAAAAATTTAAACAAAGTATTTTTTTTTTCCTGCTATCAGATTGGGCAAAAAGTTTTAATAGTACACAGTGTGAGTCCAAGTGTCATGGATCTGGCCCACATACACTGCTGGTTGGAATGTAAACTGATATAACCTCTTGGAAGGACAATGTGGCCATGTCAAATTAAAATACACGCACCCTTTGATGCAGAAATTCTAATACTAAGAACTTATCCTATATACACACTTTTACGTGGACATAAAAGCACGTGTGTAAGGATGTTCAATGAAGTACAGATGGTAATTTAAAAAATTAGAAATGACCTGAGTATCCCTTGATAGGAAACTAAAATAAATGGACCACCACTGCAGGCGAAAGACTGTGCTAGACCTCTACGTACTGAAACGTACAGAGACTTCTAACGTTAAGAGAAAAATGAAAGGGACATATCTAGCGTGCTGCCAGTCTGTTCCTGCAGCGGAACCTACCAGAAGGATATACCAGAAACGGGGGTGGGGACTGTCTTTGAGAAGGGAGAATAGCAAGAACTCTGGGCTGGACGAAAGATGCTTCCCACTCTTAGCCCTTTCTTCCTGTTTGCATTTGTTAACCATACGCGTCAATTTATCAAATTTTTTTTAAATTTATTTTTAATTCTTTAATGTCACCACACATTTGACTCCTTTTATCCTGTCTACCTCCCTCCTCTCCCCTCCCACTTTATCAATTTCTAAACCAAAGTTTACCTCTAGACCGTAGGTATCCTCCAAATATCTGACAGACGAGCGTGGTGGCCTGCGTGTGTCTGTCTAATCTGAAAAACAGACAGTGACATGAGAGAAGGGCTCTACGGAAGTGACGGATGCCATGGCCGGATTTCGAGAGCATGTACGTCTGTAAAGGAACACGGATCCAGGCAGGAGACCTGGGTCATTACGTGTGGCAGCCAGAGGACAGTCTTGCCTGAACAGGACGCAGGGAGGGCGGGAGAGGCAGGCCAAGAGGCAGAATGGGATGGAGTGGAGGCTGGGAAACCAAGGCAAGAACCTGGCCCCGAAGCAAGAGGAGGACTCCCTGAATAGGATCGTGACGCGAAGTGTGAGGACTGGCTGCTGGGGGGCGGGGCGACACAGAGCGTCTCCCTGTCCCAAGGTCCACCCCGACCCAGAGGACGGAAGCCCGGCCAGGCGCGCGGGCAGGTGGCGGGGAACGGCTGGAGGTGTGCGGCGTGCTTACGGGACAGCGGGTGGCTTAGGGCTGCTGTCTAACTGTTCCTCCAATCTTCCTCTTGAGTCTCCTTTTGGACTTTAAGAGGGAAATTGCAGGAACTGGTAACTGCCCAGAGTGAGAAAGACGCAGGGAACAAATATAGGATTCGGAGGCTGGAGGGCCACAGAGAAAATGCCGCGCAGCTAGAAAGGAGAGCCCGTGAGATCGGATCTGCAGAGAGGCTGTCGCCTGGAATGAAATGACAGCGAGACCGACATTCATTTCCTGACAGCTATCGTAAAACAGATCCAAATTGTCCCAGTCAGCATTCCTTTGAAAATTCTAGCCATTTTAAGGCAATGCGCGTCACCCGAGGACGAGGCAGGGCAAAGTCAGAAGGAGAAGCAAGCACAGAGCTCCGCACCGCCGCGGTGCCCGAAGCGCGGCACCGGCGCCGCACTCACTTGTTGCTGCCGTTCAAGCAGGCCTTCTGCATGGCGTCCACGGTGTACTGGAGGAACTCGTGGGCATCTTCTTGGTTTCCGAAACGGAAGTGCCGAGCTATCCCTGCGGAGCCAAGTAAAGACGAAGCTTTATCATCACATAAGGGGGCCTGGGCTGTAACCCCCAAGTTCTAGCTTATGGCGAGGGCGTTGGAACCCCTCCCCCGCCTCACCATTTCCGAGGGAGCAGCCTGGACCACACCCAGACAGTGATGCTGCAGCCTCAGCGATAAAACTGCCCTGGGATAAATTCAACTTTGGCTATGTTGTCCCGAAACTTTGTCCAAATGTTATGTCAGTGCACACGCCTTAAATCCGGTGTGAGATCTCCCGAAGAGATTCCCCAGAAAACGGCAATGTCCGAACCCATCTGCAGTCTACCTCGATTACCTACACGTTATGTTCTGTTGCATAGTAACATTTCAGTCCTATGTCTAATTGACCAAAGAGATTCAAGACAAAATTACAGAAAAAAAATCAGAAGTATAAACAAGATAATAAAATATTTTTAGAAGTTTATGTGTATGAATATATAAAAACATTATTAGCTTAAATCATGAACTGCCAATATTCTGCCAGTTATAATCTACAAAAATGGCAATTTCATGATTCAACCGTGTGTGTGTGTGTGTGTGTGTGTGTGTGTGTGTGTGTGTGTCATGGATGTATATACACACAAACGCACAGCAATGACATTTTCTTAAAGACTAGGTTTAAAAATATTAATCATGCTTGATAATATATATACAATTAAACAAAAAGAAAAATATCACCCTCAGTTAAAATTTTGCCAGGATCCAACGATGCTCAAAAAAACGTTTAGGAAAAAAAAAGTTTGCACTGTCTGCAAACTTGGCCTGTCAATAATGCCAAGGCCAAGAAAACACCTCTTTACTCTTCGGCAGCTTTTTAGGCAAAAAGATTACAGTTTGTTAATGTGTAATTATCCACCCCTATAATTACCTAGGTAGATACCAGACTAAGAGTTAGGTTGTTTTTATTTGTATGCATTTTTTATTCCAATTCAGTTAATTAAGATAATGTAAAAGTTTGTTGCAGAAAACACACAGGAAGTACATAAGAACATTTCATATGACCTGTCAGGATCATTACAATGCAGGAGAAAAATTGAAAAGTAATTTAAAGATTACATAGAAAAAGTAAATTTATCCACAAATTTGCTAAGCTGAGTATAAATTTTTCTTTAAGAATATAATTAACTTTATTTTGGCAATTACTGTCACTATGTATATTGTAATATTCATAAACTGAATTAAAACTAATTCAAAGCCACTTAAAGAAACCCATGGCGTTCGTATTATTAGTGTTAGTATTACTCAGCCTAGCAATCCAAGTATCTGGGGGGAAAAATCGTTGTAACTTATCAGTGATTTTGTTAACAAACTGAATTAACTTTTTTAAAAATTTGCTTATATTAAACTGAATACTGTCTTCTTTATTATATTGTCATCTTTCGCTTTAAAGTTTTAAAATGTGTTTATATAGTAAATGTTTTACTAAAAATTTGTTATTAATAAAAGACATCCCCATGTATGATAAAACATTTGTTTGTAATAATACACAATAGGCTCATCTTTTACCAATTAGGCCATTAAGACAAATTAGCTAACAAATACTAAAATAAACTATAATAGATGATACTTACGCCGCATCTCATTAATGACAAACATCGGTTTAATGACGTCCCCAGGATTACTGAGTGCCTGGGTGATATGCGCCTGCATTGTACACATCATACAAAATCCTTCCGCGTGACCTGAAAGGTAACAGACGATAATCCTCCAAGTTAGTAAAATATGACACTATATACATCGAGGGACGTTACAAGGAAGGGACACACTCTTGAAATGCAATAATAAGAGCAATTATGTCATGCACTGAACTATATATTTTATTCGTTTTCATGTAACTCTCCAAAAACCTAAGCGATAAGCATATACGGGCTCTATTTTACAAGAAAGGAAACCAAAGCTCAGAGTTAAGAAGTTGCCCAAGGTCGGACAGTTAAGCAGCAGACACAATCATCAAATCATAGTCTTTCTAATTTCAAACCCTGTGTTCTTAACGACTCTCTGTATTGGAAAAATACTTTTCTTACACTACTATTTGTCTCGAAGGATAAAAGAATGTCTCTCAGACTAGGGACCAGAAATCCCTCTCTGGCTTTGTTGGTCACATACATGCTCTCTGTTGTTTTTCTTTTTTTTTTGTGACTTGTTAAAAGCATGAAAACCATTCTCGGCTCGTGATTGAGTGGCGCTACTGGCATCTAGTGGGCACAGGCCGTGGGTGCTGCTACACATCCTGCAAAGCACAGGACAGCCTTCCCCATGACAGAGAATTACCTGGTCCCAAAGATCAGTAGTACTGAGGCTGAGAAACACCGTCTTAAACAAAGCTTTAAAAGTCTCAAAAGGACCAAACTATTTCCCAATTAATATAACTGTGTCCCAGAATAAAGCTAAAAAATAATTTTTTAAAATCCGGTACCCAACAACATAAAATTCTAAACAAAAAGTACGAGGCATGCAAAATGCAGGACAGACCAATAATTAGGAGAAATAAACAGAAACAGATCCAGAAATGACACAGATAACAGAATCAAAAGACAAGGGCATGTAAAAAGACGTTATATGTTATATTTATACGTTCCAGCAGGTAGAAAAAGAGCGGGATAAGAAGCGACATGGTAATAGGTCCAAATCTACTTTACAAATGAACTGTAGAATTTCTGAGATGAAAAACACACCAGGAGGGATTAATAACAGATTAGACACAAGAGAAGAGAAGTGAATTTGGAAACAGCAGCACAGGTTATCCATAATGAAATACGAAGAGAAAACAAAAACTTTAAAATAACAACGACGACAAAGACAAGCGTATCAGTGAGCTGTGTGACTGCGTAAGTTTGGCCCTAAGGTGCAGGGAACTGAAGTCCGAAGGTGAAGGGCCAGAACGAATATTTCCAGAAACGACTGCCTAAAAAAGGACAGTACAAGGGGGTTTTTAGGGTGATGAAATGGTTTTGTGGTTATGTGAATCTATACCTGCGTTAAAATTCATAGAACTGTATACCAAAAAAAAAAGTTAACTTTATGTGAATTATAGATATCAAAAATGACTGAAAGTTATACAACTTTGAAACAGTAAATCCACAGATGTAAGAATCTCATAAACTCCAAACAGAAGAAACATGAAGAAAAGTACACAAAAGACCACTCGGTCGAATTGCTTAAAACTATAATAGAAAGAAAAATTTTTAAGCAGTTAGAAGTAAAAACATTACGTATACAGGAACAAATGTAAAACTGACAACAGACTTTTCATTAGAAACAACGCAAGCCAGAAGACACGTAGTAACATCTTTCAAGTATTAAATAAAAAGTTGAGAGAGAATTCTATACACCATGAAAACATCTTTCAGAAACAAAGACGAGTTCCACTTCTGGGAAGATGGACTTGAGGTACTTTTCTCTAGTCTTCCCACTAAGTACAACAAAAACCACCCAGACGCTGTATATAAAACGAACATGAAAAAGCTGCGAACGGCAGAGAGAAAAACGCAAGCTCGTAACCTCAGGACCGAGGAATGAAGGATGGCGAGTTTCCTGGGTTTTCCTTGAACCTCACACGTTCCAGGCTTGATGCTGAAGAGCCTGCAACCTGAACACACCAAACATGGAGAGGACAAAGCCCAGCCAAAGCCTGCTGTCTCCCCCAGAGACCAGGAAAGGGGCGGCCCAGCAAGACCAAAAACTTTGGGACCGTGATCGCTCTACTCCAGCCAAACGCCACAGAAAACCTGCGGCCCCACGGCCACCCCACGCCAGCAGAGGGCCAGCGAGGGGCCTGCACGTCCACCTGCCAGGCTGCAGTGAGGCGTCCGGTCCGACCCACCCCGGGGTGGTGCTACAAAAGTAGACTGGAGGCTGGGACTTGCGACCACGCTGGGTGATGACGAACCACACTCCCGTCCCGCGGTGTCAGTGAGCATTGAGCAAGGAGCCTGGACGTCCCCCCGCCGTCTCGCCCCCCCGGAAGTGTCAGCCTGAATCAGGGCTTTCGCCACCACTCAGCGGTGTCGGTGGAAACCATGTGGGAGCCTGGAGATAACGCAGGAAAGAACCAGCGAACACGGAGACAGAACAGGAGGGGTGACCTAATCGGGACAGAGAGAAACAGACCGGGGGAAAATGAAGAGAGGTTCAGGGCCCTATGAGACTCTAACGAAAGATCTCACACACCTGTTCCCAGAGCCCCAGAAGGAGACGGGGGAGAAGGCTGAGCTGAGAAAGCACTACAAGAAATGCAGGCTGAAAATTTCTCAGATTTGGCAGAAGACACACTTCTCTAGATTTAAAAAGCTGAGCAAACCCCAAACAGGAAACCACAACCACAACAACAACAACAACAACAAAGAAATCTATGCCAACATACACCATTAAACTTCTGAAAACTACAGGCAGAGGAAAACACCATCTTACCAGCAGGAGAAGAACCACTGGAATGAGAGTGGATGTCACGACAAGAACCGCGGAGGCGGAAGGGGGATGCACGGCAATTTGCAAGTGCTGCAAGCAAAGGACTGTCGCCCAGATTCCAAGCCCCTGTGACAATGTCCTTTGGGAATGAAGGGAAATCAAGCTATTCTCAGATGAAGCAACACTAAGAGAATTGGCCAGCCATAGGTTTATCCTAAAAGAATGACCGAAGTAAGTTCTCTAAACAAAAAGAAATGATTTTTTTAAAAAAAAGAAACCATGGACCATCGAGAAGAAAGAAAAACCATGGTAATCAAAAATATAAGCAAATAACAATAAATAGGCTTTACTCTCTTGAGTTTTCTAAATACGCGACAGTTGAAACAAATTACAACGCTGTCTGACATGGCTGTAAATGCATGTAGAAAAAACACTTAATGACAGGATAACTAGGGGAGGAAAGGGACTTGGACGGTAAGGCTTCTATATGTCCCTTGAATTGGTAAAATGACAACACGGTAGACTGTGAGGTTATGCAAACCTATAGCAACCACAAAAAAAAAATTATATAAAGAGATATACTCCAAACATCATAAATAAGTCAAATTAGAATTCTAAAAAATGTTCAAGTAACCTAAAGAAAGGTAGGGAGAGAGAGAGAAACACAGAATAAACAGAAAGCAAAATAGAAAATGGCAAACTTAAGTCCTAATATAGCAATAATTATCTTAAATGTAAATGTTCTAAATATGCCAATTAAAAAGACCTAGATTAAGGAAGTAGATTGAAAACATGAACCAACTACACGGTGTCTATAAGAAACTCACTTCACGTGCAATGACACAGGTAGCCTGAACGAAGAGGAATGCAAAATGACGTGTCATGCAAACACTCACCCAGAGAAAGCAGGGACGGCCACATTAAAGCAGATAAAGTAACTTCTTTATCTGCTTCAGAGCAAAGACAGCTGCCCGAGAAAGGGACAGCATGTAAAGGATCAGTCCATCAAAAAGACACAGCGATCAATAAAGCTGTAAAACACATGAATCAAACTCTGACCGAACTGAAAACAGACATGGAAAAATCCACAATTAGAGTCAGAAACCTCAACATCTTCCTGTCAACAACTGACTGAACACTGAGAAAATCAGCAAGGATATAGAAGAACTCAACATTACCATTAGCCAATAAGATCTAATCAACATTTAGAAAACACTCCACCCAACAGGGAACACACATCTGTTTCCAGCGCTCACAGAAACATATGCCAAGACAGACGGTATATACTGGGCCACAAAACGAATCTCAAAAAATGTAAGAGAACTGAAATCATACCATGTGTGTTCTCTGACACAAGGGATCACACTAGAAATCAGTGAGAGATAACGGGAAAATCTATAAATACCTGGAATAAGTAACACACTTCTAAATAATCCAGAGATCAAAGAGTAAGCTTCAAGGGGAAAAAAAAATACACTGAACAGAACGAAAATGAAAAGACAACATAACAAAAATTTGGAGATACAGCTAAAGCAGTGCTGGCGAGGGGAATTTATAGCGATTACCAGTATCAGGGACAAAACCAAGGATGGCAATGCAGACCCTGCAGACATCAGAAGGATAACGAGGGGACACTGTGCATAACCTCACACACACGCCTTTAGCAACAATGGAGCGATTCCTCAAAAAGTAAACTGCCACAACTTATCCAATATCAAATACATAATTTGAACAGCCCTATACCTGTTAAGGAAATTGAATTTGTACTTTAGAAACTCTAAAACAGGACATCTGCAGGCCAACATAGTTTCACTGATGAATTCTACTCAAGGTTTAAATAAGAATTTACATCAATTCTACACAATCTCTTGCAAAAAATAGAAAAGGAATTAACATATTCCAAATTCGTTTTATAAAGCCAGTATTACCCTGATATCAAAACCAAAGATAATACAAAGATAGAAAATAACAGACCCATATCTCATGAAGAGAGATGTAAAAATCCTTAACAAAATATTAGCAAATAAAAATCAGCAAAATACAAAAAAAAAAAAATTAAGCGTCGTGACCAAATGGAGTTTATTCCAGGAATGCACAGATGACTCAAGACTGGAACTTTTCCTAGTATAATCCACCACATTTAACTGGCTAAATAAGAAATATTACATGATCCTATCAATTTGATACAGAAAAACCATTTGACAAAAATCAACACTCATTCACAATGAAAAGGAGTCAGGAAAACAGAAACAGAGGGGAACCTCCTTGACTTAAAGAAGAGCATATACCAAAAACCTACCATTATTATCACACTGAAAGCTGTTCCCCTAAGATCAGAAAGCAGGCAAGGAGGTCTGCTCTCTCTCTTAACATAGGGATGGTAGTTCTAGCCAGCGAGACAAGGCAAGACAAGGAAATCAAAGGCAGACAGATCAGTAAGGAATAAGAAAAAATGTCCCTATCTGCATATAACATGACCATGCAAAAAAATTCAAGGACTCTACAAAAAAAATTTAATAATAATAATGTCTAGAACTAGTGAGTCAGTTCAGCAAGGTCACAGGATTTAAGATCAACATAGAAAAATCAAACAAATCTTTATATTCCAGAAATACACACGCAGGCACAAAAATTTAAAATACACTACCATTTATAATCCCTCGAAAAATAAAAGAATATGGTGTAAGTCTAACAAAACAAGACAAAACATGAGAAAGCTATAGGATGTTGGTGAAAGAAAGTAAAGAAGATGTAAATAAATGCAGACACACACCAGGTGCACAGACTGCAGATGTCAACCAGCACTGCAGAGACTCCCGTTCCCCCCAAACGGAGATGCAGGTTTAATGCAATTCCCATCAAAGTCCCAATGAGATTTTTTTTGTAGATACAGACAAGATTATTCTGTAGTTTATATGGAAAGATGAACTAAAATAGCTAAAACGATTTTTAAAAAGAGTCTGTGGGTGGAATCCCTCTATCCACCATCGAGACTTATTACACAGCTACAGTGATAAAGACTGTGTGGAAGGACAGATGCATACCTCAGTGGTTCAGAACGGGGAACCCAGACACAATCCCACACAAATATGCCCAGTGATTTTTTACAAAAGTATAAAAGCAACTCAATGGAAGAAGATAGCCTTTTCAACAAATGGTGCTGGAGCAAATGGACAGTCAGATAAAAAAAAACGAACCTCAACCTAAACCCCACAGTATACAAAAATTAACTTAAAATGGATCGCAGACTTAAATGTAAAGTGTAAAAATATAAAACGTTTAGAGAAAAGAACATGAGAAAATTTTCAGCGTCAAGGGCTAGGCAGAGAGATCTTAAACTTGACACCAAAGGCACAATCCATAAAAGAAAAAGTTGGACTTTACCAAAATTAAGAACTTTTGTTCTGTGAAAGACCCTGTTAGGAGAATGAAAAGATAAGCTTCAGATGGGGATAATATATTTGGAAATGACATGAAAAAGGGAACAAAGAATAAACGGGGCAGATAGAAAACCAAGAGCAAGATGGTAAATGGAAATCCAATCATATCGATAACCTCGTGAAATAAAAGCGATGTACATCTCAAAATAAAAGACAGAAACACAGCAGACGAACATCCTTATTAAGTACACATGGAACATTTAGCAAGCCAGACCACGTTCTGGTACAAAAAAACAAGACTCAAGTTTAAAAGGATTCAAAAACAAATGTATATATATATATATATATATATATATATATATATATATATATATATATATATATACACTCTCTGACCACAATGGAATTAACTAGAAATCAATCAAGACAATGTCTAAAAAGTCCCCGAGCATTTGGCAACTACACAACACACTTCTAAATAATCAAAAGGCAATTGGAAATTATTTTGAACTGAATAAAAGTTAATATATGACATATCAAAATGTTTGGGATGCAGTGAAAGCAGAATTTAAAGGGAAATTTATAGCACTAAACACTTATATTGAAAAGATGAAAGATCTCACATCCAATGACCTGAGATTCCACTTTAAGAAACTAAAACAGAGTACATCAGATCTAAAGTAAGCAGAGGAGTCTACGGCCATGCCACCCTGAACGTGCCTGATCTTGTCTGATCTCAGAAGCTAAGCAAGGTCGGACCTGGTTAGTACTTGGATGGGAGACCATCTAGAAAGACCAGGCCCTGTAGGCAATAAAATAAATAAATGAATGAATGAACGAATGAATAAAAGCAAGCAGGAGAAAGGGAATAAAAAGAATAGAAACAAACATCAATGAAACAGAAAACGAAATAACAATGAAACCAAGAGCTAGTTCTCTGAGAAGAGCAATTAAGATGAATAAAACTCTAGTCAGGGAAAAAAGAGAGGAGGGCCAAATTAACATCAGAAAAGAGAAAGAAAATCACAACAGAGCCTATAGAAATTAAATAAGAAAACATTATGAACAATTTTATGTCCGTACATTCAACTAAGAAAAATTCCTTTAGAGACACAAACTACCAAAGGCCCCTGATAAAAAATATAGATAACCTGAATAGGCCTATATCTATTAAAGACGTTAAATACGTAGCAAAGAAAAACTACCTATGAGAAGCTCAAAGGCCCGAAAGGTTTCACTCATGGAATTTACCAAACATTTAAGGAAGAAATAATACCAATTCTACACACACTCTTCCAGGAAACGGAAGAGAATTAAACAAAGTCATGACGCCACCACTACTCTGATGCTAAAGCCAGACAAAGGCACTCTAGGTAAAGAAGCTATAGACTGATATCTCTCACGAACAGAAACTTTAAAAAGTTTTAGTAAATCCAATGATACATGATCAAGTGGGGCTGTCTCAAGAATGCAAGTTTGGCTTACATTCAAGCTAACACTGAACATGGTGAAGGGCATCCATAAAAATCGACAGCTAATATCACACTTAAAAGTGAAAAACTTAATGCTTTTCCCCGAAGATCAAGAGAGAGACACGGATGCCTACTCTGCCCGCATCTGTCAGACACCGCGATGAAGGTTCCAGCTAGCGCAATACGGGACGAAAAAGAAATAAAGAGCATGCGGTCTGGAAACGAAGAGGTAAAATTTTCCTTATTCGCATGATTGTCTCTATATAAAATCTTAAGGAATCTTAAACAACAACAACGCTACTAGAATAAATGAGTGAGTTTAGCAAGGCTGCGGAATATATAAGATCAATATCCAAAAGTCAACTTCATGTCTATGTTCTAGCAATACACAATCAAAAACTGAAATTCAGAAAATAGTACCATTTATAAGAGCTTTCAAAAAATGAAATACTTAGGGATAAATCTGATAAAAAACATGCATATTATATTTGTACACTGAAAACTACACAACATTGCTAAGAAAAATTAAAGGTCACCTAAATAAATGGAGAGGTAAAGCTTGTTTGTGGGTCAGAACACAATATTGTTTAGATATCAATTTATCGCAAATTGATTTATAGATTCAACACAATACTAATCAAAATCCCAGGAAGCTTTTCTGTAGAAACTGATAAGTTGATTCTGAAATTCATTTGGAAATGCAAAGGAATAAGAACAGCCAAAACAACTTTGAAAAAGAATAAATAATTGAAAAATAAAAACTAAAACTATAATATATAAAGTCCTGAGGGAAAAATAAAAAAGAACAAAGTTGGAGGACTTATCTGACTTCAAAACTTTTAAAAATATAGTAATCAAGACACTATGTTATGGTATCAAGATAAACAGTGGATCGATGTAACAGAAAAGAGTCCAGAATAGATCCAAATGTATACAATTGATTTTTGACAAAGGTGACAAGACAACTGAGTGAAAAAAGGACGAACTTTTGAACAAATAGTGCTGGAACAACTGGACCTCCATATTGAAAACCATGAACTTCGATCCATTCTTCACACCCTAAGCAAAAATTAACTCGAAATGGATAACTGACCTACATATAAAAGCTAAAACTAGAAAACCTCTAGAAGAAAATATAGATAAAATCTTTGTGACCTCTGGGCAGGCAGATTTCTTCAAAAGGCAGTGTGAAGAGAACATTCTCTCCAGACTGGGAGATAATATTTGCGAATTACATATCTGATAAAGGACTTCTATCCAGATAATATAAAGAACTCTCAAAATGCAATTTATAAAAGACCCAGTTATAAATCGAGCAAAAGAGATGAACGGGCACTTCAGCAAAGCAAATACACGCATGATAAATGACCACATAGAGAGATGGTCGACATCACCATTCATTAAGGAAGTGCAAACTAAACCCGCAGAAGGCACTGCACGCCACATACCTACTCGAATGGCAAAAATCGGAAAGACTCACCGCTCCCAGGACCAGGTGGAATACGGAGCAAATGGAACTCAGTCCGCCGATGGCGGAAATGTAAAATAGAGCGATCCCTTTGGGAAATGGTTCGCAAGTGTCTTAAAGTTAAGCACACGCGCGCCAGCGCCGTAGAACCAAGCCATTCCACTCCTAGATATTTACCCAAGAGAAATGAAAACATCCTTATGAAGATGTGTTTACAAATATTCACAGGAACTCGATGAGTCCAAAACGGGAAAGGCCCAAATGCCCACCAACAGGTGAATGGAGAAACAGACAGACAGCCATACAGAGGACGCTACTCGGCAATGATCGTGGCCACTGACACATGTGGCCGCATGAAGCAACGTGGAAATATCTGTGCTGAGCGAAAGAAGCCAGGCGATGTAAGTATACTGTGTGTATTTCCACTCACAGGACAGTCTAGAAAACACGACCTAATCTGCAGCAGCGGAGAGCATATCAGTGGTGGCCGGGGGTGGAGCGACGAGGGGTGGGAGGGGGTAGAAGCGGGTGACTTGGAAGGAGCACTGGGAAGCTGTGAGGGGGTGACGAACAGGTTCGCCATCTCGGCTCGGGGGATAGTTTCACAGGTGTACACAAACGTCAAAATGCATATTTGAAATGTGCAACTTATTGCATATCAATTATACCTCAATAAAGCGAGAGAGAGAGAAAACTGCCAATAGCATGAAAGACAGGCGCCTAATTCCGGACACTGGTAGCTCCCTCTCCCCCGCTGCCAGGTGCCAGGGCTGGGTTCTCATCCACACCCTACTTTCATTAAGCACAAAAGTGAGAGGAAAGCCGTCTGTGGGGAATGAATTATGGACTTAGAAAGGGAGGAAATGAGGGCCAACAGAACGTTATGCTGTAATCTAAAACCCCTTGGCATAACAAACACCTCCAGGCAGTGAGATTCTAGGTGATTTTCCTTTGGTTTCTTTAAATTTTTCTGTACTTTCCAAATTCTTTATAAGCATTATTTTGCTCTTTTGGGGGGAAAAATACCATTTTAAAAGAACCAATTTAAATTCTCCACTAAGTAAAGAACTATTCAAAAAGAAACCAAGGGGCTTTTTTCCACCCAGATAATTAACAAATAGCACCTGAACATAACACACTCAAATCTGAGCATTAATGTAGATCAAAGAACAGGGAGATTTCATTTATAAAGGGTGAAGGATATTTACAACACATGTAGGTCAAAACCTCAAAAAACGATATGTTCCAAATTCTGAATTTCACTCGTCAACCGCTGAGCTGGCTCTCACCTAATTAAAGACCATAATATGTTTTAACTGATTTCCTGCCCGTAAGGTTGAAAACTGAGCTCTACTGAGCTCTCGCACGCTAAAGGGAAAGCCTTGTGTGACTTTCCAGGAGGCTGGGGGCACGAGCCAGAGGCTCCTCTCCACCAGGCTCCCGAGCCTGTCAATGAATCAAGCCTTACAACACCAGGTGGGGATGCCTGCGAGGCAGGGGTTCTTAACCCTGTCTGTCCCAAGCTGTCGGTGGCAGACGTTCATGTCACATTTTTAAGCAAGTGTAGAAAGCCACCAGGGGTGGGGTTCAGAATTCCAAATGCTGATAAAATATTTCTTTTTTAAGTAGCTTCACGGATCAAATTAGGTGCAAAATGCTTTTTATGCAACCTGAATACAAACCTTAAGTCTTCCTCCACGGCTTTTAAAAGAATAAACCAACTTCTTAGTAATCGCAGAAGTCTTGACTTAATTCCTCACTTTCATTTTGGAGAAAAAAAATGAAAGTAGGTTAGTGTACCACAACACTGGGCACGAAACGACACGGAACACTTACATGTCTTGGAGTGTTCGTGAGACAGCATGTAATTGGCGAGAGGTGGCGTGTAAGTAAGACACTGTAATGCTGCGTTGGCAAAACAGGTGTTGCCCAAATTCTGGAGCCCAGCTCCGACTCTATGGGTTTGCTGCCACTTCAGACAAATCTTCTCAGATGGGAAAAGAACTTTTTGTGGAGGAGTGATGCCATCACCTAGGGCTAGAAAAACAGACGACAAATATTTAAAAACAAAGCTTTGCATGCTGGTGAAGCGAAATGAATTGCAACACATCAAATCTGAATGCGATCCAGATTCTAAATCTTATTACCAGCTAACCAGAAATACAGGGGAGAAAGGGATCTCCTTAAAGACAACTCAGAATGTGGGAAACTCTAAATAATTTGGTTTCTTCAGTAAATAAACAGCAAGGACAATGATGGGGGGTGATGTTACAGAGTAAAAGAAACTTACAAGACACCCCCCAGATGCAAACGGTAGACTCTGTTTGGAGGTTGATTTCAAAAGCCAACTGTTAAAAATAATTACATGACGACTAGGGAAATTAGAACACTGACTGGATTTTTAATATAAAGATGTTTTAATTTTTAGAAAGAATTATTTAGATATATGCACTAAAATATTTATAGATGAAATATGAAGTCTTGGATTTGCTGTAAAGTGATGGGGAGGGGGAGAGGAAAAGTGGGTGGTGGAATAATTGTCCGTGAGTTGATAAATGTCAAAGCTGACTGATGGGTACATAAATGTTCGCTATAATTTCTTTTACATCTATTTAATTTTTTTCAATTAAAAAAGAACTAAAAATAACACAATCAACAGACAGTGCATGATAAGGGGAGTCTCTATAACATTTACTGTGGATGCCTATATTCGGTACCGCCACCATCAGTCACTGCTATCCTGACCATCTTCCCATTTATTGAGCCCTCACTGTCTGTCAGAGTTGGTAGTGATGTCATCCCCATTCTACGAGTAAGGAAACAGGTTTCTGAACTCAGGCTGTTGGGCACCGCTGTACATACTTGTAAGTATACTATACATGGTCTAAAAAAAGGTTCTTCTCTATTTCTAAGACTTATAAACAGATTGCTAATGACAAGTATTCTAGAACTCAGGTGGAGCTCAAAAACAACTAATTTATTTAGGAAAGCTCAAAATCATCGACAGCAAGACCACTTTTTCAAAAGTTTGCCAGTTCCTTGGCGCTATTGAAGACGGAGATGCCTCTTAATGAGGGCTGAAGTACGCAAAGGTAGGCTTCAGCCTGGCGGGGAATCTAGAGCAAAATTAGACACGAGAAAGGAGTGTGTAGAGAGTAGAACAAGGGCCCTCAAAAGGGCAAGGTGGGGTGACGTGAGCTAAGTCCTGAGGGAGAGTGAGGAGCGGGCAGGCTGGAGTCTGTGAGGAGATGTTCTGTAGCCAAGTCTCCAAGTCTCTGTGGTGAAGGTCTTTAAACTTTAAACCTCTATGTAACATTCAATCAAACTGTTTGTTCTGTGGTGTAACGTTTTTCCCACCCAAAACATCATCAAATCACACCGCTCACCCCCATACCACGCCACCACATTTACCAAGAGGACCCCAAACAACATAAGAGCCTAATTACCCTAAGCCAACATTCTCTGCAGGAACTAACCTATTTTCTTTGCAGTTCAAAGCTTCCAAACCCAAGTCTTAGAAGTACCAACTACAATGTCAATGTCTTATTCAACTGGCTGAGTTGTAACAAATGTAACCACACTTACAGGGTCTCTAGAATGTAACTAGAATGTAACATTTACATTGGCTGTTCTCTTTCAACCAGCTTTACTACACACCATTGTAACTGGCAAAAACAAAAAAACAAACAAATAAAAAAACCCACAGTATTTTTAAAAACATCTTTAAATTTTAAGGGACAGACATCTATTTAATAGGGTACGACAGTTAACTGACAAGTTAACAAAATGCTTGCCCATCTCAATTCTCACCAAGATAAAGTTTATCCTTCAAAAACTCAGAAATAAAGGAAATTACAAATACCATAGTAACTAAAAATAATCTGCCCTGTTACAATACAAATGTTAATCATGAACGAGCAGCAGAGGAAAATGAAGCCTGTCATAATGTAACTCTGCTGGCCACACAGTGGCAACGGATCTTGCAAATAAGCCCCTCTATGAAACTACCAACCCACTGACAGCATTTACAGAGTTTCTTGGAGGGATTCTGTCTTTTAAAAAGTACCTTGATCCTTTTGTGGTGATGGCTTTGATTTATCAGGTACAGATGAACTTGAATAAACTACAGCACCAGGTACTGGTCCTAAAGAAAGTGTATGATTTGAAACATCATTTAACGAAGACACAGCACCCCAGCTGGCAGAACCTGCATCCATGTCTCCAGGTGAGACTGCCTCAGAACTGCCAGGCTGATTCTGATAGGTTGATGGGTCAGAAGATTCAGAAGCTTTGTCAACTATGGTCATTGTTCAACTCTGCAAGAGACGAAAAGCATACATTGTTTCATAAGATCAGAAAAGTAATCTACTTAGTCTACCAGATGTCGAAAAGTTACTCTAGTCATTTTTAATTATTTTCAAACAAATTACCCACATATAAAAGCAACAGTATCTTTTTGTTATAATTTCCTTGTGACACGGCGTTATGCTAATCTGAACATATCAACAATTTTTAATTATAAAGTCTTCAATGAAATATTTGAGTATATCTTGTCATTCTATTCCATGCCTCTTAAAAGTCTGATATTTTAGTTTATAATCAGGTACCTCAATTTCCAATTCCATACATTTACTAAGTACCTATATATTTTTCTCTCTATTGTTTAAAATTAGAATGTGAAATACACTAATACATTGGACTCAGGCTCAACTACACGAAGAGAAATTTTAGCTTTAATTTTGATCGTAAAGTTAAAAAAAATTAAAATACATTTTTAAAAATATAGGAAGTCTCACCTTTGAAGCCCATTTTTTTTGAAGAGGCTCATTTATGTGTTAATATATAACTTTTTAAACAAAGCCCATAACATTACTGAGATCAAACTTGAACACACATACATGTTATAATAGTACCTAATTATAATTTTCTCTTTAAAATCTTAGAGCTACCCCTAATTGAGCATCTTCTCTGTGCTGGGCATTGTGTTAATCACTGGACATGCATTAACTCACTTTTCATAATGGACCTATGAAAGATTAGACAGAATCCACAGGGTTTATAAAACGGAGCAACTATAACCCAAACTAGTCGGCAACTGGGACTAGACACCAGGTCCAACACTCCGGGCTAGGGTTCCTTCTGGCTATACCAACCTAGTCAATAGACTGCTTTTAGGAATGTTCCCCAAATTGCCCAGCGGCTACCAAATCCGGCATGTCACTACTTCCTAGGTAACCTTCCAGGCAAGCCCCGCTAGCCCCCGGCACCACTCGAACACCTAGACTTGGCATTGCCTGGCCTAGGAACCTCTGCAAACTCCCCACCGCCCATCCTAGCTGCTCTCTCTGGGCTCCGCGCGTGCTCTTTTTGACTTAACTCTCCTCCATCCTTCCACCTCCCAGTTTAGAATTCATTTCCTCTGGGACGCTCCTTGACAACCCTCGTCCCCCAAGACTGCATTAGCACCTCTCCCATAGGCTCCCAGCGCCTAGGCTGCTACTCCAGAGCAGCTGTACCTGGTGCTCGCCACCATGTCCTCATTTGCAGCCCTGGCCTTGCATACAGAAAGCTTTCCATACATGTGTGAACAAATGAACGAATTCTGGAGATAGGCAGTCAGCGGTGTTTGCGTTTAGCACCAGTTTGTGCTATGTGATTTCTATACAATATCTCATTTAATCCTTAAAAACTCTAAAGTAGGGATAGCGTTTAAAACCTGTATGAGAAAATATTCAATACAGTAAAAGTATAATACTCATGTACATGCCACCTCGATGAACATTACAATGCAGTGTCTGCTCACGAGGTTTTTTTAAAAGCTTCAAAATTTTGCTGTAATTTTAATTAAGGCATGATTATCACCCCCTGAAAGTACAACTTTTTGGAATCCTTCGTAGAAACAGGAGAGTACAGGTTCATTAGATCTTAATAAGATAAAAACCGAACTGAAATTTTAAGTCAATGTAAGATACTGGACCTTCCTTCAGGAAGAAAACTTAAGCCGTATTGTCCAAAATAAAGTTTAAAGTTTCCTCATCAAAGAGTCAAAAGAAGTTATGAAACACTGTGGAGACAGTAAGAAAACAAAAGAGGAGGAAGAAGAGGAAGAGAAAGGAGGAAAAGAAAGCCAAAACGGTAATAAGGTTCGTCCAGCCTGATTTACAATGGCATTAAATAGCAAAAACATTGATTTCCCAGGGATAAACATCCCTTTAAGACAATCATTAACAAATGACCAAATAAAGCCATTTTACTGGCTTGGGGGGGGGGCTCTTAAATGAAAATGAGAAATATTACGGAACGCATACAACTGTCATCAATAACCACACTGCATTATAATTTTGAGAAAACAAATCAAATCCATCCATTTGTCTTCATTTGTACACTCAGCCAAAGAATTCTTACCCTAAAGACATGAGACATCAAACTAAGCTCCAACTGCTATGGAGATAAAACCTTTCTAGAAGCCAAGCAATGCCCTGCAGGACCTAGGACGCACGTGGTTTTCTCAGCATTGCTGTGACAAATCTCCAGACCTGTAAGGAACCACTTCAGTGAAAAGTTTAACATTTCTCTTAACATCTTCTGGTGATAGATACACAGAGTTCCAAAAGCATGTTGTAAAAAACTTAGGACTACATGAATCAAGGCTGGATGAGTGTGGAGAAATGAACCGAACTGGCTTCACGAGTGTCTCCTTTGCTGTTCATACAATCTTTGATTCAAAAGTCTTAAAATTCTCAGTCCCTTATATGGTATTTCTACCAAATGGCAAACTACGTTATTCTTTATTTTTAAAAGAATAAGTATATGCTATTGTGGCACTCCACATACACTGAGGTAATGATATCAATACATGTAAAAAGAAACTCTTACATTCTGCTTCGTAAACAATGTAATCTATGTTCTTGCACAAGCTTTAAGATGACAAAACCTTGATCTTAATTATTTTTTAAGTCGTCCCAACAACTAAGCCTTAAACCTTTACAAACCAAACATCGCGGACTTGATCCAATGTCATAGAAAAGAAAGTGAAACTTGATCTCAAATAAAAACAAATAAGTGAAACTGATTATTCATGCCCCCTATGCACTTTGAATGAATACAGTCGAAAGAGTGAAATTATGTTTAAAATTTACAACTCTTAAAAAATTTTCTGAGTCTCCACAAAAATGTATGAGAACCTATATAATACTGTCGTTACCTTGAAAAAGAGGCGTTAACTAGTTTTTCAACCGGTTTTACTGTTATTTTAGTGTATTCGCTTTCAATAACCAACGTGTTCTCCCATAAACAAGTAAGCCCTAAGGCCTTCCTGCATATAAAAGAGCTTCTCGACAAAAGTAATCTCGACTGCATTCATTATAACGAGGTTAAAGTCCCCAGATCGTAAAACTTCTGTTCCGTCAAATTTTCATTTCAGACCTCTGGAATCAAACTCCTCCGGTCCTCCCCCGACCCCCTCCAGGTGAGCGGGCTCTTCCTGTCCCGAGGAGAAAGACCCGCGGCGAGACGCTCCCGCTGCGGGGGCCGCACGGAGGGAGCGCCTGGCCCCTCCGCGCCCCCCGCGGGGTGCCCGCTGCGCCCGGCGGCCGGCGCGGGCAACTCGGACTCCCGGCGGCGGAGCCAGGTGGACGGCCCCGCGAGCGCGGACCGGCGACGCGGGCGGCGCAGGGGCAGCCGGGTGGGAAAGTTTGTCGCTTTCGGGGGGCGCTGTGGGGGCGGGGAGGCGGGCCCCGCACTCCGAGCGGCGCTGGGGCGCGGGAGGTGGCAGCCACGCGGGGGGCGGCGGGCGGCCCGGGGACACGGGGCTCGGCGGCCGGCGGCCGGCACACGCCCACCCCGGGCCGCCCCCGGCCGGCCAGGCCGCCCCGGAGCCGCCGGCCGGGCCCGGCCCCCGGGCCGAGGGGGCGGGCTGGGGCCGGGTGGGGGCGGGAGGGCAGTGTCCATGGCAACCGGGGGTCCGGCCTCCCGGTGCAGCGGGGCAGCCGGGGCGCCCCTCCGCCGCGGCCGCCGCCCCCTCCGCAGCGGCCTGGCGCGGGCGGCGGCGGCGGCGGCGCTGCCCCCGGCGCGGCGGGGTCCCGGGCGGCCCGCGGCTGCGGAGGGGGCGGCGGGCGGGGGGCCGCGCCGGCAGAGGGGCGGCCGGGCCGGCGGCGGCCGCGGCGAGCGAGGCGCTCCGCGGGGCCCACGCCGGCTGCGGCGGGCGGGCAGGAGGCGGGAGCTTACCTGACCCGGCTCGGCGCTCGCTCCATCCCCCTCGGCCGCCGCCGCCGCCGCCGCCGCCGCCGCACACAGCCCAGCCGCCCGGCGGGGGACAATGACGTGCCTCCATCCGGGCACCGCCGCCGCCGCCTCCGGGTCAGCGCCGCGCCCGCCGCGCCCCGCCGGGCCGCCAGGGGGCGCGCCAAGGCCGCGCCCGCACGCGCCGCCGCGCAGGGCCCGTGGCGCAGGGGCCGCGCCGGGCGCGCAGTTAACGGGCCGGCGGGCGCGGGCGGGGCCGGGGCCGGGGCGCCGCGGAGGGCGCGCGCGGATTGGCGGGCGCGGCCGCGTGAGGTCCTGCCCCGCGCTGTCGGCGCCCGGGCCCGGCCCGCGCGGGGACACGCTGGACGCGGGCCCCCCAAACGGACACGGCCCCGGGAAGAGCATCCTCGTGCGCTGCGGCGCCCGGCCCCGGCCACGCCGGACTGCGGTGCGCCCCTCGCCGTCAGGTGGCACAGCTGTGGGCGAAGGGAGCGGAGGCTACCAAACCTGGATCCCGAAAAGGGCGGAGCCCGTGCCATCACTCTGTCGTCGCGGACCCCAGCGTTCCGCAGTCCTTCGGGGCAGCTAGACCAGCTCTTGCCCCGCGTGCCGGATCCACACTTCCACCAAGGACTGGACGTCTCCACCGCGCGGTCCAACGGAGAACTAAGTGACTCATCGTTGCACCTCCGCGCCACCCCGACCCTGCTCCTCCTCCCTGTCGGGTTCCCTGCTTTGATGAAGGCCATGGCACCCTCCTGCACGAACCTGCGTCCCCCCTCTCATCCTCCTCGCCCGCCTGAGTCCCGACACCAAGTCACATCCACGCGACCTACCGAGGGGCGTGATCCCGACTGCCCGAGGCTACCTTTCCTCTCGCCAGGCCCGTTCGGAACAGTCGCCTTCCCGCCCCTCCCCTCCTACTCAGTCTCCACTCAATCTTCCAACCTTCATCCTGTGGCCAGGATGAGCTCTCAAAGACACGGGTCGGCTGTTGCTTCCCGCCTCAGCACCTTCAGTCACCTTCCTGGCCCACAAAGTCTAAACTCCTTCGTCTGGCATCGAAGCCTCTAGTCCCCCCTTCCTCTTTAACGTGTCGCAGCCATAACAAACTTCCTACAAACACCCTACTCTTCCATCTGCTTCTGGAAACGCTAACTACCCTGTGCCTCTTCCATGAAGCCATGCTTGAGTCCCCAAGAATGTTATTACTTCCACTATAGATTGCATATATCTTTTAGGGTAGCACTGACTTCACTATTCTGGAGGAAAGAAATCAGTGAAGGATAAAACATCCATTGTCTGTTTGGAGCAGAACACTGAAGTACTTTGAGGAAGCAAAAAAGGGAAAAGGTGAATTCCAAACCTCCAAAATTCAGGGCCCACTTTCAGGATCAAGATCACAACTTTCTTCCTGATGAAGGCCGGCTATGGAATGTCTCCTTCGTAGCCCCTTGGACACTGTTACCAG
Organism: Pteropus medius; assembly: GCF_902729225.1. NCBI lineage: Eukaryota > Metazoa > Chordata > Mammalia > Chiroptera > Pteropodidae > Pteropus > Pteropus medius. The sequence goes on along the minus strand of NW_024340699.1, from coordinate 13,236,698 downwards.
CTTTGCAAGAACAGGCCAGCCATGGGGAAGGACTCAGTAATTTGCTCGCCTTTTCCAAATGACTTTCAGATGATTAAATACAGAATGAGAAGGAATTAAAGAACCAAATCCTCAATGTTCACCTGAGCTTTGTGGTACTTCAAAATGCTTTCCTTGGAAGTCACATTAGAAGTCTGGCTTTTAATTTCATTTTCCACTTCACATTCTATTGAGAAACTGCCCCTGCAGCCAGTACCTGAGCATCTTGGGCAGTAAAAGGGCTTTAAAAAAAAAAAAAAAAAAGCCATCCCTTGGCATTCTCTACCCAGAACAGGCTCTCGAAGTGGGGGATCGCGCATCCCCTATCCACTGTGCCTTGAAAGCGAACATAGTGGTCTTTTTCTACTAAAGAGTTTCAGTGCCACCTCCTGTAGCAAACTGACCATGTAAATGGAGAGGTTAAAAAGGGTTTTAGGAAGTCCCTGCCTTCAAACCGTTCGGCCGAGAGGGTAAGCGAAAATCGTCTTCCTCCAGACGAGAGGTTAATCCCAAGCGAATGCTGTTTGGAGGGAGACGATTTCACTTCCCCTCTAAGGAGCCGTGTGACCTGAGATGACTTAGCCAGTTGTCTTTATGAAAACTGTCTTTATGCTGAAGGCAGACTGACCCCAAGTGGCCCACCTCCCAATCCCGATAATTAAACATGATCAAAGAGCAAAAGGTGTCAGAGATAGGTCAGATTTCCGAGGACCTCCAGATGCTTAGGGAGCCTGTAGTGGGAGTTGTTAACGCCCTACCCAGATCCCCTTTCTGGCTGATGCTAAAAACCCACAGCTGCCCCTTCTCCTGACACCTGGACTTGGGTGTCTCAGAGCTGCATCATGGGAAGGTTAACCACACCTTTCCCACCCCCCACCCCAATACCACCCTTACAGCCTACACCAAGGGCTCACTGACGCGGCTTCAGAAAGGCCTCGCCTCAAGTTGTGACCAGTCTCCAGAGCTCCAGTGGGGTCAAGAGGAAGTGCCTCTCTCGCTGAGGCGACATTTCTGCTTAACTCCTTTCCTGGCCCTCTCCCTTCACTCCCTGTCTTCCCAGAGCACTCCCTCGATGTATCACGTGCTCCGGAAATGTGTCTCAAGCCCTGCTTCAATATCAGGACAAGTCCTAAGAAGCAGAGTCTAAGGATAGGATTCAGGTGATAGGTGGCACGCTGATAGCTGTGTGATGGGGTAAGGCTCCCACCTGGGGGGAACTGGGATGGGAGACCAGTAGAGGGGGGTGCATCGTTGGCTTATTCAAGCTCTCTGGTGTTTGAGGGCATGGCGGAAATAGCAATTAAAAGAACTGTGAAATTGGGTGGCCAGTGATGATTTAAAGGCAATCAGTCAGCAATATAAAGCAAAGTATCTAAGCCAGAGAGCTTTCTGGCGGCCTGCTGTAACCATCATCTGCAGTCTGAAGCCAGGTGGTCTGTGAGGACCATGCTTCAGTTCATTGAAAAGGAGAGGACTTTATAAATGATTGACTCATCAGCCATGGTCCGTCTCCAGCACCAAAGTCAGGGCTCTGTAAAGAACTGAGCCCCCGAGACTAGGGATGATAGTCCTAACCACAGTAGAACTTCCGACTCCTCTGAACTATTCGGGCCTGCCAAAGTGGCCCCCTCCCACCCCAACCCGAAGGTGATGCAGGAGCCTCAAATGAGGTGGGTACCTATAAGACCACACATTCTTCAGGATCTCCCTTAGCATCCCCCTGGCCATCAGACCAGTCGCTAAGGTAGGGCCCAGTATGGCCTGACTAGAGAAGTTTTAGGCCTGCCTAGGGAGGAGAGGAACTATGCATTGAAGGAGCTGCAGGACCTGGCTTATATATGCCAGCAGGACTGTAAATAAGCCAGAAATGGATCCCAAAGGGGCTAAGTCAAAAGAGAGGGATAAGGGAAAATTTGTAGATATGAAGAGATACTGTCCCGCAATATAGAGCTAACACTTTGTCAAGGGCCCTGGGTGGGCTGGTTCTGATAACACCGTATGGGTGGTACTTGGCAAAAGAAATGAGCCACATTCAATGAAGTCAAGATGCCATGACTTCTGTGGTAGATAGTGAAGGAAGGGATCGATAGCTCAGGGAAGCGAACATGCTAGAATGGATATACTGGCTGACTATATTCCATGAAAAAACCTAGAAGACTCTCTTTACCAAGGCCATGGGAGGTGGGCGCACCACCAGCTTTGTTGAGAAACTCAGTGGTGGCTGTCATCTGTAGGCCAGGGCTGACAAAACAGGGGATTCTGTTACAGAAGCAGGCTCAGTAGCACCAAGGGGGTAGGGGGATTGGATCCTGCAGTGACAGAGGCCAGGGGCAGCACTTACTCATCAGAAGCAAGGCAGGCATGATTGCCGTAGTGGGCAGCAGGGCCAGAATGCACATAGGGCCACCTGACTTGCAGGGAGACATGGAGATGGCTAACAGGGCAAGATGGATGGGCAGTCAACACAGGCATAATATATATAATCAAATGATATTTCTGTATGCATATAAAATCTGAATAGGCAGAGGACTCTCAGCTGTCCTAGTGGAAAGTCACAATCATCTGCCCAGTTTCCCCACCCGAGCCAGTTCTCAGATCTAAAACACCCCTTCAGTAAGAGAAGCCAGATCCATGGCAAGTGTACACAGTAGTGATTCTCCAAATCCTTCCCCAAAGAGACTTCTGGCCATTTAATTTACTTGGGTAACTATATACTGGGAGAGAGGAGTACTGGATAGTTCCAGGCTATTGGTTACAAAGTCCAAGTTAGTGTAGATGGAAGGGGACCTAAAGCACCGACCAGGCTCCCTTGTTGCTAAGGGAGTAAGAACTTCTGGGGTCAAGTAATACTCTGGGTCCCAAAAGACCCAGGTCCCTCAGTGAGTCCACCAGGCCTATACTGGTCATTTCTCTGTTTCCCAAATGTAATATCCAAACGGTCATACTTAGCAGTTGGCGGAAACCTCACATTGGTTCCTTGACTTGTAGAGTACGTGCTATTGCAGGAGAAAAAGCCACGTGGAAGTCTCGAAACTGCCTTCTCTAGCCGAGAGCAGCTCTGCGGGGAAATGGCTGACAATAGGGCCACGCTCGGAGTCGTAGAGGATGCAGGGCTAGTGGTCCCCATCATGTGCCCATTTAATTCACCAGTCTGGCCCCTGCCAAAACCGGCTGGATGATGGAGGATGACAATGGGCTACCACAAACTTAACCATGAGGGACTCACCAAGCACCAACTCAATCCCACTGCTACCCACTCCATCCCTTGGAGTCCTTCTGTACGTTGACTCTCTTAGTCAATCCTTGCCCTGAGCCCTCTGGGAAAACAGAAAGCAAGCCCTTTACCTCTTATAGATTTTACTCATAATTACTGTGAACAAAGAAGAAATAATATAAGCACCAAAAAACAGATTAGTCACAAAGCAAATGCAAAATAAGAACTTATCATATTTAGCCACAAAAAGAAAGAAAAGAAGCAAGAGGAAAAGAAGGAAGAAAAAAAAGAAGAGTAGTTACCTTTCACTATGAGAGTGCTCAGGTGACAGCATCAATAGACTTGTCCCCGTGGCGTGGGCTGAGACGCGGTCATCGGAGAATTCTGTTAGGAGACAGACTGGGTGTAAGTTCCACCTCCGGCTTTGATTTATTAGTTGAGTTCTTTGAGTCTTGCTTTGGACTCTCATGAAATGAAAGTCCTGTTTAATTTATCAACGCCAACTTTATCCTAATGGATAATGAACACTCCTTCCCACCAACCCAACATAAGATATTAAAACCTGATTATTTTCAAGGAAGAATACATTTGATTTCCTGAGGACCACTGTCTTCTATGAAGGAAATCTGAGACCTTGACTCACCAAAGTTTAGACATAATTTGCTTTTAGGAGACAGATCCCAAGGTGCTCCTTTATGTATTGCTAAAATATTAATTTAGAACCCAGAATGATCCATGCATTGAAGATCCTGTACCTACTTGCCAGAGGCCATTTTGTTTGGAATACAGAGTTATGCATAATTTGTTACCCCACACAGCTACAATGTTCCAAATGAAGAAAGGGAAGCTTAGGAGGCAGTGGGCGAGTTTAAGCCTGAAGTACATGATGCTCAGGAAATTTTACGAAGGTGGGGACACTTGAAATGAGCCCTTAAGGATCAAGTAGATTTTCTTCCCCAGGCAAATAAGAGACAGGAAAAGGATGACAAGATTTCAGGAGGAAATGACATTGGGAAGTAAAACAAACAAACAAACAAACAAACAAAACTCCCCAAAACAAAAAAACCCCACTCTTAGAACTCTGTTGCCCTTGGAAATGTGCAAAAGTGAAAACAGATGATACAGTTGATGACAAGGAACAAGTTTGGCATGTAGTTGATCCAGCAGACCTGGGTCAAAGGGAAAACTCAGGTGTAGTTCTAACTGGTTGAGACTATAAGGAAAAATATCACTTTCTGGATTTAAATCACAGAGAGTCCATACTCATCCAATTCATGACCTAGAAAACAAGCTGTCCTAAACAATGATTAGACATGGTCCCAGAATGACAATGACCGAGAGGTGACTCAAGTCTCAAGAGAGTTTACAAATGGTACTCTCAGCAATTATTAACAGTTAAACAGAAGTTATTATGTGCCAGACATTACTTCTGAGGATTTATACTTTAACTCATTTAATTCTTGCGACTACTATGTGAGGTAGGTTCTATGAACATTTCCATTTTATAAACGAGTTAATTGAGGCAAAGAGAGATTCACTTGTTCAAGATCACACAAGCTAGTGACAGAATCCATGTTCTTAAAGCTCTAAGCCAACACTGGACAGTAGAACTTCCTGCAATGATAATGAAGTCCTGTGCTAACATAATAGCCATTAGTCCCATACAGCTATTGAGCCCTTGAAATGTGGCTTGGTATACCTGAGCAACTAATTCTTGCAGGTTGGCTCTCTATCGGGCCATTCCTTCAACACTTAGCCAGGTGATTTCCAACTCTGCCTTAGCCTTCACTTCCGACTTGTGCAAGATCTGAAGGCCAGTAGCAGGGAAAGCTCAGGTTCTTGCCACGTCTTTTCTGAGCCTGCATCCTTGCCTGGCCATGCACATGAGTGCCTAGGTTCTTTGGTATGTGGGAGTTTTTCAAAGCTCCTTTTCCCACAGTTTCTCACTTCTCAGCTTTTCCTCCCCAGCTTTAGGTATGTCTATTGTTCGTCTCAATGGTTATTTTTTTTTATTTTATTTTTTTTTGCCCTAGGCAGCAGTGGCCCGTTTGGCTTTCAGATTTCTTTCCAGGAACATCTCCATGAAGCCATAGCCATTTTTTCACCCTGAAAGAGCTCTGGGTTAGGCGAAACAAAGGCAGGCCTATTGTGTCAGTCTTCAGGGAACCCTTAGGCAAGTCGAGGCAGATCAATTAAATTCCTTCAGATCAAGGTCTGCTTTGCTGGACTTGGTGCCCACGCTGGACATGATGGCTGCTGTCTTCAAGACCACTTGAAGGCTAAGTAGAAATGCCAGGGTCTTCTTCCAGCCTGTTTCAGTGCCCTTTCTCATGGTTAAGCATTTGCTTAGTTGTCATAAACCTTGGACTATCTTCCAGAATTCTGATAAGGTTGATTCCAGCAGGGTTTTTGTTTGTTTGTTTGTTTTTGTTTTGCCAGGATTTTCAGTGTTTCTGGGGCAGAAATGTCCCTGAAATTTCCTACTCTACTATTTTTTTTTTGCTGACATCATTTTTAAGAGGGTTTTTTTTTTTTAATGCCAGTTTTTTATTTGGGCATCATATACATGTGGTGCTACTCATGGAAAGTATGAGAAATATGGTCTTTGGGAAGTCTTTGGAGGGTTCAAAGAGCACAAATGGTCAGCCTTTTGGTTATTCTAATACTCCATTTTCCCCACTTTCTTGGAAAATGGTGAAAATCATATATCCAGGTGACTTTGCATTCTTCTGTTATTCATACAGATGTTGAAATTGAGAGTCACACTTTTGATTAAGGAGTACTTTGGATAAAACAGAGTCAGAGACTACAGCCTTCCCATGAATGTAAGGAATGACACAGAAGTCAGAAGACAAAAGCAGGGAAAAGGGCGGTGATGTTGAATGGCATAAGGTTTCAAAGGAGGAATGAGAAATAGTTGTGAAAACATGTTTACTAAGAAGTAAAGATTAGCCGGCTGGCTGATTGTACAAAGAAAGATATAAATCTTAAATGTAAAATAACTTCTACCTATTCAGGAACAAAACCATAATGTGTGTTATTACCTTAATGATTAAATATGGTTCTTGTTTGTTGGACCGATGTAAAAAAAAAAAAGGAATAAAAATAAGATGAGAGAATTGATATAAACAATGGAAACCCAATTATAGTAGAAAAGGTTGTCTGATTTAAAAAGATACCTATGTAAAGTCCACTGATGTCCATATATTAACAATAACCACTTAGAAAATTTTATAAGCAGTGACACATCAAATAGCTGAAACAAAATAGCGAATAATAAATAATAAATTGAAATAACTTGTAGGACTTAGATGAAGAACACAATTGAAGGATCAAATGTAACCGAGGAAGACGTGACGAATGAGGGGCTATAGCTCAATACTGAATAGGCATCTTGTGTCACCATATTAGATTGTAACTGTGATGAAAGTGATTCCAAAGGGTCTCCTTCTGAAACACAATAAATTGCTTTTACAGTAAATATATACCTTTAAGTAACAAGTGTAATGTAATGTAATGAACCCCAAGAGAATTCCTTCTGGAAATTAGTAAAAGTGCTGTAAATGCTCTCTAGGCAATAAACACAGTAAAGTATGAGTACGGCTATGCACATTGGACATCTTTTCTCTCCCTGGAACAGTTCACTCATTCATTCATTTTTCAATCTTTCATCGAGTGCCTACTGAACATAAGAGCATATGCATAGTATAGAAATAACTATTGCTCTCCAGTATCATTCCCTGGGACTAATCTTATGTCTACACAAGATTCCATTTTTCCAGGTGTGTGATATATATTATTTTTATTTTTATTATCTTATGCCTACAGCAGCTGGTCTTCCTAGGTGGTCTCCCATCCAAGTACTAACCAGGCCTGAACCTGCTTAGCTTCCGAGACCAGACATCGGGCTTATTCAGGGTGGAATGGCTGTAGACCATGGAGCGTGGCTCCACTGGGGCGTGAACCCAGGACCTTGTGTGTGCAAAGCGGACGTGCTAACTGCTACACTATGGAACTACATTCTCAGGTGTGTGATATTTTAAACTTAAAAATATTCCACAGTGGACCCAGCCACCTCCTTATCTAGCTTTTTGCCCTAAACCATCCCAGGGCCAGGTACCAGGCAACTAGAGACCACCCCTATAGCACAAAACCTGCTGGAATTGTTCTGGCTAGCCAGTCCTAAACTGGTTACTCTGCTATGCCCTGCCCTTCCCATGGAAACCTCAATACAGGCTTTCCCCTCACCCCTGTCTTTTGCCACCTGACCAAATTCTGGTGCTGCCCCTGTGGCCCTACATGGCATGTGCTGACTCCTTCTCTGGGACCTGTGAGTGTTAATAAACTTCCTTCCAAGCCTGGTTCTCATTCCCTCCTGTGGTTGCATCAACTCTACCAGACCAGATCCAATATTTACGTTTTTAGTACACTGCAGGTTTCAAGGAGAGGAGCAGAGGGGAGAACTGAAGAGAAGGGGAGCATAGTGTCTAACTCACCTTGATGAGTGATGAAGATACAAAATTACGCTTTCAGAAGAACTGTTTCTGGAAAAATACTAACAAGGACTCAAAGTTACTGAAAGACTCAACGAACCAAGTACCTCTTCCATGTGATTTATCTTTCTTAACTCACTGACAACCTACAGCCAACTTGGGAGTGCCATACCATTAATAATTCTATTTACAGTTAGGAAAATGAGGCAGGAGTTTACGTACTGTTACCCATCAATACAAAGCCACCCTTGCCCGAGATCCCCAAATATTTCCTACTGGTTCCTAACCTTTCTTCCAACAGCTGAGTAAGCAGATTGAGAGGCACCATGAAGCAAACTGAAAAATAAAGAGGAATGAACCTACTTAAAGGTGGAAAAAGTTCTCAACGAGCCGGCAAAAAAAGCTAATTGCTAAATAATATGAAAATAGCATACTGTAAGACAATAAAAACACAAACCTCAAATAATAATATGCATCTTCTCTGGGGATATGTATAAATACATAAAAATATGTGTATATAAAAAAATATGTGTATACATATATATTCATGTGCATGTTTGACATATAAATATATTGGGTTTGTGTACATAATTGTATGTATATATAAATATATGCAGATATTCACATATTTATATGCATGTGTATATGAATACATATATATATACTTAAATTTGTATATGGATATATATTTATATATGTACACACACGAGTCCCCACAGAACATACATATTATTACTTGGAGCTTGTGTTTTTTGTCTTATGGCATGGTATTTTACGTACTGACCCGCAAATTGCTTGTGTGTATAATGTATTCGTGTCAATACAAAGATCAGGAGGACACTGAACTTCTGGGGAGGGGAAAAAGGCCGAGACTGGGTGTAAGGGTCAGCCGGGACCTCTGGCATTCTCAAGGACGGCTGGGAAGGGCGCCGGGGAGCGCCGGCCTGAGTCGGCCGGGACGAGGAGCACCCCCCACCCCACCCCACCCCACCGCCGCGCCGCCCCGCCGCCCGACAACCAGCCCACCAGGGCGCCTGCGCGGGGGTCGCGTCCGCCCCAGACCCGTCCATCCTTCCCGCCCGGAAGAAGGAAGGGGCGGAGCCTGCGGCAGGGCCCGCTGCCTACAGCCGAGCGCGGGAGGTGAGGGCGGGACTTCCGCTTCGCCAGGGGTTGCTTCCGGCTTTTTGGTGGCGAGCACTACGGCGCCGAAGTGCAGCGTCGCAGGGCTGGCGGGCGCGCTGGGCTGCGGCCTGCCGCCGGCCGGCGATGCTGCGGGGCAGCCCCGGGTCCGGGAGCGCGAGGCGGAGGCCGACGGGGCGGGGACTATGCCTGCGCCGCCTGCCATCGACTTCCCGGCCGAGGGCTCGGACTCCAGGCGTGATGGCGAGGGGCCGGTTTGGATATCTGGACGGAGGGAACTGCTTGTGGACCAGGAGCAGAGAGTTGGAGAATGTGTCCAGCTCACCTCAGTAAACCGTTGAAAAGGAAAGCCACAACCGTCAGAAAATCCTCTCGCCTTAAAGCAGGAGAACAAGGGGTGTCACAGGAAGGCACTGCCACCGGCCTCAGGGTTACTCTGATTTGGAAGATGACGCTCAGCGCACGGCAGCTAGAATCAAGTCTCCCCGGAGCCAAGATCAAAGGATCAGAGCTAACCAAAGAAAATAACGGTTTGGGGTAACGGTTACAAAGAGCTGGCCGTAAATATGTCTTCATTTAATCTTCAGCGCAACCTCGTAGGGTTAGGTGAGAGTAGAATCTTCTTTACAAGTGAAGAACTGAGGCACAGGTTAGATATTTTGCTTAAAATCACAGCTAGGAGTGGTAGAATTCCCGTAAACATCAAGCTGAATACACCTACTTCCCGTTCAGCTAGGGGAAGGGCTAAATTAACTATATAATATCCGGTTATGGAATACTATGGTATACCAACTTGGGAAGGTCCCCAGGAGGTATTTTGGAGTGGAGAACCACATGCAAGTTGCAGAGCAATCTGTATTTAGGCATTCTTTTAGGCAAAAACAAACTCCCTCAAAACAATGCTGTTTTATTGTGGTACAAACTTGTCAAGTAAATGAATCGGCAAAAAATTGGAATAATATACGCTAAACTGATAGCGGTAAATAGAGGAGGAATGGAGGGATATAGATATTATCGGAGTTATGGTAAAACGTTATCCTTATTACTGCAGTTTTATCTTTTTTTGGTGTAGTCAGAAAAAGGGATACTTTAATAAAATTTATATGTTTTATATATGTATATGTTCTTTAACAAAGATTAATTTTAAAAGTTAACTAAAAATTACAATTTTATCCTTCGAGCACCCGCTCCGATATAAATGACACTTGAATAATTCGAGAAATAAAATCCACCATTAAAAGGTGAAGATTTGAGGGTTATGAGAATATGAACATAAAAATAAAGCATTCTCAAGAAATCCCAAAAGAGAACATTAAAAGTCATTTTAAACAATGCAATATTTCATTGTATAGTCTCGGGGAGCTAAAAAGAAGAATTTATTGTTATCTTAAAACTGCTCTAGGTCTCCATTACAAGCTCATTGGATGGAAACTCAAAGGAATTAAGTAATATTGAGTGCTTTTTCAAATAGGCATCCTGATAGCTGAAATATTTTACAACATAACCAGAAATATGATAATTATTACTTATAAAGTTATCCACTTTGTTAGGGAACATAGCGAGGGAAGCAGAAATAGATATGCTCACCTGAAAAGTTCCTTTATATCTGGGACTTTCCGTCATATGGTCTACAAGACCCCATTAGTGAGAGTTCTAATCCTGATGACATCACAAGTGTTGCTCGGTAGCCAGTCAGATCAACAGAATTTCCCAAGACGTTGGCTTAGGCCATTCTTCACCCTGATAAGATGCCGAAATCTAATGTAGCATACTTATGAATTATCACTGTGTAACAAATCACCCCAAACAAGCATTTATTCTCTCCCATGGTTTCTGAGGGTCGGGAATCTGAGGGCAGTGTAGCTTGGTGGTTCTGGCTCAGTCTTTCTTGAGGTTGTAGTCAAGCCGTTGTCCTAAGTGGCAGTCATTTTAAGATCCTACCCAGGATGGAGGATCTGCTCCAAATACTTCTATGTTGTTGGCAGGCCTCCGTTTCTCATCACAGAGGCTTTGCTATCAGGCTGCTCACAGCATGGCAGTCAGTTTCCCTCAGAGAGGGAGAGAGCAAGATGGAAGGCAAAATGTCTTTTAAGCTAATCCGGGAAGTCTCATATCATCAATTCTCCATATGCTAATGATCATACAAACCAGCATTAGTACAGTGTGAGAGGGAACTTGAAAATGGTGTGAAGATCAGGAAGCAGAGCTCGTTGGGGGCCATCTTGATTGTAGCAACCATGATGTACCATTTCCTAAACTCACTCTCACTGATAAATTCCTAGACAGCTACAGGGTGGCTAGAGCTGTAGTAGAAATAAAGGAAGTTGAGACTGTTGGATTAAGGAAACTGGAGAAGATCTGATCCCAGTGCTACAGTTTGTATAGTTTCCTTAACATCAGATGAATAAATACTCAGGGAAGATGATAAAATGTATTCAACCACAGTTTTACACAGTATAATAAACATTAGTTATTTAATATACTTAAACATCTGTTTATCGATTCATATCTAGTTGATTCATTGTAACTTCTATAATACTTGTTTGCACATATAGATTTATTTCGCTATTGATGGATATTGGGCCATTTCCAAATTTGCTATTACAATGTTACAAGTTTTCTTATACATACACCCGTGGGCACTGATAGGGATGTCCAAACCAAACCAAAGAGGGGTTAATTACTGGATCTTGGCTATACACTATTCAGCTTTACTCAATATCACTAAATAGTTCTTTAGCAATGTATGATGGTTCCAATTTCTCAATGTGCTTACCAATACTTGGTATAAAAAATTTTATTTTTGCAATTATAAGAGTTTGAAATATTTCATTGTTTAATTTGCATTTACCTGTAACTAGTGAAATTTGTGCATCTTATGTTTATTGGCCATTTAGGATTCCTTTTCAGTTAACTATATGTTTAATGTACATGTTTATGTGCTGTATCATATTGCTATTTTTATCACTTTGTTGGCAGCCTAGATATATTCTGGATATGGAATAAAGGTTGACTGTCACGTTTTAGGCTTGTAGAGGTGGGTGGATTGTGTGCTATTTAAATGGATGGAGAAGGGTGGTAGAAAACAAGTTTTAGAAGGAAAATTAAGAGTACTTTCAGATAAGTTTGAGATGCTTCTGAGTCATCCAAGAGAACAAGTCTGTGCTGCAGAGATACATTTGGGAGTTGTCAGCTTATAGATCATATGTAAAGTGATAGCAGTGCACATGGTTATCTCCTGAGAGAATTTGGAGTGACATGACAAGAGCCCTACAGAATTATACATTTGAAGAAGGAGGATCCAGAAAGGGATGCTGAGGTGGAGGACCAATGAAATACAGAAGCACGAGAATAGTGTGGTATCATGAAAGCCAAGAAAGGAAACTGCCAGTTTTTTTTTTTTCTTTTTCATTTTTTGTAATGGCCTGCATAAGAAGATCTGATCTCAGTGCTACAGTTTATATAGTTGCATGGATGCACCCTAACCACTCTTTTATTTGGAATTTGGATTTATTTCAGTGCTTTTCTATTATAAGCTACACTTTGATGAACATTCTTATAGATGCATCTTTTTTTGCTACTTTTTCTTTTGGATATATGCCTATATGTAGGTTGAGTGTGCCTATTCAAAAGCTTCTACTATAAGTTGCACATCATTTTCTTGAAAGGTTACCTTTATATTCCAATCAGAATGAGTTTGCTTTTTTTCCTCCCTTCTGGTGGTGGTGGAAAAGTGGTGAGAACTATATATTTCATACCGACATTTTTAATGGTTGCAAAGTTGTGCCATTATATGTTCATAATTTATCTTGTCAGTTATAGTCTCATTTTTGGTATTATAATGTATTGAAATTAATGGCTTTTTTAGCTAAATCTTTTTGCTCATACTTAACCTGTTCCTTAGAATAAAGTCCTTAAAGTAGAAATGATGAGTCAAAAAATATTTGTATGTTTAAAACTGCTCTTCCTATCAGCAGGGCATGGAAAGGGACATGCCTAATCTTTGGGAGTTATTTGGAGAACTACACCGTGCATTGCTGCTGTCAGGCTAAATGCATCCAGTAAAACTTATATGGAAACTTTTCGCAAATACAATTCTTTGACAATACCACTTTTGCATGTTGTACTTCAGATTTTGAGGCCCCAAATCTGAAAAGCTTGTTTTCCAGCTATATTATCTGATTTGTGACCTAAGGATTATTTCCAACAGCATCGTGTTGGAGACCAAGTCGTCAGCGACATCTCCAGAGGGCAAAGAGGGAGGAGTTTGGAAGTCTTGGCGTGAGATCTGAGCGCTCTGATTCGTCTGCGGGTACTCAGGTCTAAAGGGGTGCCCAGGAGCGCAGGCCGGGGTCCACCTGGGCGTGGTGGGACGCCAGCCCCTCCCCCGAGCCGGACGCCTGCCGAGGACCAGCCCATCCGGGCGCCTGTGCTGGGGGCGCGCCCGTGCCCACCAGCCCATCTTTCCCTACGGAAGCGGAAGGGGCGGAGCCTGGCAGCAGGCCCCACCGCCTGCGGCGGCGCGCGGGAGGCCGGGGCGGGACTTCCGCTTCGCGAGGGGCTACTTCCGGGTTCGTGGGCATCGCTGAGGCGGCTGACAGAGGCGGCGCTGGGTTGTTGGGCGGGTTGGGCTGCGGCCCGCGCGCGCGGCGGGCGATGCTGGGGGGCAGCTCTGGGGCCCGGGAGCGCGAGGCGGAGGGCGATGCGGCGGGGGCTCTGCCTGCGCCGCCTGCCATCGACTTCCCGGCCGAGGGCTCGGACCCCAAATATGATGGTGAGGGACCCGGAGTGCCGCGGCGGCCCTCCCCTTTCCCCTGTCCGCCGTCATTCCCGAGGTGGGGGGGTCGGGCAGCAGCGAGGTTCGCCCCGGAGCTGGGCAGATTCCGGGCTTGAGCCAGGGGCCCAGCGGTGCAGTGCGGGAGGCGGCGGGCGGCCCGTTCGGGTCAGGTCAACTTTTATTAAGACGAGTGTCTGCATCGCGCTCGTTTGTTTACATTTCTGTTCTTTGGTTTCCTCTCTGCGGACTTCGGGCTTCCGAAGTGCTACGACTTGGCCGGGCCGCTTTCCAGCTCCCAGGCCCTGTGGTTTTGTCAGGAGACGAGCATGAACTTTTTAAACTACTAGAATGGGACTTTGCAGGTCCTTCGCGCCTGACAGTTTGGGTTGAGTTTTGATTTGTAGCTTCTCTTGTCTTCTTCGATAGGATAGCAAGGCTGCTCATAGTGAGGCAGTATGGAAATCATCCTCTTCGCTTAAAAAAAAAATGCCCAGGTTTTTTCGAGGTTTTTGTTTACTGGAAGAAAATGCGTAGAGTCTGTCCCGTTCTTCAACAACCTGCAGTGGGAGGTTCTTAAAACATTGACTCTAACCAATTCAAAGTATCCAGTATTGAAAGTGTAATAGGCTCTTAATTGCAGCCAGTTATTTTGGCAGTTTTAAAAATTGCACTGTCAAAAATGATTCAGGGAGGTTTTTACTATAGGGTAGGTCGAATTGGACGATTACGGAGAATACACATTCAGTCGAAGCATAAAACATTAAATCCATGTTGAAATAGATTTAAAAGCGCAAGCTGAGTTGAAAAGGTTTGATTTCTTAAATTCTTCGATCTTCGTCCTCAATACTACTAATAATTTTTGACCCTAAAGGAGACAAAAGCAGATCGTGATGGTAATATAACTAGGCCATTAACAAGAGATTTGCAAGGTAACAATTTTTTTAATGGAAAAACTGATTTTTTTTCCCATACGTAAGGTGGCATATTTATTACAGCAGCTCTGTAATACATAAAGTGTTATGTCATGGGAAAAGTCCCAGCTATAAACACGCAAGCTTGTCTTTTCTGTAACATAGTGATAAGGTTTTCTGCAAACTGAAGATTATTCTTGAAGGGAGTGATCTTAGATTAGCTTCTAAAAATTTCCTTCGAGGTTACTAATAATACTCTTGTTTACATACTGCCTTTTCTTCCAAAGAGGTCCAGAGTGTCCAGACATAATTTATCTTTTTATGTGAAAAGTAAGGTCTGCGAAAAATGTAGTTTCATTTGTAGTAGATGTGAAAACAGAATAATACCTAAATGGGTTATCAAGGTCTTCTGTATGATGTGAGGAGGTCACTCTGCCAGTTAATGACAAGAGTCAGAACATTCAAAACCTAAGTATAACTATAAAACCTGTGTTTTGCAGTTTATTGTGTAGGGATTCTCCTAGAGCCAGTGTCAGCCTTTGATCAAAGTCACTGTCTTTCCCCCCCTGTGGAATGGCGGTAGAAGGAAGGCCGACAGGCAGCCCGTTGTGGGACTCATTAATTTTTCTTTCACCTGACTCGAGTTTTCCTGAATTTTTACCGAAGATGAATCCTCCAGGTTCCTCTTTAATTTGATAATGGACCATTTGGATCATCTTTTCCTGAGGAGTCTGAATTATGAGATCCCTTTCCTGTTTGTCTGCTCCCCTCCTACTTGGCAGAAGTCTGGGACTCTAATTCACCTAGGATTTAGATCTCATTTCTTATTCTTACTCTTTTATAAGAGGACTTGACGTCATCTTTCCTTTCAGCCACTTTCCTCTTCTGCTCTTGAGCAGAGCTGGGAGATGGGAAGCTTTCAGCTTCATTTCCTCTCAGTTTTCCTCCTGCCTGCATGTGAGTATTTGTCCGCTGGCCTTTTAAAGTTGTCATTTTCTTGATCTACTGGGTTCATTTGACTGCACGGACCAGCCATTTTTTAATTTTTTCTCATTAAAATGTAGAATTTTCTCATTGTAGAGAATAGGAAAGTGTGAGTATAAAGAACTACTAGGAAGCCCTCCTAACCATACTCTCACCACTGTTAACTATTCAGTACATTTTTTAAAAATTCACATTCCAGGATATGTTGAAAATATAGAAAAAGAAAATTTTAAAAACCATAATTTCATTACACAGATTATTTACATTTTGATGTAGCTGGAGACAATGCATTGGATGAATTTTGCACTTAAAACTATTTGTCAGAAGTATCATGAATGGATTAAAGATTTCTCTGTGATTTTGTCCAAATAAGATAGAAATGTAGAGAATCATTCACAAAAATTTAAAGAAGGGAAAAGAAGGGAGTGACTTGGACTCGCATCCCAGAGAACTCTCGGCTAACAGTTTGGTGTATTCATTTGCAGATACTGAGAACTGCTGTATTCCAGGTAGATAGATGCCCGAGGTACTAATGATCAAGCAGCCAGCCACGTCCATTGTAATTTCATTTCTTTCGCAGATTCTGTCAGTATATCATGGAAAACAGGGAGTGGATAGTTTGTCAGTTTATTTCTTTCCATTCTTTTTGGGTGTAGATTTAAACAGCTATGAAATAAATATATGTAAAAGTTGTGTTAATATGATAAACATTCGATGTTCTGCTTTCTAAGTTATTTATTATCATTTTCTTGTGATATATTAGCCTTTAAAATATTTTTAGACTATCACATTCTGTATTATCATTTAGTTAGTTTTTGCTCTATTATTGGAAAATAGGTTTGTTTTCCTTTTTTTGGCCATTAGAAATTATAATGGGTTTGACATCATATATATAAATTTTCGTTAGTATCTGATTTCTTTAGAACAGATCCACAGAGTAGAATTTGATGGGTCAAAGAAATTTTTTTTAAAAAAGGTTTTGATACATTTTGCTAATATAACTGGAAAAGTTATATTGGTTTGTGTGAAACTATCTTACCTCATCTTCATTAGTATTTTTGTTTTATAGCCTGCTGCTTTGACTTGCTAATGGACTATTTCCGGTTCTTCTTCTATACACTGTCGTTTTTAACAGCTGCATGGTATTCTGTTTTATGGATATAACTTACCTAACACTTTTTCAGTATTCTAAACAGCGTCGTATTGAACATCTTGCACGTATATGTGTTGTACTTTATTTATTTATTTCCGTGGTATATATTTCCAAAAGTAGAAGTGCTGGGTCAGAGGTTTGCACATTTTAAATTCTACAGTGTATTGCCAAAGGTTGCAAACACTTTTACCCCCTTGTGTTTGAAAATGTCTGTTTTTCTGTGCCCATAGCAATACCACATATTCCAGGCTCTAAGTAGTTACCAATCTGATGGCAATCTCTGTACCGTAGTTGTTTTTATATGTACGTCCTTCATTACTAGTTACGTTGAAGCTACTTGAATTTTAATTGTGCTTCATTTTTAACGGGTTGTGAGAGCTCTGTATAAATTTTATTACCTTTTTTTCTTGTCATATATAGTACAGATATGTGCTATATCTAAATTTGCGATTCATATTTTAACTTTAAGATGTCTTTATATAGAGAAGTTTTTACATGGTCACATTTTTTATTTTTCTTTCTCATTTTCTGACCATAAGTATTCATTCGAAATGCATAGCACATCTGCACACATGCAGGTCTTTTTTTGGCCACCTGCAGGTCAGAGAGGAAATTGCTGAATGAAGTCTGGATTTGAAAACTGGCTTTTCCAGGACCTTTAGGAATAGAATATTTGAAATGAGGACAATTTTTAGCAGGTGTAGGATATGTGGCCCCTGTTTCTGCAAGGCATTTCTAACCGAGTTGGTCAACAGTTATTGAGAGTTTTTGAGGCGTCTCATCTTTCCTCAAACAGCCCCCCTTAGTAATTTCCACTTATTCACACCTTCATCCCCATTCCTAGTGTTTTAAATGCTGGCCAGTCCATGTCTGTCTTGATATCTCTGGGACCTCTTCTTTCTTCCATGTTTCTATGACATCCTTTACTAGCTCATCCTAACTTCTCCTGTTAACTGTTGCATGCCTCCTTCCAGGCTCCCTATTTACATGTTTCCAGAACAGTTTACTCAAATATATTCCCTTCATTGTGTTTTTGGTCTGTTCACTGTAGTAAATAAACAGAACTTAGTACCTTCACCTGTAAGTTCTAACTCGTCTGTCTGGTTGGTCTTACGTAATGGAAAGAGGAAGATGGACTTGCGAGTTGCTCTGATCTGCCTGCTTACAAGTTCCCTACCCTCTGTGTGATCAGTGTCCTCATCTGTGCAGTGGGAATGGTAACACTGACCTCTCACTGTCTTGTGACGATTAAATGAGATTGTGCGTAAAAAGCACTTGGTACATACATAGCATGTGCTCAGAGCCAGGTTTCCGCCCATCTTGCCTCCCCCCGCCAGGCTTCTTTCTGGGTCTAGGCTGTCCTCTCGGCGGAAGGAAGCCTTCCTGTTCCTGCCTGTTTGCCTGACTATTTATTCATTCATTCATTCATTTATTTCTACCTTCGCATACATCACTGCTACCCAGACTCTCTCCCTTCCTCCAATGGCATCTTTCTGCTAGTCTTCCAACCTCCAGAATTCATCTCAAAACTAGATTCCAGAGAGTCTGTCTTGATTAACCCCACTCAGCTTAACTGTTATTTTTTTTATTTCTTTAAATTTAAAGAATTTGTTTCATTAATTAGAATGGGCTGTTTTATCATTATGAAATATGTTTACCACTTACTAAAATTTTCTCTTTTTTTAATTTTTTAGAATCCGATGTTCCAGCAGAACTGCAGGTGTTGCAAGGACCCCAGCAACAGCCGAGTTTCCCTTTTGCAGTTGCCAACCAGCTATTGCTTGTTTCTTTGCTGGAACACTTGAGCCATGTGCATGAACCAAACGCACTTCGTTCAAGACAGGTGTTTAAATGTTAGTAAGAATAAATTAATCTTGCTGAATAAAACTTGTAAAAATACTATGTTATTTAATGCGATGGGTCTGGGAAGCAGCAGGTTTATAAAAATTTGAAATAAGTGTTAATAGTTTATATTTCTTTTTCTTTTTTTTTTTACACCTATAGCGCCTGGTATTCCTAGCGGGTCTCCTAGTTTATATTTCTTAAATTCATTTTATGTTTTGCTTTGGGTAACTCCTTATGAATATAATTATGGGGCGTCAAAAGATTAATAACCATAAAATTGTGCATATTTAAGTAAATAAAAGATAGTTCATTTGTATCTATAACTTGATAATTCATGTGATTGATGAAGATCTGTTCTGCTTTAGTCGGTTAGCAGGTAAATGGAGGTTACAGATGTTCAGTCTGAACCAGCCCTTGACCAGCGGACACTGGAACAGCAGCATTTTGTGTTGTCAAATAGGAAACTTTTTCTCTACACACCAAGTACCTTTAACCCAAACGTGGGTTTTTTTCCTGCACTGACCAGTTCTTGGGTACTAGCTGGGTGTCCTACAATTTGGTTCAATTCTGACGCTGTCTGCGTGGAGCCAGTGTCGGATCCCACAGCATAAGGGCTCGGTCACACGAGACAGCCCTTGTTTCAGATGCCAGTTGCAAGTGCTGGGTCCCCGGGGGTCCTCAGGTTACCCACACTTGTGTCCGACTTGGATATAAGTTGTGATATCCTCTATCCCCTCTTCCCTCAGGTTTGAAAACTTGCTTTAATGGCTTAGGGGACTCAGGGAGACCTTATGCTTACAGGTTTACTGTGTAATAAAGGATATATAACGGATGCAACGAACAGCCCTGTGAAGAGACTCATAGGGTCAGGTCTGGTAGGGCCCAGAGTGCAGGAGCTTCTGTCCCCGTGGAGTCGGGTGTGTCACCGTCCTGGCACGTCAGTATGTCTACCCAGAAGCTTTCTGAACCCTGTATTTTAGGGATTTTTATGAAGGCTTCATCATATTGGTACGATCAATTACAAACTCAATCTCCAGCCCTTTCCCTCCCCCAGAGAATGGAGGTGGAGCTGAAAGTTCCAAGCTTCTCATCACTGGCTTGGTCTTGCTGGTGACAAGCCTCCATCTTGAAGCTCTCTAGGGGACCTCAGCCGCCTCATTAGCATCCAAATAGATACTCATCACTCTGGAGATTCCTGGGGTCTTAGGAATTTAGAAATGATGCGCCAAGCAGCTCTAGCACTTAGGAATTATAGGAGTTATAGGAGCTGTGTGCCAAGAACCAGAGACAGAGACCAAATCTATTATTATACCACAGTTGTTGAAAATTTTTATTTTTATTCCTGCCATAATTATTTGTATGAGAAACTTGAGCACAGAAGTGAGCAGAATTATAGACTGGTGTTTCTGGTTCATCTCACTGACTGAGACCATCGTGCCTTCTTTAATAGCTCCAACCACAGGTTCTAAGGATCTTGTTCTACCAAAAAAGTCTTTCTAAGTCTTGTTCGGTGTTAGAAATCCTCAAACCTATAGATTTCCTTAATGTGATCTTGAAATGTAATGCTTTTACTTTAAGGTGGATTATCATTTTGATGAGCTTGATGGGACATGAAAAATTGTGAATATTATTTGTACAGTGTACACTTATTATTTTCTGAATATGTGGTGGCGAGGTGGGTTATACGTGTTCTGTAGGTTCTGAAGTATTGGTAGCTAGTCATTATTGTATCAGACTCAGTATAGAAAAGCAGATGATAATGATTTTAATATAATCTCACTCCTAATTAAAGTAATCTAGACATGCTGCTGATTTTAAGATACTTTTGAATTTCTTCTTAAGTGACTGAACTTTTAAAGTTTCTTTAAGTGTTTTTGATGTGATTCAGTTAGTTGATAATTTAAATGCAGAGTTTTGTTATAGAAAAATATCCTTATGGATCTGTATTCCTTGAATGAGTAGAAGCCAAGCACTTCTGTAGAAACTCCTTTTTTTGAGGAGCCCACTGGTGTGACTTCAGACTTCATTTTCCCCCAGTATTTGGTTTGTACACACATCGCACACACGCTTGTACTATGTTGGTGAAGGATATCCATAATAGAAAACAACAATTAACATTCACGTCGTCGTCTGTTCTGATCATTTGTTTCCACTCTGCTTTTATTATCTCAGCGCCTGCCAGCAAAGTGTGATGTGTTCGAATGCGGGAAAACCACTCTGTTTACATTTTTCCCTGCCTTTTGCAAAGATGGCGCTTAGTCCTTTACTGACTGAGCAGTCACGGTAAACCAATGACCGTTCAGTGGCAGATAATTATAGATAGACTCTTGATCAATGAGTGTACCAGCTGTCGCTGCGCCAGTAGAGGATTAATCCTCAAGTTGTAATGTGTGTGTACATGTAACTTTTTTCTTATAGCGGCTGTTATTACTCTTTATGTACAAGGTACTCTTTAAAATTGCTCTTTCATTGTCGCCTTTCTAAGAATAGTTTTCCATATTTTTTTTTAGTACTCTGTCAGACCTTTATCAAAATGGGGCTGCTGTCTTCTTTCACCTGTAGCGATGAGTTTAGCTCATTGAGACTGCATCACAACAGAGCCATTACTCATTTAATGAGGTCAGCCAAAGAAAGAGTTCGTCAGGTAAGCACGAAGTACGGACTTTGTATGTGACAGAAACATTTTGATTTCAAGAGGACTGTTTTCTAAAGTGTCATGAAATCCTGATTATAATACAGGTTTATAAAAACATTAACTTTAGTTCGTTTATTCAGCAAATATTGAATGACTATTATGTGTTAGGCTCTCGCGTAGGTGCTGGGATTCAAGCAGTAAACAAAATAGAATATCTGCCCTCTTAGAGCTTCTGTTCTGAAGAGCAAACAGAAAAAGAAAAATCTGTAAAAATAAATGGGGTTTTAGATTGTGATAAGTGGTAAGGAGAAGCATCCGGAAGCGAAGGGGCTTAGAAAACGTGAATGTTGCATAGGATGGCGACGGAAGGCCTGAGGCTGAAGTAGAGAGAACGGGCCATGCGGATACTGGAGGGAGAGCACTCCAGGTGAGGGCACAGTCACGCCCCAGGTAGCAGTGCACTTGGCATGTGGGGAGCTGGAGTCGAGGAGGCAAGGGGACCGTGGGGGAGAGGTGGGGCAGCAGGGCAGCGAGAAGGTCGGATGGACTTCGATCTTGAGACCATTTTAATGTCTGTGGTTTTCACTCAATAAAATGGGAAGCACTGAAGGATTTTGAGCAGAGGAGTGACATAATCTGGCAAATCTTAATGGAACCACACCAGCTACTGTGTTGAGAATAGACTGATGACGCAAGCAGGGGCAGGGAGACAGGTGCAACCATACAGGCGAGAAGAGATGGTGGTAGCAGTGGAGGTGGGAGAAGTGGTCAGTTTCTGCATATATTGTGAAGGTAAAATAAACATTATTTGCTGCTGGCGCATCTTGGCACATTCTCAGCTTTGTCAGTGGATAACTGGGCTACGTAACATTTTAGTAGTGATCTTTTGGTTAAGAAATATTTTCAATGGTAAACGCTTAGGTAATATTGAAAAAACTATCGAGTCTTTGTTTTCAATGTTGATTAAGCATTTGGGACTATTAATATGACATTGAATTTTGATAGATTCCTTATTCCATGAAATTCTCAAAATGCTTTTAAAAATAATTTTGATTTTAGGATCCTTGTGAGGATAATTCTCATATTCAGAAGATCAGGTATGTATCAAGTACTTTTGTGATTATGTAAAGATTAAACTATCCAAAAGAAGTCAGGATTAAGACTCCTGAGTTAATCAGAAATTTGTTTGGGGTTAAAAAATAATGCAGTTAGGCTAGTTTATGAAAATTAAGAACTTCGTTCTCAGCAGTTAATTACTGCTCCAAGATTCGCTTTACTTCTCATTTCCCTCCTTTTGATCCCATTTCCCCCATTTACAGTGGATTTCATAAGCCCCACCCTTAATTCACGTATTGATACCCAGTCTCTGTCAGGGGAAAACCATTGAATTTCAGCTATATTTAAGAAATACAGCGGGCGGGGCGAAGTATATAAAAAAAAAAAAAGAAAAAGCTAATTTAAAATCTGTAACTTGTCAGATCATTAAGAAATTTGAGTACCTTTATTACTGAGCTCCAGTAATTAGCTTCTCTGCCTGTTAGTCATCAAAAACTAATTACTGGTAAAATACTTAAAATTAGGTGAACAATCCCCTCGCTAATATTTATTACACTGTCAATTTGCTTAGCAAATGTTTTCTTCACAGAGAATGAAAAATTTTATTTTAGCTCATCCTTTTCAAATTAGCACAATTTAGTGATAAAGGCGCTTTGGTTATGAGTAGTGCAGTGAACCCGGAACGTGTCGATGCTCTCATGTTTTTACATCGACTGATTGTATTTTACTTTCAGATCAAGGGAAGCCGCCTTCGAAGCACAGACTTCACGTTACTTAAATGAATTTGAAGAGCTTGCCATCTTAGGGAAAGGGGGATACGGAAGAGTATACAAGGTTGTTTTCTGCATTCTTTTTGACTCGCTACGCTAAATAAATGTATTTTGAAGAATTGTTTTCATTATTGTTATTTAAAATGGTCGAAGGAAAATTTCTAGAAATCATGTATGTTTACTTTTTATTAAGATTTGTCATTTACGGGGAAGTGGGCAGGTTTTATTTTTTTCCTAATCATGGTTTAGGTGGATTCTAGAAACTTTGAGGGTTTGTTCTGTATTTTATTAAAAATGCATTGCTGGAAGGTTGTGCTACTGTGTTACGGGCCTTACAGAGGCCTGTGCGACCACTGCCGACTTTCCTGGGCATAGTAAAGGGGACACATGTCTTTAATTTTATCTCTTTGAATAGTTTGGATTATCTAAGCTCAGGTGAAAAGAACTTTCTTATTCCTTTGGACTTTAATGGCTCAATATACTCTGTCTTTTCCTCCACTTTTTAGGTCAGGAATAAATTAGATGGTCAGTATTATGCAATTAAAAAAATCCTGATTAAGGGAGCAACTAAGACAGATTGCATGAAGGTATGGTTTTCAAAATTTATTTACTTTGAATAATCGAGTAGGTTTTTCACAAGAGCTGTGTGTATGGGTGTGTATTTGGCAAATACTAGGCATGGAGTTCCAGTTTACTCAGAATGGGTTATAGTAAAATAAACATCAAAACTAAATTTTTGAGTTAATTTTTTATAGGCATTTCAGATTGACCACATTTCAGGGTCATTGCTGGGGAAATTAATTTTTTAAGTAAATTATTCATGTACCGTACAGCCTGTTAAGAAAAAACATGAGCTCAGTTCAGGTCCCGGTCTTCTCCCTGACATGCTGTTTGGTCCTGGGTAAATGACCTAGTCCTCTAAGCCGCTTCTGTCTCCCACCCTTGAAATAGTGGTGACAACCATGTTTTTATACCCACTGCAGACTGGACTGACTTACAGGAGAATGATTATAAATGAGCTGTGCAAAATATAAAGTGCTATCTACTTCTAAGTTTTGTCGCTGTAACAATTGCATTTGTCTCACAAAAATATTCCCATTATTTTAACGTAGTTTCGATGGCTTGTACAGAGGGGTTTCTACTGTTTTGCTCTGGAACAAGTAGTATTTGATACCACGAACACTTAACAAATTGCCAGTAAAAGCCGGATCTAAGTATGGTTCCTCCACAGGTCCTTCGTGAAGTGAAGGTGCTGGCGGGTCTGCAGCATCCCAACATCGTGGGCTATCACACCGCTTGGATAGAGCACGTTCACGTGGCCCGGCCACAAGGTGAGCCGAAAGCTCGGGGTGATGGAGCTGAAGGTTTGGCAGACTTTGACCCACGGGCCAAATGGGGCCTTCCACTGGTTTTGCGTATCCTATAAGCTGAGAATTTTTTCTTTTTTTCATTTTTGAATAGTTAAAAGGAATCAAAAGGAAGAATATTTTGTGAAAATTTTATGAAATTTAGCATTTCGGTTTCAACGAGTGGTTTATGAGAACACAGGCTCATCCATACGTGTGGTCCATAGCTGTTGTTACAACAGCAGAGTCCCACAGGGCCTGCACAGAGAGTTTGCTGACACCCCAGAGTGCCACTGCTCTGCTTTATGGTTTCTAAAATGTCCCAGCCATTTGACTAAGCTTGCTGTGTTTGGCTAGAAGGTCATGACATTTTTAGACTTATCTCATTTGGTATTATTTGTATATTTTAGCTCTGCCTTTGACTGAGCATTAGAAAATCGAGCTGCTTGATGATTTGTCTTTGTTTTTGTTCAGCAGATAGAATTTCTATTCAGTTGCCATCTCTGAAAGTGATCTCCACCCAGGAGGACGACAGGTATGTGGACCGGTGTGGACTTTACGGGGTAGACAGAACCTACTGTCAAACCTGCGTTAGGAGCCCAGGAGTGTTTTAGACTTCCTTTTGCTTCTTTTCATTACAAAATGTTTAATTATTTTCTCCTCAGATATTTCCGGCCAGTATTTTAAATAAATGTGGCTGCTAGACAGATTTGATGCCATTTTTTCTTTTAGGAGTTTACCAGTAAGACTCAAAGACTTAAGGAACAATCGAGTAAATTTTTTTGACATTGATTTTTATCTTTATTGTTTTTTTCTCCAGAGATCAACATGATGTTAAACATGAAGAAAGTAACAGCTCATCCATTATCTTTGCTGAGTTCACCTCAGAAAAAGAAAAATCCTTAGCAGAACCTGGCCCTGAAAATGAGAATAACAGATTGGTGAACTATACCACCAGTTTAGTCACAAGAGATGCCGATGAATTTGAGTCATCCATTGAGCCCCAAGGAAACGACTTGGCTGGTTTGTCATCCAGTTCGATTGTTGAGAATCAGCTGCCAGTTAGGCTTAATTCAGACTTAGAAGAGAACTCCACTGAGGAATCTTCCGAAGAAAACTTAAACTGGTTGGGGCAGACAGAGGTAGATGGCTTTCTCAGAACCTACCGATTTAATGTTTACCCATAATCATTGATCAGATATGGCCTTCTCAGCTGACCCCTCCCTGGACTCCTCCCTCTTTCTGCCCTAGCTCTCCTGCTCTGTGTCCAGGCTCTTCTCTCCGTGTTCTCCCTTGACAAACGGCCTTTGTCTTCCGTCCTTCATGTCATTAACTCCTGCTCATCCTTTTTCGACTGGGTCTTCCCATCCCTTGGATATTCTCACACATGTCCCCTGGAGTTGAAATCGTCATGCACCTTCTGTTTTTGTTGTATAGGTAGAGTTGTGCTATAAAAATATATTTATGCAGAGTTTCCACATTTTGGAACATGGCTTTAGTGAGAGTCCGAGTAGGATTACCAGGTCAGTTTTTGGGGTACTCTTATGGAGGGTTAGGCTAAGACGCTGGTGAGACTCCCACGTACCCTCAGCAGCATTGAATATCGTTAAGAAAACTTGAACATGAACAGCGTCTGCACATGACCTGTCACGGTGGATTACAGAACTGTGTGTGTACACGCAGAATTAGTTCTCGTTACCAGGAATGTGTGGCTCTGTGTGGATTTTTTTTTTTTGAAACAAAACTTTGAACAGGTCCACCTGAATACAGACGCGTTCAGTTTGGGAGACTTTTAACCGGAATAGTTTTATTTCTCTTTAATACATTCAGAAAATTGTCCTGGATGCCTAATGAATGGGCCACAGTGAGCTTAATTTTTGCTTTTCTTTTCCATGAACAAGTTATTACATACAATGTGAAGCCAGCCAAAGTGTGTGTATACTTCGGGGTATCCACAGAGATGCAGAATCCCATGTAGCCATTTTTTGATGCTTGACCTTAGCTTCGAAAACTTTATGTAGTGAGCAGACCAAACAGTTTCAGGCCCATCTCAGAGCGTCTGCCCTTTGACGCTGGTCTAATGCCAGTGGTCCTGCTGCTGCCCACTTGGATTATGACACAGCGTTTCAAGTACTGCGTTACTTCCCCATCTCCATCATTGGACTTTGGGTGTCTTAGGCAGGCCTGTGTCTCTTGTTTCTGTTCTCATTACTTAGGCCAATGCTTGGCTTAGAGTAGGCAAGTGTTTGTTAACCAAATGGATAATGTGAACAAATCGTGCACAGATGAGAGCCGGTGTGGTGTCGCCCCCTAGGTGCAGTACCACCTGATGCTGCACATCCAGATGCAGCTGTGTGAGCTCTCGCTGTGGGACTGGATTGTGGAGAGAAACAGGCGGAGCCGGGAGTGTGTGGATGAATCAGCATGTAAGTGCCACGTGGGTCTGTAAGTACTGGCCTGGGAAATACACTGTAGGACCTGCATCCTTCTGCCTCCACGTGCTTTAGATCGGGGGAAAAAATCGCTTTTTTAAACCAAAGAGACAGTTATGCTCATTTCAACATTTTTCAAAAACAGATAGGTATACGGAAATTTTCTCTGTGATAGATACGTAATTTGTTGATATTTAAACAGTCATGCTAGAATTTAGATGAATAATTTGGGGGTGGAAACGGTCTTTAAAAATTTTTTTAAAGAAGAAATTTAAATACTTGTTTTATTTTTTTAACCTGAAAATATGGTACTCCTACCAAAAAAAAAAAATCTTTAAAGAAACCCTTGTAGAAAGGTATGCACTCAAAAGTTTGTCTCATCAAGGTCCGAATTCCCTCCTTTTGCTGAAGCTGTATATCTTCTAGAAATATTGTTAGGTTAATATTTTTAAAATATGGTTCTCAACTTGGGCTGCATATTTGAATCACTTGAGGAACTTTTAAAAAGATGTCAATAAAGAAGATGGTGGAGAAACCTGACAAACACCTCAGCTAGTGATCAAGGTCAACATCAACAGTGAAACTCAAGTCGCTAGTGTGTGCCCTTGATGAGGCGTGGAGAGAGCACCTCTGTAGTCTTCCTTCTCAAAACCCATAGCCCCAGTCTAATCATGAGGAAAACAGACAAATCCCAGTCGAGGGACAGTCTTCAAAATACCTGACCAGTACTTCTCACAACTGTCAAGGTCATCATAAGCAGGAAAAGTCTGAGAAACACTCACAGACCAGAGGAGCCTCAAGAGACATGGCAACTAAATGTAATATGGTGTCCTGGACAGAATCCTGGAACAGAAAAAGGGCATTAGGTAAAAACTATGGAAATCTTAACTGAGGACTTATATCAATATTTGTGCTTTCGTTGTGACAGCTGTACCATATTGATGAAGGTATTAGGAGCAGGGGTAACTGGGTGTGCGCTAAGTGGGGACTCTACTGTCTTCTGATTTTTCGGTAAACCTAAAATTGTACTAAAAATTAAAATTTAATTTTTAAAAGGTTATCGTCTGGGACCACACCACTAATTCTTATATAATTGGTCTTGGAGAGGGTTGGCCTTTGGTTTTTTTTGAAAGTTCTCTTGTAGATTCTAATGTGTGGCCAAAGTCGGAATTCACTGAATTCGATTATCAAAATAGAGGATATGAGTGACCTGATTTTAAGTAGATTCAATGAAATACAGATCATGACTCATTTGCTGTTCACTCGTGATGACGCTGTAACCCTTTATTTGGTTTAAA
Source organism: Pteropus medius (assembly GCF_902729225.1). Classification (NCBI taxonomy): domain Eukaryota; kingdom Metazoa; phylum Chordata; class Mammalia; order Chiroptera; family Pteropodidae; genus Pteropus; species Pteropus medius. The sequence continues at coordinate 13,208,626 of NW_024340699.1, read as the reverse complement.
ATATAGGTCCGTTAATCTCAAAGTCTCAGGTTAGCTTCCAGTGGAGATAGAAACATGGCGTCTCCCTCCAGCAGCTCCTCGACACCCCTGTGCTTCTGGTTACCGTGTGACTAGGATGTGTCAGGCTGCTCAGTTCACTCGTGGCAGGTCGGGGGGGTCTTCAGCGCCCTGTGAGGTGGTCTCCTACTGCGTGAGCCCTGCTCTGCCAGTGTCTGAAAAGGAGAATGGTCTAAGTCGTGTGTGTGGTTGCCCTCTAACCCGCGTGGGAGAGGAGGCCCTCATGGCATGGGTTGGAAACCCTGTACCATCCACACAGACAGCCTCTCGGAGCAACGAGGGCAGGATGTGTATGATGCTACTGCTAGCACGATGTTTATTTTTCTTCACAAAACGTTTTAAAACGTTTTAACTTTGTCGTATTCCAGCACGGTGCGGTGCGGATAGCCTTATGTCACTTGTATTTTACGTTAATCATTCTGGTAGTCCCATGAGTGGTGGACCTGGGTTTGGATGCGGCTCTAATATTCATTCGCCAGGTGTAAGGTTAGGGGCGAGCCAGTGACTGCCCTCAGTCCGTTTCCTCACCTGTGATACGTGGGTCATCCCTGTTTTAAGGGAATTAAAGCAGTGAGGCTAAAGGCTGTGGCACTGAGTGAAGGCAAACTGGTGTCGTGTGTGGTTACTGGCTCTAGGTTGCCGGCCGTTTGGATGTGTGGCGTGGGTTAGGTGGGAACCGTATGAGAGACGAAGGAAGATGGCCATTCTCAATAGCTGGGGAGTTCGAAAGCCCGCCTTGCGTTTCTCCACAGGAGGGAGGTTGGTCCCTTTGGCGTGAGGGCAGCCGTAGCAGACGTACTTGTGTGGAACCATTGCTCTTACACACACACACACTTTTCTGTCTCTCAGGTGCTTGAGGTCCCTAAGTTACATGCTAGCTGGTGTCAGAGGACAGTGTGGAGCAGGTTCGAGCTGCAGAGCCACGTGGGCTCCTTCAGGGAGAAGGAGGGGGCAGGTAGTGTTCTTGCGCTTGAAGGTCAGCAATAGGTTTATGATTTAAAATGACAGAGGAGTCAGTATGTTTCTACTTTATTACTAAACTTATTTGGCTGGAAAAACTCCAGGATTTTTTTTTTTTATCAAATTTTGTTTTTGGTCCTATAAAACCTTCACCCTCTTAAGTTCACATGTTACGTTACCATATTAACATATAAATTAATTCATTTTTTTCCCTATATACTTCTTCTGCTAGTCACTTTTGGAAAATGTGCATTTCAGATAATGAAGCTCACCCCTTGGGCTCACATAATTTATCTTCTTATTCCATTATTTGCAATAATGTCCTCAATCCACAGTGGGCCAGGATTCCAGATTTATTAGCATTAAACCCCAGGATGTCAGAGGTTGAAAAGAACTTAAACATAATTTAATCTAGCCACCTGATGCCTGAGAACTGTTTACAAAGTAGTGAATGTGGGGGAGCCGTGTGAAATGAGAGGTCCTCTCTCTGGTGACAATGTCCATCGACTGTTGGGCACCAGTTTGTGATGGCTCGCTTGCTGGCTGGGAGCCCTCCCTGCTCCCCAGTTTCTAGGTTTCAACCATTTGGAGCATTGAGTCCGTTGAAAATCTGAATGTTGTGTAGATGTCAGATGTTAATGTGTTTGGAATTATATTGAACATATTTAGATGTTAACATAATCAGTAAAAAAAAAAAAAAATTAGAGAAATAAAACTTTTTTTATTTTACTCCAGGTCCCTATGTTATGGCCAGTGTTGCAACAAAAATTTTTCAAGAATTGGTGGAAGGTGTATTTTACATACATAACATGGGAATAGTACACAGAGATTTGAAGGTAAGTGGGAGAGATGAAATCATTGAAAGATTCTTATCAGGGATGACTTGGTGTCGGTTCTTTGAATTAAATGGGATCCTGTGTCATCATTCATTTACTTAGAAAGATGTGATTACTTTCATAAAAATCACTGTATGTAGATCCAGAACATGAAAACTTTAGATTGAATTTAAAAACAGTAATCTTTGGACATTTGAAAATTCTCGCTGTTTTCAGATAGTAAGTGTCTGTTAGTACTACTATAATTGATGATGCTAAATGTATTTAATGCTGACAGAATACTCATCTATTATTTCAGCCTTAGAGGTACAATCTGTTTCTATAATTATCCGTCTTAAAGGAAATTTAATATGGGAATTTTTTTTTTTGCTGTCTTAAAAATCTATAATGACTATTCCAATTTTTATCCACAAAAGACACTCTCAAGAGAAAGAGAAAATATATTTGCTTCTTTGGCCGAGAGTTTTAAATTAACATGCTTCCATTTTAGACAAAAATTAAATCATGGTAAATGCATTTAAAAGAATATTTAGGAACGAAAAGCGAATATGCAAATCATTTTACTTTTTAAGGACCAGTAGTTTGTACACTGGAGAGAAATAAGGCGATGGGTTAAGTATTTTCTGGGTACACATCTAGCCAGAACATGCGATTGAAATTACCGAAATTCTTGGGCACTGTGAAAATTTGAGGTCTCATTTCAAGAGGCAAGCTAAGTCATGACAACCATACACCGAGTTCCACATCTTCACCGGGAGAAGGCGTTTCACGTGTTGTTTGTATCTCTCACCGTAAATATTTCTGATGCTTCTTTTACAGATATCCTCTAGGGATAAGGGTTTTTGGGATAACTTGATTAGGGTCTCCCTTAAGAGGTGGAATTCTGGTAGCATGATTCCTGCCGGGAGAATTCCTTGGTGATTGGTCAGCCTCAGCGGGTAGGAGCGGTAGAGGAGCTTGGCGAGGAGGGCCGTGTCTCTTATATTGGAGCTGCGCTGAAGGTACATGTACATCGGAGACTCCCCGTTTCTCGTTAATATATTAACATTTGCTTCAAATTCAAGCAAGAGGTGGATTATCGCCTCTCTGCCTCCGAAACACGCCTCGTGGATGGCTGTTTGGCCCTCATGGTCCTGGGCGTTTACTTTGGCCCCGTGGGTCAGCAGCAGCCGGATGCAGCCCAGCCCCGCCGCCAGCAGGCGGCCTGCTTTGCTCGACGCAGTACACACCGCCAGCTTAAGGGCCGTGTTCCCAGTCGACGAGACGACGCAGTTGACGTTTGCGCCACAGGCAATGAGTGTTTCTATCATCTCCTTATTCAGTATATCTGCAGCCATGTGGAGGGGTGTCATGCTGGATTCATTGATAGCGTTGACATGGGCACCGTTTTGAGCTAAAATGGAGAGAACTGGGTAGGTCCCATACGTGATGGCCAGGTGGAGGGGCGAATGCTTGTTGCTGTTGTCCACGCGAGCATTCACTTGAGCCCCGTGCTCACACAGAACACGGAGACACGCCGTGGCGTTGTCCTGAATATCTGTCAGGAGCCTTTGGATTCTGTTGCCCGGCTTCGTCCACGTGGTAGAAGTGATCGGCCAGTGCAGCAGCATCAGGTGCAGGGTAGTGAGGCCCCTCGTGTCCCTGGAAAGGCAGCGGTCACGGTTACATTCAGCTCGCAGTGGTAAGGGCTCTACGCAAAGAGTTACTGCTTAAGAAAGCAACATGTATTTCAGTTTAAAGTCATCCCCCTTAATTACTGTAAAGAAGTGTTTGCAAATCTGCACTGCTGTTTAAATTCTCAGGATATCCCAGCGTTTTGGGCAGACAAGGTGGTCTGCGTCACAGCATGGAGGGGCCTACCTTCCTCTAGCAACTTATTTCTACTTTGTCACTCCTGCTAGGTCTGTGGCTTCTTCAGGGCTGTGTTGAGCCGCTCACGCAGGGCTCAGCTGAGTTAGCCATTCAGTAAAATTGTGTGGACTTGAGTGCGATCTGGTGTTCGCACAGAAGTGAGCCTCGAAGGGCCAGAAGGCCTCCCGACTCAGTCAGTGGCTCGCATCTGCTCCTCTACCTGACACGTGTGTTCACTCATGTGTGGGGGCAGAACAGAGGGCAGGGTTGAGGCTGGAGACCCGCAGTCACCTTGCAGTGAGGGAAGCAAGTTTCTCTTCCTTCCCACTCTGTCTCACAGCTTGGTCCTCATCTACTTACTCCTTTCCTGAAATCTCAGGTGCGCCTCCAAAATTCCTATCTTTTGACAGAGAAAGGGGGAAGATTGATTATAAACACTGCTCCACAGAAATCAAACTTGGTGAGGCCCGTGCTAGGGCTGTGCCAAAATAGCAAGAAGCCCGTGCCTCAGCAGGCCTTGCAGTCTGGTGTGGCAGACACGAAACACTCAAACAACTAGGTGACTCGCAGATGGGCAGAGTTCTAGAAAGCCTGACCCAGGGACGGCCCGTGGCTTGAGGTAGGAAGGAGTGTGCTGGGGAACCCTGAGGAGGATGGGCGAGTTTGTGACGATGGTCCAGTCCCGGAAAGACTGTGAGAGGACCTGCCAAGCTGGCAGGTGGGTGCGTGTGTGTGCGCGCGTGCTGTGTGCGTGTGCGGTGTGTGTGCGTGTGCGGGGAGAGGCGAGAGCAAGGCCAGGTTAGGTGGGCTCTTCTGGAGAGTGGCAAAGATTTGGGGCTTAACTTTCTTTTAACGTTGGGGTGCAAGAGGTTATAATTTTTATACCGTGTGATTCTTCCATTCATTCAGATAGTGCTGAGCACGTACGAACGTCAGGCATTGGTTTAGGTGGTGAGGGTACATTGGTGAGCAAGAGAAACCTCTTCCATGAAGCATACCTTCTAGTGGAGGGTGGTAATAAAAATCTGTTGCCTGTTTTAGTTTTCATTTCTAACGTAGGTTTTTACGCTCCCTGAGTGCTGTGAGCAGGACTTAATGGATCTTCCATAACAGCATCGCTGAACGCTTAACTAAATTCAGGATGCCATAAGTGGTGTGACTGATTTGTGTTCTTGCATTTTTCCCTCTTTTCAGAGTATCTTATTTAGTCAGTAAAAAAATTGGTTCATTCAAAACATGATGATTTGTAGTCCACAACCCGTGAAGAGCGGACAAGTCCAGGCATGACTGGGAAAAGTAACATCTGACTCATGGATGTCCCCATTTAGAAGCGGTCGCCTGTTGAGTTAGCTTACCTGATTTCTGGGTCAGCGCCGTGTTCTAACAAACAGTGCAGACTTTGTGGCTTGTGGTATTCGGCAGCCAGGTGAATGGGGATGATGGACTGCGTCTGCTTGGAGGGAAAAAACCCGAGGTCGTCATAAGTAGCCTCATGCAGTTAGACGTAATAGTTGTGTTCACTTGCCATTTCAAAGGAAATAAGTGGATTTAGTATCTAGGTTCAGTATTTTTCTGGTATGTACATTGAAAAATCTCCTTTTCTTTTGTCTGTTTTAAATGACCCCAAACCAGTGAATTTTATATGATGATTTAAATCTGTGTGTTATGTAAATGCAAATTTACCAAGGCCGAGAAATAACTTATACTTTTGAAAGTTGATCCTTGTCAAGAGCTCATAGTGTAAAATTAATGGTAATTGCTGTTAAGCCACTTAGTCCTTAAGTTAACCCACAGAGTGATTGTCAAGTAGGCTTTGTGCTTTTTTAAGATTTTGTAAAAGTCATAGTATCAGTAGTAAAACCTACACGTTGAGAGTTTTGGAGATGACGCAGCAAATGTTCTGTGTGATTAGCAGAGCTGTTTATGCCAGTTCTTCAAAAACTAAGCAGTGGCTCTTGTGGCATTACAGCAAGATAAGGGAAGGGGGCGGGGTAAAGAAGAGGGTGACTTTTTGAAAAAAAAAAAAAGTACTTATAAAGGTAATGATCACTGTATAAACATTTAGATAAAGAAAAAGTATATGTAGAAGGGAGAAACTAATGCCGTCACGGGGATGTGTGGTCATGGTGGGGATTTCTGTGATGCTGACGTCAGTGTTCCTCCAACTGCATGCGCTCTCGTCTTTTCTCTCGTGACTTTGAGTGCCAACCGGAAGGGAACCCTGCTCTGGATTGTAGTGTGCCTGAGATGTACTGCCCAGCCTCGAGCACGGCAGGGGCAGCGAGGCGGTGTAATGAGTTCACAGGAACCAGGGGTGTGTGCCTGCTGAAGTACCACGTGACTCTTTTCTAAAAGCCGCAGAGCAAAGAGAATACCTGGTTCAGAAGTAATCTGCAGTTGGTAGGGCTGGCGGGGACGGTCACGGGCTGGTTGACGGGGTGGCTTCGGAGCAGTGCCTGGATGACGGAGCAGTCCTCTCTCATGATGGCGTCGTAGAGCTTAGTGTGGAGTGCTGCATGTGGGCCTTCTTCCAACAACTTGCCACCGTCAGCGACCAGCTCCCTGGAGCCTCTCTCGGTTACGTTTCCCATGAGAAAACCCTAAGAGCGAGGACCGAAGCCGCCAGGGGAACTCGTGATGGAACTGGTCGGTTTCAGTCTGTTTATGATTCCTTTGGTTCAGTTCTAGAACTATTCTAGAATTGTTGAGGATTGTGTCCGTGAACATGCTTCATTTTTGCATTAGAGCCGAACTTTTTCTAACTTTGTGATGCCAAATACAAGCACAGTTTTTAGGACTTTTCTACTCAATCGCAAAAACATATCCAAATTGTCCTTTTACACATAAGATTCTTCCTATTTTCTTTATCTATTCAGCTATAGATCAAAAGAATAACAAAGCTCAAACAGAGGACTTTGTACATTAAAACAAAAAACATTAAAAAATTACATTTAAAGTAAGTAAACCCAACTTTTAACCTAAATATTTTTTAGATTTTAGTGGGAACCGCCCCCCCCCCACACACACACACACAGTGTAGGCATAGTTATTCACTGACTCAGGAATAGTACCACTGAGGGTCATTTTGGGCTGTGGTGGTTGCTTAAATGGAGTAAGTGTGCACCCTTATCATGCGACTAGTCATTCCCAGCCTGGCTAATGTATAAGAAACACCTGGGAGCTTAAAAAATAAAGTATTTTTTCATTTAAAAAAAATTAAAGTCTTTGACTTGTTGGTGAAGACAGTGGTTTTTATTTTTTTATTTTTATTTTATTTTTAGGCGAGGCAACCTTTGGTTGACCTCACGGATTGATTGCAAGGATCTTGTCAGCTTACAATCCCTTATTTATTTTTTAATTTTTTTTACACCTGCAGCACCTGGTCTTCCTAGGTGGTCTCCCATCCAAGTACTAACCAGGCCCGACCCTGCTTAGCTTCCGAGATCAGCCTTAGCTTCCGAGATCAGCCAGAATTGGGCACGTTCAGGGTGGCATGGCCGTAGATGAGACAGTGGTGTTACAGGCTGTGCAGGAATCCAGTGTCCAGTAACAGTTGAGGGGCACTCGTGTCTAAGCATGTTCCGTTAGCGGTCCTCAGGTTCGGAATAACCCGTGTTGCTATGTGACACCGATGAATGCATCCAGCCCAGGAGTCTCTATGTGCTTGGTTTGGGAATGGCGTAGACACTGAGTTTTCTTTAGTTTGAGAACCACTGCTCTGATTTTTTAATGTTTGAGGGGCTACTCGCACCTGAGTCGAAAACTCTTTTAACACCCACACATTTTTACTATTTGTTTTAAGAAATTGACTTGTTCTGTTTGTTCGTAGCCCAGAAATATTTTTCTTCATGGCCCCGATCAGCAAGTGAAAATAGGAGACTTTGGTCTGGCCTGCACGGACATCATCCAGACGAACATAGGCTGGACCAACAGGAATGGGAAGAGTAAGTGTTTAGAGTGGTTGTTGTGGTTTATTTTTTTTATTTATTTTTTATTAAAGAATAAGGTGTCAATACTTAAAGGGAATTGTAAAGATTTCATAGCAGAGGTAAGACGGAAAATAGTCGTCATTCCCTTGGGAGCTACGGTGCCTGCTTCTTTCATGTCGACCCTGGTAATGTGGCAGTGTTTAATATCTAGCTTTTTGAATTGTAGGAACCCCAACACATACCTCCAGAGTGGGAACTTGTCTGTACGCCTCGCCCGAACAGTTGGAAGGATCTGAGTATGATGCCAAGGTAGTATTTTTTACTTCTTACCTTTTTATTAGACTTACTCTGCAATGGTAAGTAACCAAAAGTACAATAAATGCAGTGGGAGTTCCTATGTGGAGGTGTTTTTTAGAGATAATAGTTCTGCAGGTCATCTGTTACAGCAAACGGCCATAATAGGAAGCCTCACTTTTCAGCTGAATCTGACTGCATTGCTTTTTAAGCTACTTTATTCTTTCTAAATCGGTGGTTAACAAATTGTTTTTGCAACGTCACTGTTCATCCCAGGAAGCTGGACTTCATAGAGGCCTGTTTTCAGCCTTTCATCCTTCTGTTGTTAAGCTTAAAGAAATGCTAAATAATGCTACAGGGAAGTGCCACTTGACTCCCTTTGAAGTAGGATGAAGATAGCAGTTTTAATTCACATTGTTCCTTGAAGGAATGTTAAGTAAATCCTTTTCTCAAAAGGAAAACCTGTCTACGGCCATGCCACCCCGAACAAGTCTTATCTCGGAAGCTAAGCAGGGTCGGACCTGGTTAGTACTTGGATGGGAGACCACCTAGGATGGTGTACACTAGCTGCTGTAGGTGTAAAAAGTAAAAAATAAGGGATTGTAACCTGACAAGGTCCTTGCAATCTGTGAGGTCAACCAAGGGTTGCCTCGCAAAAAAAAATCATTCTTCTTTCAGTGATTGGGAAAGAGCTGCCAGAAAAAAACCATGGCCGCTCCTAAAATCCTGTCTAGTAAAGACCTCCTTAAAAAAACTATTTTTAGGAAAAGTAACACAGATTTTGTGCAGCGTTTTTAAACTTTACCAAGAATGTTTTACCATGAATAGAGGAAGAGGCGAGACTGGGGTAGGCCCCAGGACACTCTTGTGACCCCTCTGTAGCTGCACCAGCCCATGTGAGCTTGCGTTTCTCTGGCTGTGCCACGCCTGGGCTTTCAAGGAGTGGTGGAGTCAGGCGTGTGGTAGTGACTGCCGTGGATAGTGGGGTTATCCCTGCTCTCACCTGGCCATCAGTCCTTGGTGTGGTGAACCCATTTGGTATTAAAGAGGTGGGCCTTGTGGCAGTACCTGTCACCTCTCACTCGGAGCAGTAGACCTGGCTGGTAGATAATTGCCTCTGTGAGAGATGAGCCGGCCGCTGGGTTCTCTTCACTGTACAGATCGTCCTTTCTTACAAATCCTGTTGTGTTTGCACTGCGGTGGAACTGTTATGCTCACTCACTTTGTGTTTCATGACTAAAGTGCCCTCCTGCTCCCCCTTTTCCAGTCGGATATGTATAGCTTGGGTGTGATCCTGCTAGAGCTCTTTCAGCCCTTCGGAACGGAAATGGAGCGAGCACAAGTTCTCACGGGTGTAAGAACAGGTCAGATACCCGAGTCCCTCAGTAAAAGATGTCCGGTGCAGGCCAAGTACATCCAGCAGCTGACCAGAAAGAACGCATCCCAGAGACCGTCTGCTCTGCAGCTGCTGCAAAGCGAACTTTTCCAAAGCTCTGGAAGTGTATGTACATTTTTTTTAATGCTAGGGAAAATATGAAGCTTAAAATGAATTTGTTTACATGGTGAATCCTATTTCATGCAGAACAGTAGAGCTTAGAGTGATTTATGGAAACAAAGTATTTGAACCCATTCTCGGCATCCCCAGTAGCACACTTGTTTTCGTAGTCCCAGTGGGCAAGATGACCATCGCCGACTTCTACTCTAAAAATGACAGGCTCCAGTTTCTAGGCTTCTCTCACTAAGCCAAAAGCTTTTTGTTCTCCTTTTCAACTGTGGCATGTAACCTTTCATAAATTATCGTAATGTGCCTACCCTTGAAAAGGGACCGTAGCAAAGGGTAAAAGTCAGCAGTAATTCCCAGGGAGCATTGGTGCAGCGGTGGCAGAGACCGCCTTAGCCAGTCTGAGGCCTTCAGCATTCGAGCGTGTGATTCTGGTGTTCCATCCTGTGACGTCCCATCCCATCCTCTTCCTCCTCCTTGGCACGTCGTTACAGTGCCAAGTATAGTGTCCAGTCTAAATGTCCTGGAAACACGATTTCATGCATTCTGTCCCTCTATAACCTTTCTGGACATTAACAAAAGCTCCTTCAAAGATGTGGCCACACATTCCGTAGTGCTTTGCTACTCAGAGTGTGGCCTTCGGAGCAGTGGATCTGGAGGCTCATTAGAAACATGGGATCCTGGGGTCCACCCTGGACACAGAGTCGGCATCTGCATCTTTCAAAGCCCCTGTGATTTACGTGGGCCCCGTTGGAGCAGGGTGGCATGAACTCAGTGGTCCTCACCTGTACCCTCCAGGCCAGCAGCATGAAATCCCCGGGACTGGATAGACTTCTTGGGCCCTTCCCCTGCCCCCCACCTAGCGAGGCAATCTCGGGGAGACGGGGCAGCGGCCCGCCTGAGCAGAAACTCAACGTGATTCCGGTGCCCACTGGTGTGGGAACCTCTTGTGGTAACTGTTTAGTTGACTGTCTTCTATTTAAGACTTATTAATTTTCAAGTAAAACAGTGAATTTTTTACTAGCCTGAACAGTAAACAGGTAGGTGGAGTACTCTGAGTCTTTTGAAATGGCAGACGTGACTATGTGATCTCCTCCAATGGGATCACAGTTAAGGTAGCTGTTAGAGACCAGGTACTTGGTGTTTATGATAGGGGTTTCTCCTGTCTTGTAGAACTTTTTATAAAATAACCTGTACATAGCCATATAGATAAAACGCGTACGTACAGGCAGTTCTCGCTTTACGCAGTGGAGGACCGTAAAAATGACCGTGCAAAGCTCAGGCCACGCTTAATAATCAGTGGGGAAAGTCACGATTATTCTGTGACCTCTCAAAACGTTTGTAACAACATTAAAACTCTTAGTGTCGGTTATGGATGTATGTGGACGTAAGAAAACTGTACAACTAACATTCAGCGCGCTGTTGCTGAGAGTCAAAGCGCTTCAAGGGTGGTGTGAGCAGTGCCTGCCTTCAGCTTGGGGACGGAGCGAGTACCTCTCGGGTGGTGACTTGTCACACTTCTCTCTGGTTTCGCATCGGCTTCCAGCATCCTTTGCACTCTCGGTGTTATAAAATCTGAGTTCCTTTAATGAGAAGTGTTTTTGCTGGTATCACTTTCTTCATCCTTTGCATCCCTTCTGTTGACAGGTCACCTTTACTGTCCTGTGGCTACCCACCCGATCTGTGTAGTGGCGACAGGGTTAGCATTTCCATGTCAGCTGTTTTTTCTGTGACACTATTTCCGGTTGATTGGATTTTCACACCCAGCATTCCCACTTTTGTTTGCTGAGCTGCCATCTTTGTTGGCCAGTTCCCTTTCAGTTGTCCATTTTTTAAAAATGTCACTTGAGTTTATCACTGGGAGACGAGGCAGCACAACTACATTGCCTGTGTGTGAACTAACAGGTGTATAGTGACCAACGACCAACAGAAGTAATGTGACTGGTCCCGGATCGTGACATGTCGGTTATTCAGTGTCTTATAGACTAAAGCGTTTCTTTACTATACCGTAGTGACTGACACTTGAACCATGTTTATTTCCCTAACCTTTGATATCTGAGATCCATGCATGTTGGAACTGTGTTAAGTGAGGCATGCCTGTATATTTAAAAGGAAGCCATTTTAATGGAGCTTAAAATTTTTTTACAGGTGAATCTCACCCTACAGATGAAGATACTAGAGCAAGAAAAAGAAATCGAAGAACTAAAGAAGCAGCTAAGCCTCCTTTCTCAGGACAGAGGGGTTAAGGAGGACGTGACAAATGGGGTGAGCCCGCCTGGCCTTAATCAGGTGCCATAAATATGAAAGTGGACTCCACTCTTTTAAGCTAAAGTCAACTGGAATGTATTTTTTTAAACTTTATCAGGATATAGGTGGTGGAATACTTAATTGTACTTAGTTAGCTCGTACGTGACCTATTAAAGTGAGTTTGTAAAAGTACCCCTAAACTGCCTTTTCCTTAACTAGTTCCTTTATGATCTAGCGTTTTTGAATTTTAGACTGCTCTAAACTAAACCCGTTTTGCTGTTTCCCTTGTCCTATCCCACAAGCTCTTCTTCCTGGATTTCTTAATATTTCTGTCCATCTGGTCTCAGGCTAAGTTTAAAAATCCTCAATTCATTTTTTCCCTTTGAATTCTGTCTGTTGACCACCAAGTCCTCCTCTAGAAGTTTCTACTACAGGAATCTAAGCATACCCCACACCCCGTCACTGCCCACACCTGGGCCTGCACTCACTGGACTGTTGACAGCTGCCATTTTTTTCTCACTCTTTCACATTGCTGCCAGTCAGTCACTAGAAAGACGCCTCAGTTCATGCCCTGGCTCAAAGGTTCCACTGGCTCCCTGCCGCCTCCAAGCTAGAACTTCAGCTTCCCATCAGTGCCCACCATCCAGCCCACTTCCGTGCTCTCCACCTTCACCTTGACGTCAGTCCAGAATCATGCCCTTTCGAAGCTTTGTACTACTTGCTCCCAAATGATCCCAAAGTAGCTGATTGTCAGTGCTCGTGCACTGTCCCCCTGGTGTCCTCCTTACTACAGCAACTGACTGCCCATCAGCTGACATTCCTCAGAGGTAGCGATGTGATGTTCGTTTTCTTCCCCCAAAGGTGCCTCCCACATAGCTGGCACTTGTCATGGTATACTGCACGTAATGTTGCTGGATTTTAAATAAAACGAAAACCACAAATTACATGGTACTTTTATTGATACTCGACAACTGGCCTAAATCCTTTTATTTTAGTACAAGCCCCTTTACCAACGACAGGCATGAAACAGCACCATTCTGAAAATCTAAACTCTATCATATCAGCTACCGAGACTCACTGAAGGAGCTTGAGGGCAGTGCTGAAGGGGGCCAGGTTCTCACAGGCCCTCAGCCACTTCTGCACGTTGGCCGGCGCCGGCACACTGCAGCCCCCCGTCTGCTGGAGCACAGACCACAGCACAACGTCGGCCACGGTGAGCTCGCTCCCGACGAGCCACGGGCTCTTCCCGAGAGCGGAGTTCATGGAGCGGAACACGGCGGCTGTTTCTTTACTGCCTCCCTCTCTCAACTGAAAAACGGCTATATCCACCCAGCTATCTATGAGGGTTAGAGTGACAGCATTATGCTTCTGGCCAAACAGAGAGAACAAGAACCGGGCAATGTTCCCTTCTCCTTCGATGGGACACATCTTCTGGACACTGAACTTCATCTGAGTCTTTGGCACTGAAAGGAAAAACACCCCATGTAACGTCAGCAAGAACAGCACCCGGAAGTGCCTGCACAGCGTGGGCAGGGGACTAACGGACGGCAGGAGCTGGCAGCAAGGGGAAGGGTATTTTCAGGAAGAAAATCACATTTTCAATCTGTTTCCAAAAGGTATAATATTTAAGAAAGTTTAAACTATGTTTAGAGAATACAAACTGTCAAAAAGTAACCATTCCTGGTATTTGACGATGACAGTTTGCAAGCTAGCAGGGACCTCGGACTATCGTCTCTGGCCCTGCACCTAAGGACTCGCAGGGCAAGGGCTGGAAACCAGGAGTCCTGTCTCCCAGGCAGGCGCTGGGCCCTCACAGTCGCCTCAGGGTGTAGCCGAGGGCAGCTCAGGCATTACTGGGTGGACGACACCAACTCACTTCCCTCTGTGTAAACGTAACCAGGGAAGAGTGGGAGAGTGAATAAAACGACATCCTGCCATCCTTTTATGGCCACCTGAAAAGGTAACATCACTGTCCCCGTAATGACGGGTTTTGGAATGTGAGGGCAAGATGACTATGATAGCCACTACTCCCTGCTCTGGCTGGTCAGATGGGATCGGCCCTAAAACTGTGCCCTCCGTCAGAGACCAGAGGCTTCCCAGGGGAAGGAGACACCTTTGGGGCAAGACTCAGCTGTGCTCCTCTCACGCAGCCACTCCACAGGCTTTCCAGACTTACAGTGACCTGACACAAGTGGCTGAAGAGTCTGTATAGCTCAGAAACGTCACTGTCCTAGCCCTTGCCGCCCCTTAGTAAAATCATGGTGCACGTATCATGACACAGGATGTGGGTCAAACCCGGTCCCCTTTACTTACCATTTTTCCAAATTAGAGTAAAACCCAGCTGATACTCATGACGAGACTGATTTTTTGTTTGCTCGCCAAAGCACTTGAGAAGGTTTTCTGGCACGTTCTTGACTGCTGAATGCGTGTGGACAGTGGACAGGACCTTGAAGTGGTCACAGAGCAGCCGGTGCAACACGAGGAGGGACAGGGGAGGCGAGGCGGGGTTCGCGTTGATCACGATGTCTTTCAGCGCCCCGTAATCCTGGGGGGGGGAAACCCAGAGCCAATAATAGTGACAGCAATTCGAATATGTGTAATTGTACCAGGTGCTATTCTTGGAACCTATGTCCTATGAAGAAGGTGCTACTATGATCCCACCTCACACCTGAAGAAATGAGTCCTGAAGGTATTTGACTTACCAAGGTCACTCAGCTCAGTATGAAGTAGAGCTGGGCTGCGAGCTGACGCCAACCCCTTAAGCCTGTACTGCCAGCTCCTGACAAAAAAATTGACTTTACTGTCAAATTAGTATAACAACAGATTTGGAATGGCACTTCTACTTGTCCCTAAATTAAAAACAAACAAACAAACAAACACATGCAATTACAGTCGGCCTTCTGTATCTGCGGGTTTCACACCTGCAGGTTCAGCCAGCTGGGGACTGAAAACTATTTTGATCTGCTGGGAACACGTGGATGCATTGTTCTCTGCCACTTTACAGAAGGGACTTGAGCACCCACAGATTTTGGTATCTGCAAGGGATCCTGGAACCAGTCCCCGCAGATACCAAGTGACAGCTCCATTTACCAAACCTTTCTAAGACCTGACCTGATCGTTTCTGTGTCCTTTGTGTTTGAGTAAAAATGGTCTCGGCTCAAAATATCATTGGCAGAGGTGGGAGAGTATGTAAAACGAGGTATTAACTGACACGGCAAAACATCTAAAGATGCAGACTTTATTTCTGTGTGCTCTTGATAACAAATGAACTCGCAGAACACAATGAATGCCACTTGTACATGGCCGGCCACAATCTGGCCTCTGGTGGCCTCTCCTGACCGATGCCCTTCGTGTCGAGCTGCGACAAATGCCTTGCAGCTCTCTGAGCACAGTGTGTTATGTGGCGCTGTGCCTTCTGAGGTATCAAAATTCATCTTAAGTACCATGTGCGCTGGGAAGCGTTCCCAGCGCCCTAAGACCGGCACAGCTGTGCGTGGTCACCGACTCATCAACTAGAATGGCTCCCTGAGGACACAGCCAGGTAGCTGGGTCTTCGGTGCAAGCAAACGTGTACCGGGTGCTAAAGGAATACACAAGGGCGGAGGTAACGAGGTTAGGTCCCTGGGGGAGCCACTAGGACCGCCTCTACTTGTTAGGGCCTTAAGCTGTACCACTGCCATCGACAAATCTAGAGGAGGTTATTAGCAGGGGTTCTTGGGAAAAATGCTTCTGCACCCTCCAATAAATAACACTTTATAATAAGACATCTTTTATTAGATTATACCCTAAATTAGCTGAAGCCTATAGACTGATCATTAAAGGTGGCTCATACAACTTAATTTTCATAAAGCAAGCTGAATTTAAGCAAAATACACTTGAACTATGAGACTATGATTGGGTTTTAGCGATATGTTTTGAAAGGATTGGTGGGATTTTTGGCCGGGGCAGCCAAAGCTCTGAAATTCAGGCAACTCTCGAAGAGTCCAGGTCGGCTGTGCCGAACTGAGCGAAGGACATAGACCCATTTCTCCAGGGCTCCGGCTGCGGGAATGCTGCCCGAACAGTCAGAAGCTGTAATTCGACTTCCTTCTCTGCCCTGCTCTTCACCAGGTCTGCAAAGTCCTTAGAGCTTACTCTGGCTTCACTCCTAGCTCAGGAACGTGCTCTGCGCAAAGGCACACTCATTTAAGGGAGAAAAAAGAACATGCTCTTTGTACCGCTTTTGAAAACCGGGAAAGCGAGGCTTCACTCAGCAGCACAATTTTCCGCCACTAATGACCACTCAGCATGCTGTGGTTCTTTAGTTGTCCAAGAACTCAGAACTTACCTTTCCAAGCACTGAATTTAAGTCTAATGCACTGGTTGATAACGCAGAGGGCTCACTGGCTTGGATTATGTTGGTTACGTCCAAGTCTGCATCTGGCGTCTGAATCATCTTGGAGAGACCATCAACTGCAGCTTTCAATTCATACAGACGTTTTAAAATATCATCTTGACGGGACTCAAGAGTTTGAAGAGATGGGTAAGACTCTCCCTAAACAAACCAACACCAGTGTTCATTTCCTCTAACATCGAGGCAGTCTAATTTGATCACTTGTCTTCTACTTCCACAAAGTCATCAAACCTCCCACCTTTTAGAAGACATTAAAATGAAGTGGCAGAATCATCTTATTTTCCCCACAGTACAATAGGTCCTGCAAATCGATCCACAAATGCTTTAAAACAAAAAATGTGACCGAAAGCCACCTGGAAATTGTATGACTCTAATTTCAGGTAATTTAAGAACAGAGAGGGGCAGGATAAAACACAAACTGTTCTCTATTCTTAATATCAAGCTAGTTCAAAACACTTTGCTTAACCAAATAGAAAAAGATGGCAGCAAAAACGTAACTCAATAATTTATAGAAGGGAAAAGGTAGCACGCAGTTAAAAGTGTCCTTTGGCTTGGAAGTCTGTCCATGGGAAGTCTGTCAACTGATCGATTTCCCAAATCATTTATCTCGGCAGTACTGGCACTCTCAGAATCATCTAGAACTTTCTCACTGCTGATATGTTCAACTTTATAAATACGGAACACTTATATCCTTCATTCACTGAATCTTTGCATCTTTCTTTCCTGGCACAGTGACTGGTACGTAATAAGTTACCAATAATAGTCACGATGTCTCAGTCTGTATAGATTTACCTCATAAATATCTATCTATCTATCTATCTATCTATCTACATATATATGAACTTCCCAATACAATATTTATATATATATATAAACTTCCCAATACAATCTCATTGTACAGCCTATTTCCAGATTCATCAGCTCTCACAACAGACAAGCCATTTCGAGTTAAGAAAATACATAAAACTTGAGAACATGTCATAACTAGACAGAACAATCAAGAATATGTCAATGACTTTGAGTGTATTATAAATATGCACTCACAACACTACGAGTGTAGGAGGAGGATTTGCTCACATTTGTGTGCTGGTAAGTTTAATGTTCTTGGGAACACTGCCTTCTCATGTTGATCCAATTCATCGCCTGGTGCTGTCAATTTTCTGGAATCCATCAGCTTCTAAGCATGCCTCCACTGTCACTGCTCAAGCCCGAGACACATTTTTCACTGGCCTACTTCCACTGGTCACCCTGCACCCATTCTGGTCCACCCCTCCAATCCATCCCTAGGATGGCAGCCAGAGAGAGTAAAACAAAGGCAGATCCCTTCACCTCCTCTAGGCCAAAAAAGCAAAGCTGTTAACCTGGCTTGAGAGACAGCTTGTATGACTTGTCTTGTGGCTGCCTCCTCTCACATAATTCTCCCCTTGTTCTGTGCTCTAGCCACACTGTCCTTTGGACTCCCAAAGACCATACACCTGCCACTGGACTTTGACTCATTCGTTCCATCTGCAACATTCCTGGCTCTTCTCTCATCTGGTTAAGTCCTCTTTACCCTAGAGGTGAATCACCACTTTCTCACCTCCCCTCACTTGCTGCTCTTGTTTAAGATCGAACAGCAAAGAAATATGATTGACTTCTGGGTGGAACAGAGTTTAGAAGCAGCTTATTCTTTGTGTCGCTCTTGTTATCCTGGATATGCTAGATTTCTAATTATCTGTCTATCCACATTGTTATCATTCACTAGAGAAGTGGGACTGTGTGTCTTCTAAGTTAGAGGCTTTGGGGAGGGGGCCAGCATCAGGAATTTGTATATACTGCTGGTGAGAGCACCAATCAGCATAACCACTTTGGAAAGCAAATTATCGAGTACATACCGTTAAAGACAGACCTGCCTACTGAGTCAGCAACCCCATCCCTTGGTAAATATCCTATGCCGGCTCATGTACAAAAATATTCACTGCAGATTGAAACAGCTTACAATACGATAACCAGCGGACACCGTGAGCAGTGGGCTGGATAAACCGTGGGGATACTGTCATGCGATTGAACAGCAGACTGCAGAAAGGACCGCCACTCGTCATTTCACACAACAAAGCGAGTCCTGAAATCATGATGTCTAGAAGCAGCAGCCAGACATGACAAGACACAAACAGCATGTTTCCATTTACAGCAAGACTACGTGGTTCAGGGATGTAGACTTAGGTGGCCCAATAGGAGAGAAAGGAAGGATATGATGATCACGGAAATCTGGGACCTTTCGGAGTAGATTAATGGGGGCAGTAACAATGTGTGTTAGTTAACCTAGGTGGTGGTGACACTGGGGTTCTTTTTATTCTTAAAATGAGCATTTCCGTGTTCTTTACTTTTCTGTGGGTAAAGTTTCGGAATAAAAAAGTTTAAGTAACCATAGCGATAAAAGAAAATAGATGCAAGATGGATTGATCTTTCAACAGATAAAAGTTAGGGAACCGGTGGGCGCGGGAGGCCGGGGGTGGGGCAGGAGGCCAGGCCGGGTCCCCACCGCATGACGGAGCCAGGTCGTATCCCACCACCCAGACCTGGAGAGACCGGATTCCCAGGCCCCGAATCTAGGGAGCCGGGCCAAGGCGCCAGCTTCCGCTGGGCGGGAGGGAGGCCTAGGCGCCTGCGCACTGAACAGATGGAAGGGCGGGGTGGGGCGGGGACCGCTCTCTCCTACCTGCACGTGGCCCGCATTCGGCGCGGGGCAGCTGGTCCCGCCGTGCACGTTGGGGAGCCGGTACATGCAGGTGGGAAGCTCTACACGGAGAGATGCGCCGACCCCGTGATAGGGCTTTACCTGGTACATCGGCATCGTGGGAGCCAAAGGAGAGGAGTTGGCGGGTGAGGGACACGAACGGTCAGAAACCGTGAAACGCCACTATGGACGGCGGCCACGTCTTTTCTGGTCCCACAGCTGCGTTCAGGAAAGCGCAGCCCCTTTGCTCTAATTGGCTCAGGCTCTCTGACGTCACGGCTGCGACCTTTCACACGACCAATCAGCGGGAAGGAAATGCGGGAATCGTTTTTTCTACCTCGCCCGGAAGGGGCGGGGTACAGTTTCAGAAGCAGCCAATGGGCGGCTAGGAGGCGGGGCACCCGTGGGAGCGGCGGCGGGAACTGTCGCGAGTCCGGAGGCGGGTGGCCCGCTCTGCATCCATGGAGCCAGCCGAGGGGCCGAGGTGAGCGGTGCTTGCAGTCTCCTCTCGCGGTCGCTCCAGAGCCCTGCAGAGGAGGGGAAAACGACCACGGCGCTTGGCGAGGCCGCGGCCCGCAGGCCCCGGAGCGGGCTCCTCAGCGCTCCTTCCGCCGCCACTTGCGTGAACGCTGAGGTCAGGTCCGTGGAGATGCAGCCCGCTCCCTGGCAGGCTGCCCGGGCGCCGCCACACGTCCGTGAAACTGAGGCCAGGCATGACATCCCCGCAGACTGAAATCGTTTTCTTTTTACCTGGTTTCTCTTTTTGAAAACAAAATCGAGGTTATTTTGGGGGAAGCTTCAAGACACGTTCTAATTTGCATAGCCGCAGTTTGAAAAAAATGCAGCATCTCCGTGAGTTTGCGATTATTGGCTAGTAAGCTTCACTGAATTCGGGGTAGCGAATCATCTGCTGGCTCTGTCGCATTCAGGTCGGATTCCTGAACCCAAATTCACTGTGTTGTAAGGTTTTGTCCCCACTCCTCAATAAATATCAGACATAGACCTGTAACCTTTGGATCCTGTGTTACATTACATCCAAGTAATCAATTAAACCATTTGCTAGAAATTGCTAAGTTAATGAATATGTGGAATGCATTCTTGGGGTGAGGCAGATGAGGGAGAGGGGAGCGGTCTAGACAGAGACCTAATAATAGACAAGACGCAGTTGTCTAAAAGAGCTTGTGATATTCAGAAAACAGTTGTTTGCCGCAACTAGAATGTAGAGGAATTGTCAAGGGGAGGATTGGAGAGAATGAAAAAATAAAGCAGATTGAGTCCAATTATGACTGGTTTTTAAACTTCATATAGCAGACAGTGGAACGCTAATAAGTTTTTAAGCGGAAAAATTATTTGACCAGATTTGTGATGTCTAAAGTAACTCTGGTGGTAGCATCCATCTGGTGGATGGATTGGAATAGGGCGAAAGTGGAGACAAAGCAGTTGGAAAACTCTTAAAGTAGGTACAGCCAGAACTTTGAGGGCCTTTGTTAAGGCAGCAGCTGGTAGCCTGGGTTTGAAGTCGGGAGATGGTCTTGATTTTGACATAAGTGCTATGTATTTCCCAGCATACTCTTGGTTTTTCAAATTGTGTGAGAAATGTTGCTTTCATTTTTGAAGCAAAAAGATCCCATTGTTGCAAAACATTATTGACCCATAGCTTGAGGGGTACATGTATCTCCTTCACGTAGATCCCAGTATAATTAGATTTTAAAGTATCTATTGCATTCTGAGGATCGATTCAGAAGATTTTTTGACAGATATTTAAGAATTAAATGTGTATAAGTTTGTATCATAAATGAACACATTAGACCCACTAACTATAAACAGAGATGAATCATTTTCCACAGTTAAAACCAGGATGAAAATGCTTAAGTACATACTTGCTTTGTTTCCTATAACTGGTTTCTTTAGTACAGAACTTGCTAAGTCCATCAAACCTATCGATGGGAGGTCAGTCCACCAGATTTGCTCTGGGCAGGTGGTATTGAGTCTAAGCTCTGCCGTGAAGGAGTTGATAGAAAACAGCGTGGACGCCGGTGCCACTAGCATTGGTGAGTTTGGGAGACTTAAGCCACAAAATAATCAGTTTATGCTCTTTTATTCAAGACACATTTGTTATTGTGATAAGCCAATCAGTGTTGGTGTACTAAGAAATTATTTTTTAACTTAAATTTAACTATTAAAGTTAGTTATTAAATTCATTAATAAAATATGTGCCTAATACTTAGCTAGGTAGTAATAATAATAGCAGTTAAGTTACTGTGTTCTTACTATGCGCTAGGCAGGCATTGTGCTAAGAACTGTAGAGGGGATATCTTATTTAATCTGCAGGATAGCCTTATGAGATAGGAATTATTACTATGGTTATTAATTGCCTTTATTTTACAAATGAAGAAATTAAGGCATAGGGAAGTTCCTTTTTTTGAAGTTATAAAGCTAGTAAAATATGATCCCAGAAAGTCTGATTCCAGGGCCTGTTCTCTTTAATAACTATATTAAAATTATCCTTTTGAGAGGAAGAAAAAAGAACGAAAGAAAGAAAGTAAAAAACTAATTAGGGCTAGTACATAGGCAAGGACTTTAAAAGATAAAATATATAAAATGACAACAATACATTTAAATAAATGTAGTTATGACTCAAATTTACATTTCGTAAGTTATAAATACTATCACTATAAAGGCTTTTACGTGGATCTATTCTTTGAGAAATAAACATTTTAAACTTTTTAGATCTAAGGCTTAAAGACTTCGGGGTGGATCTCATTGAAGTTTCAGACAACGGATGTGGGGTAGAAGAAGAAAACTTTGAAGGTTTAAGTAAGTTGAATTTTTCTGATCCTATTTTAAAATATTTGGGCAAAATATCTCAAAATTTTGAGTATACACGGAAACAGCTTTTTAAAATCCGTTACTTCGGAAGGCGTTGTACATATTCATTGCTATACCACGTGAGACATCCTGGGTCTTTCTACCTCTCTTTCAGCTCTGAAACATCACACTTCTAAGATTCAAGAGTTTGCCGACCTAACGCAGGTTGAAACTTTTGGCTTCCGGGGGGAGGCTCTGAGCTCACTTTGTGCACTGAGGTGATGCAATGTTTTTATCCGCTAACTTGACCCCTTATAAATATCTCTCTGGAAACTAAAAAGTATGATTAGAATCATTATTGTTTACACTTTTACATCTGAATCCCAGCTTTTCATTTCTGCATTCTGTTTTATCTCTTTTTTATTTTATTTTTTTACTTTTTACGCCTACAGCACCTGGTCTTCCTAGGTGGTCTCCCATCCAAGTACTAACCAGGCCCGACCCTGCTTAGCTTCCGAGGTCAGATGGGATCGGGCTTGTTCAGGGTGGCATGGCCATAGACCATTCTGTTTTTATCTTACTACCAGTCTAAGTGGTAATACTTCTGTAATGTAAGCAATGAATGAATGAAATGAACCAAATAGTATTATAAAAAAATGGTTACCTTTATTAAAACAATAACTTCTCAGTTTTAAAATGTAGATAATAAATTATAGATGCTATTGCTTTTAATTTATTTCAGTATTTAAGAAAAAATTTAAAGCAATTATTTACATAACAGTCTAAATTTTTATAAATATCTATTTACACATTTGAACTATAGTATCTTTTGGATCTTTTAAAAATATTGTTAGAACACTAGTAATGAAACTGAGAAAGAAATCTTTATTCATGAATATAAGTTTTGAGATTTTTTATTTTGCAATTCAACCGGAAACACAAATATACAAAGCTTTTATGTAAACAGAGCATTTCTAGAGCTCTCTGTCTTACTGTCTATTAGGGGCCAGACCTTAGAGTTTATGATGACTCCTCATCTCTTTAAACTCTCTCGATTCTCTTGGAGGGATCATTGTCTCTTATTCTGAGAGTTTTGAGACCATGGAAATGAAAAGGTGAGCTCGTGATGTCCAGCACCCATGAGCGGCTAACCGACTGCGCCGTGCCTGGCATTTTCTTGCAGCGATGTCACTATTTCAACCTGCCACTCATCTGCGAAGGTTGGGACTCGACTGGTGTTTGATCACAATGGGAAAATTGTCCAGAAAACCCCCTACCCGCGACCCAGAGGGACGACGGTCAGTGTACAGCAGTTGTTTTATACTCTACCTGTGCGCCATAAGGAGTTTCAAAGGAATATTAAAAAGGTACGATAAATTCAGAATCCTGGCTTCCAAGAGCACTGAGAGTGTAAGGTACACATGCAGTGAGAGTGTGAGGTATGTGTGCAGTGAAAGCGTGACGTATGCATGTGGCGAGTGTGTGAGGTACGTGTGCAGTGAGTGTGTAAGGTAATATAATGAAACCAAGTCATACAGAGTCTGAAACACTTAAGTAATATAGAATTGTATAGAGTAGAACGTTATTGTGTCTGCCTACCTCCCACATGTCCTTTAGACTTGAAATGTATCCCTATATATATATATAACCTTTAGACAAGTTTCTACTTTCTTAACAATTAATATATTATATATACTGTGCTATAACTTGATTTTTTATATAGCATATTGTAGATATCTTTATCATTCTGCCATTATATGGATATACCACAATTGATTAGCCTCTTATTGACAGTGGCTGAGGTTTTTTCTAATTTTTCCCAATTACAGATTGTTTTAGTGAACATTTTTGTAACATATCTTTGATTGTTTGTGCCGGTCTTTCTACAAGGATACTTTTCTAGAAGAGGATTACAGAGTCAAAGGGAATGGACTTTTCGATTTTTATAGGAGTGGGAGAATTGTGATAAAAACCTAAGCCTCCGAGTTCCCTTTTACACCATGTCCTGGGTCATTCTGCCAGGAATAATTCACCTTATTTGTGAGCTGATAGGTGAACTTCGAATTGGATGTTCTAAGCTGAATAATGTAATTCCTGCAAGATTAAGCAGCACGGAGTCTTGCGCGTGTGTGTTTTGAACAGGAGTATGCCAGGATGGTCCAGGTCTTCCACGCGTACTGCATCATTTCTGTAGGCGTCCGTGTCAGCTGCACCAACCAGGTCGCACAAGGGAAACGACAGCTCGTGGTTGGCACGAGCGGAAGCTCCAGCATCAAGGAAAACATCGGATCTGTGTTTGGGCAGAAACAGGTAGTGGCGGCCAGTTAGCTAAAAACATTTTGTTGCTCTAGTAGTGATTATGGCAAGTTTCTGTTGTCCTTTCCAACAGATGGAGAGTAAAACCCAGGAGTCGATTCTTTTTTTTTATCAGGTGCCTATTATAAAAATTAATGTCGCAAGCCGAACGTTTTAATTTTTTCGTTCAGAAAATAAAATGATACTTTTACTCTCTGAAAAAAAACGTAAAGTATTGTGGGCATTGTATTAATTATGGATAAGTAGAAGCTCAAGTGTTTCAACTTTTCTACTGAAAAGTCAAAATGATTATAGTACTGCATAAAGCAGCTGTCAAGATTCTTTGTGCTGTTAATGTGGATAGCTGACTAGGAAAGAAACACACAGACAACCGCAATATAGCTTGCTTTCTGAAATTAGGTCCATTTGTCTGTGCTGGGAACTAACTGTGAATCTTGCTTTTTTTAGTTGCAAAGCCTCATTCCTTTTGTTCAGCTGCCCCCTAGTGACAGCGTCTGTGAAGAGTTCGGCTTGAGCTGCTCTGATTCTCTCCATAATCTGTTTTGGTGAGTAGATTGATGCCAGGAAAATCACAAACTTTTTTTTTCTTGACTATTTTGTTTTTAATGATTATGATTTCAGGCTTTTGGTTTCTTATGTCCATAATAAACCTGTAGGAAGTATTATTGCTGAGAAAAGATTTATGTAAAGGAGTCAGTTACTTAATTCAAAGAATATTTTGGGTAACTGGTGCGTTTTAGGGACTTTTCTAAAGTAATACTCGTAGTAAAGGTTCTGTTTAGTGAAGAATTAGAATAACTTTTAAAAATTATTTTATACATAATGGTTCACTTTATTGGAATCTGACAGAGGCAGCAGAGGCTGTTTCCTTACCCAGTCTACATCATTACTTTTAGTGTAAGAAAAATAAATCTTCCATAAGCGGGACTGGGCCTGCGATGGTGCATATAGCTTACCCTCCACTTGCCTTTGGCTTATGCCCGAAATTAAAGATGGGGATTCATTTCTTTGTATTAGGGTATCGCTCTTGTGGAAATGCAGATATCCCCGAGGCAGATCTCAGGTGGAATTAGCATTTTACCAATACTTTAGGAGGTACAAGTTTGCTAACCCGGAACAGACTCTAAAAGGACAGAGAATGCGGGCAAAGATCCCAATGACAGGGAGCTGGATTTCCTGGACTGCAGGTGAGGAGAGCACAGAGGTTCTAGAGTGAGTTTGGGGTGAGACCCTCTTCTTTACTGCAGGCTAAGGGTTTAGTAGGGAAGGCAGGAGGGGAGCTGAAGCAAGTAGTTTTGAATCCACAGTGTTGCCCATGGTGGACTTGCTCTACAGGAGCTTTAGAGCTTTCCAGAAGGTCCGTGTTCTTTTCGTGAGTCATCAGAAAGGAACACAGATGCACATTAACCGAAATGTTAGTACTTATCAGCACGTCAGCAGGTGTTTTTATTTCTTTTTACTTTAAGAATGTTCCATACGATGGGCGTTTCTAACCCTTCTCACTCTGTCATCCTGTCCTTGTTAACACTGAATAGTATCTCAGGTTTCATTTCTCACTGTACTCATGGCGTTGGAAGGAGTTCAACAGACAGACAGTTTTTCTTTATCAATCGGCGGCCTTGTGACCCAGCAAAGGTATTTAAAATTTTTTTGTATAAGTTTTTTCTTTTTCCCTTTAACTTTTTATTGTATTTATTATTTAATAACGTTTTCTGACACAGGCAATTCACACGGAACTTAGGACTTTGATTTAGAAACATGGCTTTAAGTGATCTAATTTTAGGGATTTAAGGAAGTCTACTACACAGTTGTTTCAATTATATACATGTGCATATAAGTATACATTAACAACCAACATATTTATTATCATAAAAGTTAACACTTTGAAGAAAATAAACATTTCAAAACATTTATCATCGCCTAGACTTTTCAGTGTAGATGCACATGCATAGACTTCTGTATTTTCCCTTCCTTCTGTTCATTTTTCGAGAAAATGAGGGTTCAGATTACTTCCATCTCAGACTGAAACTGATTATCTTGATAGGGTTACATGGATTTTTAGTGGTTCAGCTTTGACTTTGTACCTTCAGCAACATCGTACTTCAGTAATATTTTGTTTTCCAGTGACATGTGAAAATTACTTCTATCAGATACGGTTCAACCTGTAAATTTTTAGCCTGTATTGTAATTAGTGTGATTTTCATGGTTTATCTTTAATGCCATTTCATAATCTCATTATAAAGTCATATAAATGTATTTCTGTGTACATTCGAATGTGTTTTATGAGCATTTAAACTGCACCTGCATCGTTTCGCATTTCTTCAGGAGCATCTTTAGATTAGAAAAAGATTCCATGATTAAGCGTCATTAATCAGATTCTCTGGTTAAAAATATCCCTTTTTAGAGACACAAGGAAACTTTTGAGTGATACATCTTTTCATTCCCTTGATGGTAATCTCATTGATCTTGATTGTAGACTTAGCAAGTTGTACACTTTACATATGTATAATTTATTACAGACCAGTTACACCTCAATGTTGTTAAAAATGTATCCTTTTAGTGGTTGGTTAGAATAGCATGTTGTTAGGACACTGGGGGAAGGGAACATTTATTCTTTTCTGATCTTTGTTTTGTATGTAGGTTTCCAGACTTGTGAACGAGGTCTATCACACGTATAATCGTCATCAATACCCATTTGTTGTTCTTAACATTTCTGTTGATTCAGGTAAGTTGCACCGAGATTTCAGTAAAATTGGTGACTTACTCCTAAAAGAATAAAAGAAAATTATAAAGCTCTGATATGATTGGAAAAAGACTTTTATAGGAACAATTAATAAAAACGTATTTTCTTTTACAGACTTAATTTTATTTTAGAGACTTTTATTTTTTTAATACAGATTTTCCTGCTTTCTACTTGAAACTTGGTTAATTGCGTTATTTGAAAAATGTGACTTTTTCATGGCATTTCAGGGAAAAAGTATCCTAAATGTTCTTCCTGATTTTGAAAATAATGAATTTCACATTTTTCTTCTAATTGTTGAAATTCTGATTTATTCTTATCCAATATTTTATCTACTTAGAAATACATATGTGCACACTTTAAAAAACATATAATGATTGATATCTACCCATAGCCTTTGGGATGAGAAAATAATTTTTAATAATTTTGTATAGTACTCTTTATCCTTAGAAATGAATATTTTCTTTTCCATGTCATTAAAAATTATTCAGAAACATGATTTTAACAGCTGCATTGATCATAGTCCAACTGCATTGATCATAGTCCAGATGGATATATTTTGGTTTTAAACTTTTTTATTTTTAGCTATTTGTTTTTCGTTCTTAGAAATTTAAATACCGTCCTTATAATGGAATCATTATCTATATCTGTGATTATTTTCTTAAAATAAATTCCTAGAATTAGAATCACCATGTCAGTGAATGTGATGGTGTTGTACCAATTTACACATCTATCAACAATGGAAAATTATTTGGTTAAAATTATACTTTTTAACCAAATTCAGTAGATGGTAAAATGACGTTTTGTTTGCAGTTGTGTTATACATTTTTATGTGTTTATTTGCTCTTTTTTTTTGAAGTTTACCCATTCAAATCCTCGCATACTTTGTTTATCTAAAAGATTGTTCATCTTTTCCATGTTTATTTGAAAGAGTGCATTTTACAGTTTATGAATAAGAGTCTGGACACTGTAATTTTTTCAATAGTACTTTTAGTAAGTACAAGTGAATAAAACAGGGAAATTTCTATTGTCGAAGGTGAATTTAAACACAGTAAGTTTCCTTTCTTTTTTGCCTTAGAATGTGTTGATATCAATGTTACTCCGGATAAAAGGCAAATTTTACTACAAGAGGAGAAACTTTTGTTGGCGATTTTAAAGACGTCTCTGATAGGAATGTTCGATAGCGTTGTCAACAAACTGGACGTCAGTCAGCAGCCTCTGCTGGATGGCGAAGGTGAGAAAAAGCAAGCTCAGAGCGAGCTTCTGCAGCAACCGTTGCGATCCTCTGTCTGTCTGTCTGTTTTCATGCGCAATAAAAAAAGAAAGGATGTCTCACGCTAGAAAGTCTGCTGCCGCAGATTTCAGGTAATCTGTTTAAAAAGAGACGCAAACAACGGCGTTTAGTACACGTGGGTCTAGTACCGAGCCTCAGCTGATTGCTGCAAGCCTTCTGTTAATTTCTGGAGTTCTGAAAACATGGGTTTTGACGACTTTGGCCAGTTTTCCCATTCCTTTCATAGAGGAGGGAATTTCTGGAGGCTGTTACTCTGCATGTTCCTCGTGTCACCCCTGTGCATTCTTCACTGAGTGTCATGTTGCAATGAGAGTTGCCGCAAAGCTGATCTGCCATCTGTAATAATAGCATGCACAGTCCTTATTTCCCTGGTCATAATTTATCAGCCATTTATCGAAGTAGTTATTCATCCAAACCAAGTGCCTTCGGGCCATCGGGGAGAGGGGCCCCAAGCTGCCTCCGTTGGCAGAGGGAAGAGTTGGCCATCACCCCCTCCGACGGCCCGGTCCACTCCTTGCGGTGGATGCTGTTTTTAAGCCAACCCGCCCCCAATCTCCGTGTCTTGTGGGTAGAGATGGGGGTGGCGGGTGCCCGTCATAGTGTCCTCAGAGGAGAGAAGAGCAGAGCGCTGCTGAGGAAGGCTGAGGTGACAGACGAGCGTTACCCCTGCGAGAGGAAACTGCTATGGGCTGAGGCCTTGTAAACCGAGGGGACCAGGAGCTGTAAGCCAGGAGGAGAAGGGAGGCACGGGGTACAGAGTGGCTCTGTCCTAGCATTTCCCGACACCCCAGGGCTCAGCATAGAGTGCCACGGTGGGCCCAGGACGTGGGGGATGGGACTGCTAGGTGGCGAGAGAGGAGCTTGGGGACATTGACATTCACGTGGCAGGCCTGTTGACTTCCAGGCGGTAGGGCCCACATCTTTCCTGGCGCTTCTGTGCGTGGGACGCCATGCATGTGTGGGGCGGGGAAGGATGGCTGGTAGCTCACATGTCCTTGTGGAAGAGGCCAGCGGTGGCATCTCTGAGCTCACTCATAGGCCCTGCCCCAGAAGGAGAAACTGCTCAGCATAGCTGTGCACCTTGAAGCGCAGTTGAATAGGCGCCCTTCATTCAGCCATTGCATTGAAGTGTAGCAGGTCACGCACACACTGACTCATCCGAAGCATGTGGCTTATAAGTGTATCAGTCCTGAAGCCAGGAAATGGCACCCACAGGACCCCTTTGTCCGCCTTGCATCCAGTAACCCCTGTGGGCACCATTTTCCTGACTTCTGGCACCTAGATTAGTTTTGTCTGTTTTTAATTTGAAGCCGTCCAGTCTACTTCTTTATTTTTATGTTTTGTCTGTGAGAGTCCCCCCGAGTCACGTGCAGCAATTCACCGTCGTTGCTGTAGGAGTTCCGTCGTATTTAACGCCGCGATTTGTCTGCGGACACTGGGGTTGTGTCCGGTTGTGGGTGTCGCGAACACCCCGGTCCGTGGCGTTGGCGACAGGAGAAGCGATGCCGGGCCACGGGCGCGCGTGCTTTCGCTTCAGCGGACACCTGCTGTGGCCTTTGAAAGGGGCTGCACGGGGCTCACGGCCACCAGCAGCGTTTGCTCAGTCCTCGCGCGAGCTGCTTTTTAATTCTGCATTCCGGCAAGGATGTGGCGCCCGTTTCAGTTCGTGTCGCCTTCCGATTGACCAGGACAGCTCCGCTTTCGCGAGGGGCCTGTCCCCTCTCACTCGGTTCCCGCGCGGCCCCTGACCCCCTCTTCTGTTCGCACCTGCTCAGGTAACGCCATAAAACCGCGCTCGGTGGACGTGGAGGAGCCTCCGGCCGAGGCGCAGGGCACCCCCGCTCCGTTCGGGACTCGCGGAGAAGAGAGAAGGGCGGTGGCCGTTTCGAGGCTGCGGGAGGCCTTTTCTCTCCGTCACTCGGCAGACAAGCAGCCTCGGGGCCTGAGGCCTGCTGACCTGAGCCGCCTTCCTCGGGGACAGAAGAGCAGCGCCCCGGCCCCCCGCCCTTCGGGCTCCCCGTCCCCCCCGATGCCCGTCTCCGGCGCCGGCTCCTCGGGGCCTCGGGTGGAGGCGATGAGGTCGGATGGGGGCGAAGTGGACGCGGGGAAGGATTCGGGCCACAGCAGCACCCCAGTCGGCTCCGAGGAGGGATTCAGCACCCCAGAAACGGGCAGTCGCTCCAGCGGGGACCGTGCAGCCAGCTCCCCCGATGACAGGTTTTCACAAGAAAATGCAGAGTCTTGTGAGAAGTTACCTGAACCCGAGCATCGTTTTTCAGACGTGAAATGCCATGTTGGCCAAGAAGATAATGGCTATAAATTTAGAGC
Organism: Pteropus medius; assembly: GCF_902729225.1. Lineage (NCBI taxonomy): Eukaryota > Metazoa > Chordata > Mammalia > Chiroptera > Pteropodidae > Pteropus > Pteropus medius. The sequence continues at coordinate 13,178,356 of NW_024340699.1, read as the reverse complement.
TTTGCCTCAGCCAGCTGATGTCTCCCCGTCAAACACGAAGCGTTTTAAAAAAGAAGAAATTCCTTTAAATTCCGACATCGCTCGGGAGTCAGTTACTACTCAGGACGTGTCAGTGTCTCAGGTTGATGTGGCTGTGAAAATTAATAAGAAAATGGTGCCCCTTGACTTTTCTATGAGTTCTTTGGTGAAACGGATAAAGCAATTACATCACCAAGAACAGCAAAGAGAGAGTGAACAGAATTACAGGAAGTTCAGGGCAAAGATTTGCCCTGGAGAAAATCAAGCGGCAGAAGATGAACTGAGAAAAGAGATAAGGTAAAGTTTTCTCCAAAGCGCATTTTTGCTCATTTCAGTGAGCTGCCGTGCGAGCCAAAGGCCGATCCTTCCAGACTCTGCTTCCGCTCCTCCGGTGGCATTTGCTCGCTGCGATGTCATCCCGTTGCCCGGGGCTGGGTGTGGCTCTGCCTTGGCACCAGGGTCTGGTCCTCTGGCCCCTCTTCCTGTCAGGGTGGTCCTACTTGGGGTCTTCCCTGCACTGCAGACTTGACGTATCCCAAAACGTCAAACTTGCCAGCACCTCTCTCTCTTCCTCCCCTACCCCCTCTTTTGCTCCCTTCTTGCTCCCTCTGGAAGATTCTAAATTTGGAGTCACCTTTGATTCCACAGATTGGTCACCAGCCTCACCAGTGCGTCCTTGGCGAGGTTTTCTCCACTCAACTCGATTTCATTGCCTCTCACGTTTCCTGTAAATAACTATTTTACTGGGCAGTTCTGCTGCTTGAAGCATTTCAGTTTTTTCCTTAGATTTCTCCTAGCGTATATTTTCCATCATCTGAATTAATCGATGCCTTCTTGACACCGACTTGACGTCTCTTCCTAAAGGCTTTCAGCCCACAGTGACTTCTCCCAGCAAGGAATTCATGGCAGTTTTGGTGGATTTCCCACTTTTTATTTCAAGGTGTATTAGGAAAAATTATAACACATAGTCAACGCTGTGATTTCAAGATTGCGTAGGATAAGGCTAAGTCAAAGAGTCAGTTTAAAGAAAAATGTTAATAATACCGATAGAAAACACTGCCACTTTTTTGACCATAATCATGTATGGCATCGTGACTTGTTAAAATGTTGAATCCTCTTGCAATATTTAACTTTTATCTTTTAAAACTTTGGTCATTTACTGAGATATGCCGTGTCCTGTACACAATGCAACCCACTAAGTACTCTGAACCTTTATAGCATTTTCAGCCTGGACCACACAGGCTTTGCCTAAGCTAGATGATAAATTCTTCAACAGTGAGTGTTCTTCCATGTAATTCCTTTGATATTCCTAGGGCCTAGTTTACACTGAGAAAAGTCTTCAGGAAATAGTTCCTTTAAAAAGTGTATAATTAATGGAGGTGAACTTTGAGTGTGATCTGAGGACTGTGAACTCAGATCCAGTGAAGAGATCCAGTTTCCTTTAGACTTGCACACGCTCACTCACACTCATAGAAAGTATGTGCTTGACAGGGAAAGACATGTACGGTACCCAAATTAAAGCTGGTTGTCTTTTATCTTGAATTCTTTTAGCCCCCTCAGTGAGAGAAATTAATTATAATTTTAAAATAGAGATTTTAATCAACAACCGTTTATTCATCACCTGTTATGGTTCTTGAATTTTTTTTCATCAGAAGAATCATCTTTTAAAATGTCTTATAATTAACATCTTCTACACGCAGTAAAACAATGTTTGCAGAAATGGAAATCATCGGTCAGTTTAACCTGGGATTTATAATCACCAAACTGGACGCGGATATCTTCATAGTGGACCAACACGCGACGGACGAGAAATACAACTTCGAGATGTTACAGCAGCACACTGTTCTCCAGGGTCAGAGGCTTATAGCGTAAGTTCATTTCGGTGTTTAGAATTTTCAGGGTCATTTCAACCCCCAAATTTGAGGTCTAATGGCTTACGTGTGTGTCTACATATATTGACATAATTTTTTTTTTTAGGCAAGGCAACCCTTGGTTGACCTCACAGATTGCAAGGACCTTGTCTGCTTACAATCCCTTATTTTTTTATTTTTTATGCCCACAGCACCTGGTCTTCCAAGGTGGTCTCCCACCCAAGTACTAACCAGGCCCGACCCTGCTTAGCTTCTGAGATCAGATGGGATCGGGCGTGTTCAGGGTGGCATGGCCATAGATAAATGTTTTTTTTTTTTGTCATAAGCATCCCCTACGGCAAATTTTTACCCTTTCTACATGATAATTGTACCTGCCATTTCCTGAGTGCTTATCGCGTGCCAGGCACTGTCAAAGCAGTATACGTGTGTTAGTTCTTTTAACTCTCTCCAGCCTAAGAGGTCGTTACTGTTACCACATTTCACGGGTGACAGAACTGAGGCGCACGCACAGAGAGGTTCAACTTAAACATCAAACCTTTTCAGCTATTTAAAATGTCGATCGCGGGTCGGCCAGAAAATCCTTTTGCTGACGGGCAGTTTGTAGTACGCAGTACGTCTCTCCGTAGACTGTGTGTGTTCAGAGAGACAGCGCTGCCCGTCAGTCCTCAGCTATAGTAGGTCGGTTCCGGTGACTTGGTAGTCACTGCAGATTTTGATGTCACAGGTGGGGTGATGGTATGTCCTGTAAACCAGAAGTCTTAAGGAAAGTTATAAGAAGAGGTCTTGGATGTTCATTTGGGAAATTAAAGTACATAGAGAAATAAACTCAGATCCCAGCAGAAGCAGATCCTGGCACGAAGCAGTCCCTCAGCTAGGCGAATACATCTAGGTTCCCGAGTTCTCTATTTCCTCTGGAATGTGTCCATTGTGTTTATTTTCGGGAGGAATAAATGGCGATAGTAAAGGCTTTTCATAAGCTGCTTTATGACATTGCCTCAGAGGGACGCTCCCCGAGGCCCTCTGTCTCCAGGTTGAGTTTCTCTTGCTCTTTGCGCTCACGGCGCAATTCTCGGTGCAGTTTGCAGTTACAGTGCATTTGGCTGCGTGATCGGCGCCTTCCCCCTCCACGAGACTAGGCCGTGAGGACAGAGGGCGGGTCTCTGCGGGCTCACCGGCCCGTCGCGTCCCTTGAGCAGCGTCTGTCTTACTCAGCACTGGTATATCCGGGAGGGGAGATGGCTGGGCTGCCGGATGGATGGATAAATAATGCAGGCAGAGGAAGGAGCGGGATGGCAAAACAAATGTGGTTTATTCTGTTTTCCGATGCAGTGACCTAACCCAGCTTTTCAAATTGTCTTTATTGTGAGGAGGAAAAATAGCATTTTTATGTTCTATTGTTATCTTTAAGGAGAGGAGGGTTCAAAACAGGACTGGGAGCCGGGGTGGGTGGGCAGACGGAGGAACAACAAACTACTATCGATTGTAGTTACTTCTGGAATGAACTTTAAAAAAAAAAATTAAAAGGAAATTCTCAGAGACTTCTGTGACAGGAAAGGCACACAGCTCAATGAAATCTTGTTATTCATGGTACTTTTTGAAATGAATTCAAGGAATCAGTATTGTCTTTATTTTTCTGCCTGATAGCTAAATGCTTGGTTTCAAGATATGGTTTGAATCTCTGTTTTTCAGACCTCAGATTCTCAACTTAACTGCTGTCAATGAAGCTATTCTGATAGAAAATCTGGAGATATTCAGAAAGAATGGTTTTGATTTTATTATCGACGAAAGCGGTAAGTTATTACTTACAACTATAGAACTGTGTCCTTTTAGAGCTGGGGACCATCTTTGCAGTCACGTAGATCAGAGCATTTTATAAGACATGAAAATGGTTCCCCCAAAAGCATTTTGGGTCTGCCCTGTCTTTTAAACGTTCATTACGAGCAGCACGCAGCGGTTTTCAAATAATGGATTTTTCTCCCAATTTTATTCTTTTAGCTCCAGTCACTGAAAGGGCTAAATTGGTTTCCTTGCCAACTAGTAAAAACTGGACCTTTGGACCGCAGGACATAGATGAGCTGATCTTTATGCTCAGCGACAGCCCCGGGGTTATGTGCCGGCCTTCCCGCGTCAGGCAGATGTTTGCCTCCAGAGCCTGTCGGAAGTCGGTAAGTAGAGGAAGCTCCTCCGCCAGGCCTGGGGGTCCACGCAAACGTGTGGTCCCCAAGGGGCCCTCGGTTCCTCTCCTGCATTGCTAAGTGTGGCCGTGCACTTGGGTCATCGTATGTGCAGAGCCTCATCTCTCCGTGGATAGAACACATCTGCACATCTGCAGTGCCTTTGACCCCTAACTCGTAACTATTGCTCTTTCTCTGCTTTCTGTCAAGCGTGTTCTCTCTCAGAGCTTGCACTGAGCCCAGAGCAGTTAGCCAGCCACGCACGCTTTCCTGTGTCCCCGATGGGTAATAACGACATCAGTGGCTAGAGACGTGCAGCCGCCTGGCCTACACGACACTGCACAAGGTCACTGAGGGCCGTTCAGTCAGCGGGCTTTTCACAGGGGGCAGCACGAAGCTCAGGCCAGTACTGGAGAGTGGGAGCAGTGGTCGGTGGTTAGCCTGGTGTCTGTCCAAGTAAAGTAAGTGACTGTGTTATCGCCTGGCCCACAGGAGAGGCCAGGGTGACAATCCTCTCTTTATTCAGTAGATATTCCCTGAGCCCCTGCTTTATGGCTCGCCCTGTTCCAGGTCCTGGGGACACAGAGGCACAAGGCAGATGAGGTCCTCACCCTCGTGGAGCTTATAGTTTAGTGAGGAGAAGTAGATATAAAACAATGACAAGTTCAGATACCGGTAAGATCAGTAAAGTAATTGAAATAGTATCGGGATAGGGAGTGACCCGAGGAAAATGAGGTGAGCAGTTGAGATCAGGGGTCAGGGAAAGGCTGTCTGAGGAGGTGACATCTGAGCTGACACTTGGCAGGTGAGATGAAGCCCCTTGGGTCAGAACTTTCCAAATAGAAGAAATAGCAAGTGTGAGGGCTCGGGGTGTTTGAGCAAAGCCAGAGGCTGAGGCGCATGACTGGGGTTGGGGGGACCAGGATGAGCCCCGCACAGGGCTCAGGGACCCCCGTAGCATCTCGCCAGCCCTGGTCAGAACCTGGGGATTTGTGCTGCATGGCGGGGCCGCTGAGGGTCAGCATGGTGGAGAACAGCCAGCGGGGGGTGCCATGACGGGAATGGGGGGTGGGAAAAGCAGCAGCTCTTTTACATTGGGGGGGTGGGTGGGATTAAGAGTCCTGTTTTAATGGGGAGTGCAGAATAGGGAACATAGTCACTAATATTGTGACGGCTGTGTGGTGCCGGGTGGGTGCTGCAGTGATCAGGGGTCACTTCGTAACCACATAAGTGTCTAACCATCGTGCCGAATCCCTGAAGCGGTATAGGAGAAGACTCGTGCTTCAGCCAAGTTCTAGTTGGGATTCGGTTAGACAATAAGCGGACGTGTCTGAAACCATCAGGGGAAGTGTCCGTGCTGGGAGCAAAATTTTAGGTGCATGTTATAGCCACGGGATTGGACGAAGTTACCCAAGGGCAGAGTTTAGTTCGAGCAGAGACTAGGGCCCCACATCTGACTGTCACCCACAGGCTTCTTTGAAAAAGACCTAATATTGATCTTCTAATCCTGGAGCTTACGAGTGAGAGTTCGAGCTGGGACTGGCCTGTGCCAATAGCCAGGCAATTAAAATTATGTCTTAATGTGACTCCGATCTTCGGAGCCACAGGCTGCTCCTTCACACCCCACCCTGGCGGGTCCATCCTGCTGCAGCTCTCCTCCGACCTCCAGTGGGTACACCTGCTGACTGGTGTGGGCTTCCCCGGGCCCTGTGCTCTGGCCTGTCCGACCCACCTGCCCTTCAGCCCTCCTGCCCTTCAGCCCGTCTGCTGTGCCTGTCTGCTGACCAGCCACTCTGGTCTCCTTCCCACCTCAGGCCCCTTGTGCTTGTCTGTCTGCTGGATTCCTCACCCCACAGACCTTCACGGACCGGGCTTTCTCCTGTCCTCGGAAGAAGCAGCCCCTCCGGGCTCAGCCCCCTTGGCCATACTTGTCTTGTTTTTCTGTTAATTTGTCTGTTGTCTGTCTTCCTCCAATGTGGCAGAGCCCTACCCTGCATCCTGCTGCCCTATATATCTCGCCTCTAGGACTGTGCCTGGCACATGGAAGAAAGGTGGCAGGTTCAGGCTTGTCTCCTCTCACCACCTCCCTGGTCTTGAGGGTCTCAGTTTCTCTGCTCGCTGTGGCATCTGCTCATCTCTGTGTATAGGTCTGATAGTGACATGTGCTATGGAGAAAAAGCAGGGACAGCGCTAGAAGAACAGACAAGGAGAGCTTGAGAGGCCGCAGGGACATTTGAGCAGAAGCCTGAACGAAGAGGAAGTGAGACATGCAAATATTGGCAGAGTCTCCCCGGGAGAGGGCACAGCCAGGACCAAGGTCCTGAGGAGGTGCTCGCTTTATGTACTTGTGCAAGAGGAAAGGGGTGCCAGTGAGGGCCGAATCAGGTGATGCACTTGGGCATTTATTCAGGTGAGAGGGGAGGGCCGGGGAGAGGAGCCACGTGACCTGACAGGCCTTTAGGAGGAACGACTGGCGGTAGCATGCAGACCCGTGGAAGAGGACGGGAGTGGGGAGCAGGGAGGCCGTTAGGAGGCTGTGTCGGTAGCCCAGGTGAGAGGCAGGGCAGCTGGGATGGAGGGAGAGCTGGAGGCGCCGAGGCCGGTGGGATTCTGAACAGGTGTGGTCAGCGTCTCTGGTAAAGGTGCGCTGCTGCGAAGGAGCTCGGAGGGGCGGGACCTCACGGGAAGGTGGGGGGCTGAGCTATTAGGAGGCGGGGCTCTCTGCGGGAAGGTTTTCCAGGGAGTGTTTCTCAGTTGCAATCTTGTCCAGCTTTGTTTTCGAGAAACAGATGTCTGAAGAGTTGCTATTCTAATCAGAACGGAGTCACACTTTATACCGTTGTTCTCATATTCAGGTGATGATCGGAACTGCTCTTAACACAGGTGAGATGAAGAAACTCATCACCCACATGGGTGAGATGGACCATCCCTGGAACTGTCCCCACGGAAGGCCGACCATGAGACACATTGCCAATCTGGATGTCATTTCCCAAAACTGACATGTTTTTCATTGAACTATAAATCTTATTGCAGATTTTTCTGCTTTGAAAGGCAGGGTTTTAGTCTTTTATTTTTGTTTCAAAGTTAACTGACTACTTTAAAAAAAGTACCAGAGCCGTTTAGAAATGGCCTCGCGAACCTTTTAGAACCGTGTGGAGCATGGCTTGCCTTGTTTTCTGTTCCGCATTTGAGTGTGTGTGCGTGCGTGTGTGTGTGTCTGTGTGTGTCTATGTGCATTCAGGCAAGAGCATGTTTTACAGAACTAGGAAGAGCACTTTGGAAGTTACTCAGGCCTTTGCTTTGGCCCAGCATATTTTAGGCTGCTGTTTTAAGCACTTGATGATTAAATTTGCAGTGGCTTAATTTCACAAATTTAAAATTATGGTCTTTTGAGGTTAGTGGTTTTTATCATGAGACACATTAAATTAAAACAAAACAAAACCAGGAAGAATCCAGAAAACTCAACTGGGACTCTCTGCCTGGCTGGGAAAAATGACCTGGTGGGGCTGGAGTCATGGTTTTTAAATATTTCCTGCTGCTGCTGCTGGGGCGTCACAGCCCTGTTGTAGGTGAGAGGAAATAAAAGGTTCTCTGTTGCCTGTAACTTTGATGCTGTGATGTGGTCTCCTTGGGGTGTGACCTGTGAGAGATTCTAGTTACCGGCTGAGTGGTACTGGAGATAGAAGGATCCCCTTGTGATATGTCAAATGAGTTTTCATGGACTCTGCAAAAAATGCAAGTAAAAATGCCCTCTGCGGAGCCCCCTGAGTCCCAGCAGGGGTCAGGGTACGTGGCAGGTGCACGCTACACCCCTGCCCCCACAGTGGGCCTCCTGGAGAGAGAGCTTCCAGTTACAAACTTAGAATTCCTTGGGTATAAGGAGACAGCCAGGTAGTAATTACCAAGTATCATGTTAAGCACTAGGCTGTTGTGCCAGTCTGCAGGGTCTCATTTAATATTTGCAAGAACTCTGCAAATGGGTTTCTGGTAGGCAGGCCCTCCAAAGATGGCAGTGGCCTAATCCCAGAACCCTTGAATATGTGACCTAAACGGCCAAAGAGGGGCTTGTAAGTGTGATTAAGGATGGGCCGTGAAATGGGGAGAGTGTCCTGGATTGCTGGGGTGGGGCGAGGCGGGGAGGCAACCTATCCCATGACGTCGAGAACCTTTCTCAGCTGGACCGAAGAGATGCAGTGTGGCTGACTTAGGGAAGAAGGCAGCCTCTAGAAGCTGGAAAAGGCAAGGGAATAGATTCTCCCCTGGAGCTGGCAGGAGGACCAGCCCTGTTGGACGCCTAACTTACAGAACCGTGAGGTGGTGAACTTGAATCGCTTTAAGCCACCAAGTAAGTTCGGGGTAGTTTGTTTACAGCGGCAATGGAAGACTAATGCCTGACTGAGTTAATTATTCCCGTGTTACGGGGAACATAAAGGCTGAGAGAGGCCACGTGGCAATGAGCAGAGCCAGAAAAACCCAGGTCAGGTGCGTCCAGCTCCAGATTTCCATCTGGCCTGGATCAGAAGGGCACAGAGCACTGATGCTCGGCAGCTTCTTGGAGGCGTGGTGGCCCCTTTAAGGATGGGGCGGGGCTCGCGGTTGCCTGGAGACCGACCCAGTCAGGACGCGCAGGTCCCGCATCGCCACCGCTGGGCCTGGCGGAGCCAGCTGAGCGTCTGGAGCTTGGTGGGCACCCGGAGCGGGGTCCCAGCGTCCCCGGCCGGTGGTCCTTTGTCCGCCACGGCCAAAGTGACAGCCAGTGCCGGCTCTTCCTCCGCTTAGCTGACCGGACTCCCAGTTCCTGGGCAGGTGCATGGTGGTGGAGGAGGGCTTTGGGGAGGGGCAGAAAGTGCGGGGACCCCCAGGCTCAGAATGCGGCTCCTTCTGCGCTGCCTCAGGAGAGAATAAACAGTCAAGAGAATACGGTGTCAAGCCAGGGAGGACAGAGGAAAGAAGTTAATAGGAAACATGCCCTGAGAAACGAAACTTGCCTCACTCGTAGTTCAGAGGTCTCTGATCAGGGACCAGAAAGCCCGCCCGAGTTGAGAGGTGAGAGCAGCTCGCTTCGCAGCCCGACAGTGACGGGCGAGGGGCGGGGGTGGGGGGTGGGCTGGAAAGAGTATCGGGGTTTTGAAGGAAGAGAGAAGCAGGACTATGAGTGTAAGAGCCAAGCCGGAGGAGGCGATGAGCAGCGGGCAGGTGGGCCGTCCGAGGATGCCGTCCACCCGGAGCGGGGCATGGGGAGCCCTCTGCACCCTTGGGACAAGTGAAGAGGGACCTCGCCCTGCCCTCCAGGACTCATCTGTGCGTCCTGTGCTTTGGGAGGCTTTCCGTGAGGCCAGATTTAGAGGGCCTTGGAAACCGTGGCTTCGGAGCCCCGCCCCTCAGCTCTGACTTTGGGCGAATGATTAGCAAGCACGCAGTTTCCTGTCTGGGACTGGAGGCACTCAGCCAGCGGCAGTGCGGGCATAGGGAGTAGGCGCCAAGGATTTCAAGTTCAAAAATAGGAAAGCGACATAAAGTAATCACTCTGTGATTGTGTGTGCTTTTCCATGCTTTAGAAATGTTTTGTGCCTCAATTTATTTAACTCTTATAAGGAAACTAGGTCTATTATTCCTTTCTGATATCTGAAGCAGGACATCAAGTAACTTGCTCCAGAGCACACCGCTGTTAAAGGGTGGAGCCTGAGTCCAGCTCTGAGCACTTGGCCACACTGACATATTAGGGGACAAGCTTTTAAAGTGTGAACTGCCAGCATGTAGGACCTTACGGGATGAGTAGCCATTTTTCGTGGACAGGATTACCGATCTCACTGAAAGACTGTTTGAAAATGGTAGATGTGGTTCCAATTTAAAAAATTTTAGAAACAACCGATGCAATATTACGGCTGCATTTTTATAAATGGGTGGTACTTGTTTCTTGTAGCTTTTCAGGCTTTGGAAGAGAATGAGAATGGCATTGGGCTGTGAAGCGAAACTTTTAACTTCAAGTGAAATCCTCAAGTATTTAGACATACTTTTACTTTTTTTTTTTTCAGATAAAACTCATCAGTGCCCTGAAACGAACGGCTCTCAGCCAAGGAATCACGTGATCCACATATAAACGGACATCCAAGGTGATGGTGAAGGAAAAGAAAAAAGCAGACAAGAAAGGGGAGAAGTTCTCCCACTCGCCCTCATCTCTCTTTGATTATCCGGAGGTTTCCAAACAAAATGGCAATGCCGCGAAGCCCGAAGCGTCCCCCAGCGCTATCCCACCGTTGGAAATGCAGCTCAGTGAACCGGGACCCAAAAGAGAGTCCAAAGGCGAAAGTCCGAAGGTTGAAGACATCAGTGGATATGAAGAGCCCATTCTGACCAAGCTCATCGTTGAAAGGTAATCTCAGCGGGATGCTTTGTCTGTGTTCTTGTCTACCCTGCTAAGCTCTGTCTTCTCCCCATACCTTCTCCCTCCCTCCCTCCCCACCTTCCTCCCTCCCTCTTCTCTCTCTCTCTCTCTCTCTCTCTCTCTCTCTCTCATATTGCAGCTTCACCTGCCATTCATTACCGCTTGACTGGGCCTCTGGACTCTGCTTCTGGTCTCTCTCCCGAGGCCTGTATAGATTTACCTTTCAAATGCACGGCCCCGTTTTAACACATCACTCCCTGTATTAGTTATCTATGTAACAAATTACCCTAAAACATGACAATTAAAACACAGATATCGTCTCACACCGTGTATGGGGGTCAGGAGTCGGGAAGCAGCTTGGCCGGATGGTGCTGGGTTTCAGGATCTCATGAGATTCAGCCAAGATGTCAACCAGGGCTGCCGTCCTCTGCAGGCTTGGCTGGCCGGACATGTGCTCTGCTTTCAGAGAGGCTTTGTGGCACGGCTGCTGACAGTTCCTTGTCACACGGACCCTCCCCACAGGGTTGCTTGAGTGTCTTCACGACGCGGCAGCTGGCTTCCCCAGAGAATGGCTCGGGAGAGCAAAAGCAGAAGCCACGTGTTTTTTGACTTAGTCTCAATGTCACTGTCATTGCTGCAACATCCCGGTGGTCACAGAGGTCATCTCTGTCCTGTGTGGGAATTGACTCCACGTGGGCGTGACTCACCCAAGGGGAGACTCCTGGGAGCTGTTTGGAGGCTGACCAGCACCCTCCTCTTAAACACTTAGTTCCTTTCCATTGTCTACAGAATAAAACGCCTCAGCCGGCCTCTCTCCTCCCAAACACCGGAGCAGAACGCGGCTGGACTTGGCCCCACAGTCCCATTTATTTCTATCTTTGCTTACAAAAAGCGCCCTTCCTGGAAGGTCTGTCTCTCCTTTCTAAGAGACCAAATCTCACCCACTCTTCAAGGTCCAACCTTTTCCATGAATTCTTCCCAAGAGGAAGTCACTGTCCTCAAAGCTTACACTTAGCACTTTCTATTATGCGTTAACTATAGACCTACTATATATTACTTTCTATTACATGTATATTATGTGTGAATTACTCGAATTTGTCTATAAATCTCAACTTCTCTGCCAGGCTGAAATTCCCTTCATAGCAGAGATACACCCCGAGTATCAAACGCCAGACCTCAGGCCCAGCAGGGACTCAGTCAACATTTCTGGTTTATCGATGAGTTCCTGTACGCCGGCTCTGGGTTGAGCACTATAGAAGGATATTAAAAAGTATGAAATATGGTCTATATTTAAGTTCCTTGACCTTCCGCATTAACTAGAACCTCCAAAACAATATTGAATCCTGGGTGATAAAAGCAGGCAATCCCATTCACGTTCTCGATTTTAATGAAACTGATTTCAGTATTTTACTCTTAAAAATCATGTATGCGATTGTGTTTTCACAGGCTATTCTTGCTTAAATGCTTTCCTCATGATATTCATTACTTGGAATTTTTAAAGAAACGATTGCTGAATTTTTACCAAATACCTTTCTGACATCTTGATTTAGTGATGTAATGAATTATATGTATAGATTTTCTGTGTTTAATCTTCCTTGTATTCTCGGAATGAGCCCAGTTTGCTCATGGCTGTCACAGGCTCGCTTACCTCAGAGCCTAGGGATGAGCTAGGCGACCAGTCACAGATCATCCAGTCAGTTCCGAGTTAAGAATCTGGTCAGTGTTCTCGGTACCTGCCTCGCCCAAAGCCAGCACGTCAGCAAGCCCTTGGGGCTCCGTGCTGAGAATATTATATTAGAAAAATCAAAAGAAAATCAGTCAAATGTACATAACACAAAGTTTACTATTTTAACCGTTTTTAAGTGTACAATTCAGTGGCATTAAGTTCCCTTACCATGTTGTGTAACCATCACAACTATCCACTTAAACACTTTTTCTTCACTCCAGAGAAACTGCCCAGAATAGATGGTAACCTTCCATACTTACCCGCCCCCCCACCCCCGCCCCCGTGCCCCATGGCTTCCTCCTGGCAGTTGCTCTGCCCACGGTCTTTCCTCCACGCAGGAGCCGGAGTCATCTTTTTAAGAAATAAATCTGATCTTGTTCAGCTCACCTCTTAAAACGCTCTCGCGATTCCTCCTATAGCTTTGGATTTTATTGCCCATCTTCATTCCAGCCCACAGCTCCCGCCCTGCCTGGGGCTGCCCTCCTGCTGCCTCCTCTGACTGTCCCCTGCCCTCTCTCCCTCCCTCCACCTGCTGCTCTCCTGTCTCTTGGCTGAACCTGAGCCGCCAGGCTCTCCTGCCTCCGGGCCTTTGCACTTGCTGTTCCCACTTCTTGGGATCCTCTTCCCAAGGATCTTCTCATGGACGTTTGTCTCTAGTCCTTTCGGTCTCAGTATGGCTCTCGTGTCCTTGGCGAGGCCTCCCCGCTTCCACAAAAATCGGACACGATCCGGCATCACCTCGTTTTCTGTTGACTGTCTGTCTCTCCTCAGTGAGCCGGAAGCTCCCGAGGGCAAGAACTTTCCAGCATCACTGCCCTAGTCCCGGCCCTTAGAAGGGGGCGGGCATGGGGTGGCCCTCGGCGGGCGGGGGATGTGTGTGTTGAGTGAATGAGTTTGAGATGTGCTTCTTCATTCCCGTTACTGGTGCATCTTAACCCGCTGTCACTTAGATGTACGCACACCATTCGTTACCGGGAACTTTCTTTATTTCCCTGTAGCTACGAAGGGGAAAAAGTCCGCGGACTCTACGAGGGAGAAGGCTTTGCCGTCTTCCAAGGAGGCTGTACCTACCAAGTGAGCTCGGCGTTCGGGGAGTGGGCGGGGAGGAAGGTGTGGGGTGACCGTTTTAGGTTTGTGTCTTCAGAAAGGTCCGCTGAGTCTTCGAAAGAAATTAGAAGTACTTAATGCCGACTTTGTTTTGAACCGATTATACATTTTGAGTTAAAAACATGGCTCAGTACAACCGAAGTAGTCATTTTAGATTTTTTTTCTTTCCTGATTTTATTGTGCAAACCACACTAAGGACACTGCGGTAAATAACGAAGAGTAAAATCCCAGTATCATCAGCCTTTTGCCGTAAATGTTTTCGATTTGCTATGTTCCTTGTAGTCCCTGAACGGAGGTATCAGAGTATTTCCACACGGGCGTATCCATTTTGTAGATAGCATCGTCTTGGATCTTTTTCCAAGAACCTTTCCTTCTCTGTATTGCCACGTGGTTTCATAACTTAAATTGTTTTATTGCGGTAAAATGGATATAACATCAAACTTACCACTTGGACCATTTGCAAGCGCCCAGTTTGGTGGCGGTGAGCGCCCTTACCATGCTGTGCAGCCGTCCCCACCACCCCTCCCCAGGCCTTCCGCATCGTCCCGAGCTCATTCCAGACCCATCCAAAGCCAGCGCCCCATTCCCGCCTCCGTCATTTTAAACGGTGCATATAGTGTTCTGATTCACTATTCCCAACTGTCGTGGGATACTTTGGGGGTGTTTTCGTTTTTTGCCTTTATTAATAATGGATTCTTTCAGATCATCAAAGCGATACGTGATTATCACAGAACGCCTCTCTGTGGTTGAGGCCGTGGCATGGGTTTTAGTACCCATTTTTTGCCCCTTTAACATACAACACGTTCATTTTCCCGTGTCACAAAGACTGCAAAAAACATGGACGCGGACTGGATTTACAGCCCACGTCTAGCAACCGCACAGGACTGCCCGGTGTCGGGTTTAGGGAGCTGGGCTTTTCTAACTCCTCCTCAGATCCTTTTTAGAACGGGGTGACGCCGGTGCGGTGCCAGCTCCAGAGAGGGCTCTGCTGCCGTCGCTGAATGAGTAGACAAGCATGTCGCACAGATGGAAGGGGAAGGGGGGCTGACCCCACGGGTGGCCTGGTGTTTTACACGTTGTCTTGTGAAACCAGCGACGGCTCCTAAGGGTTCGTTGTTCTGTTTCGAAGGGCATGTTTTCAGAAGGACTCATGCATGGACAAGGGACTTACATTTGGGCCGATGGATTGAAGTATGAGGTAAAGCGTGTCATACGTCATAGTTCTGAACTGTCATTGTGAGACTTAATGGTCAGGTCCCCACAACTAAACATACGACTTTATAAAAGTAATTCAGCACAGAGGTTAAAGCCACAGAACTAAAGAACATAGGCGAAAAGTAACTCGCTACTACCTGGGGCCCTCTGGTGTTGTCATCTGTATGTTCTAGAGGGTTCTGTGCATGTGCTTGGCCTCGCCTGCTTTTTACAGACACAAATAGTTTACTATACATTCTCTTCTGTACCTTCATTTTGCAGAGATCACCCCATATCCATTCCTCCCGACCTCCCTCTTTTTACTGTCTGCTTGTGTTTCATTATGGGGAATCCATCTTGCTGGCTGAGGGGAATACGTATTTTTAAATTGGCTGCTAGAACCAAGCTGCCCCCCAAGAAAGGGCCCCAGCTTCAGCTCCCACCCACAGTGTGAGCACCTGAACCACTATTCTAGGAATCACAGCTGCGAAGCTGCCGCCCCTGGGGGTGTCTGTAAGTGGTAGTGAAGCTGTTTAAAGCACACGTTCAAATAACAGCCAGGTGAGGGAAACCGAGGCAGGTTTGGGACACGTGGGCAGCAAACTGGAGCCGGACAGGGGGAGCAGAGAGGTCGACTCTTGCCATCACGGAGGGGAGGGAGGGGACCGCCAAGGCCCTGGGGACCCCGAGGGTTGGGCCCCAACAGTTTGGGGCCAGACTTTCTTGGGGAGACCCCTCCCCCACAGCCCTGCTGGTCTCGCAGGCACAGGCCCCTCACAGCGGTGGTCAGGAGGCGTCTCCCGGGAGGCCAGCTGGCCTCGTGGGCGGGCGGGCCCTGCCACACCGTCCTCTCTCCTCTGCTGACTGGCCGCCTCGGGCGAGTTCACTTCTGGAGGAGAACTGGGTGGCTCTGGGTCGTGAGGCGTTGAGCTTTGGGGGCCCCATGCGCCCTGGGCTTCAGCACAGCGGATTTTCTGGAAGGTGCCCGGGGGGCAGGCCACTGACTGACATGTCCACAGGACATCTTGATGAACCCCACGCAGGAACTCGGGCACCCAGCAGTCACTAAGCCTGGCCGAGGGAATTGGCCTCCTCGGAGGGAGTTCCAAGGATCGGAGTTCCCAAGGCCGGGGCAGGGGAAGCCACCACTTTAGCATGTCACCTGCTTGCTGCTCAGTGCTCAGTCTGCATACAGCCTTCCAGGCGTTTCTTTCTGCCCCGACTTCTCCCCAGTGGAGGCGTTGGATGGGACATGCAGAGAAGGAAGGGGGAGGGTGGCCGCTGGGGGGTGGGGAACTGTTTCCAGGACTAGTGGCGGCAGTCGGGGATGCGTCTCGGCGTCGGGGGGTCTCTCCACTGCTGCCTTTCTGTCACTCTAATGGCCATTTTGGCTTAGGGGGAATTCGTGAAGAACATCCCCATGAACCACGGTGTGTACACGTGGCTGGACGGCAGCACCTACGAAGGGGAAGTGACAAATGGCCTGAGGAACGGATTCGGGATGTTCAAGTGCAGCACGCAGCCCGTGTCCTACATCGGCCACTGGTGCCATGGCAGGAGACACGGGAAGGTGGGTGAAGCAGCCACGCGACGGCCGGCTGGGAAGGAACGGACGGTCACAGAGGGCGGGAAGTGCGGGCGGTTGACGTAAATTCACTGTTTTGTTTATCGAGGCGAAATCCACATCCCATGATATTAACCATCTAGCGTAAGCAAGTCAGCGGCATTTAGCACATTCACCGTGTCGTACAAACACCGGCCCTGTCTGGCCCCCAAACATTTCAGCGCTCCGGAATGAACCGCACCCATGACCGTGAGGTGGTGCCGCCCCAACCCCCCACCTTCCAGTCCCACCCGCCTGCTTTCTGTCTGTGCGAGTCTCCACGGGTTCACCCCTTCTGAACCTTTCACGTGACTCGAATCGTACGAGAGGCGACCTTTCGTGTGGAGAGACCCCCTGATGCCAAGACGCGTCCCTGACCGCCGCCACTAGTCCTGGAAACTGTTCCCCATCCCCCACTCCTTCCGCCCAGGCTGGAGGCATGTCATCCCTCTTTATGGCTGAATAATAATTGTTATTCATAATAACAACGTTTATCTGTTGTGGGGCGTGTGGGCTGTTTCCATCCTTCGGTGCCTGTGACTAGTGCTGCTACGAATGTGGACAAGGACTAGTCTAGGTCCTTGGGTTCTTTCGGGCGTGTACCTAGGAGTGGGATCGCTGGGTCACATGGTGACTCCGCGGTTAACACTTTGAAGAACTGTCAAACTCTTTTCCACAGTGGCTGCACCATTTTACATTTTCCTGGCGATGCAGGTTATTTAAATTCCCTTTTAAGCAAGGTGGTTGTTTTTGGTACTGTCGTTTAGTTTTTGTATGGGATGATAAAATGCTCGGCAATGTTTTTCGAGAATATCATAAGAAAAATTCAACCGTTATAATCATCCCTTTACTCAGATTTAATTGTTCCATTATGTTCTGTTGGTTTGTTGGTTTGTTTGTTTGTTTGTTTTAGCTCATAGCAGATCAGCTCAGACATATTGGAGGGGTTGGGGATGGTGATTTCTAGATGGAGGCACCTTACAGCTGCTCGAAGAAACAGGTCAGCTGGATGATGAAGGAGAAGATAGGAAAGTCACACACACACACACACACACACACACACACACCTCACTCACTCACACTCACTCACTCAGAGATAAATCAGTGAATAAACAAGCAATTTGAGGCCATTCAGTGCAGATCTGAATACCTTGCCCCGTGGCTGGTCCCTTACGAGGGAGCCATCAAAGACAGGTGATGCCGTGTTCACTTATCCTTGGAGGCAGTAAAGTAAGCTGCCAAAGTGGATAAGATAAAAACACATAGTTTAGACTCCTTAGATTCATATATATATTTTATCTTTACCTTTACAAAAGCGTTTGTTTTATGAGGATTTTTTAAAATGATCTTATTTGTTTTAGGGCTCCATTTATTACAATCAAGAGGGTACCTCTTGGTACGAGGGGGACTGGGTCTACAACATCAAAAAGGGCTGGGGAATAAGATGGTAGGTACCATCGCTTCTCGTCTGGGGTGTGGGCCCAAACGGTGTCACTTAGGCTGTTTAAAGATGAGGTGCAGAAATCAGGGAGCACGTCGTCTACGTGGGCAGGCTGGAATATTTAAATTAACCCCAATATAATCTCCATGGCGATGAAAATATGCTACGGAAAATTTAGGAAAGCATCATAATAAATGATGTCTAATCGTTCTGTTTTTACTGTATGGTGTGTAGAAACTGCCTTTCTTCAGTTTCTGTGTTAATCAGGGCTCTCTGATTAGTTTTATAGTTTCTGAAGAATGCTAACACATTTGCTTGATTTTAGATTGAGCTAACAGAGTCAGATATTTTCAAGATTAAAATATTTGGGGGCAAAATATTAACTAATCATAGCATTCCAGGGAATTCTTTTAAAAAGATTTTAAATCCCTGCTCCTACCCATTTTGTCAATTTAATGAATGATCGGAAAGTTTCAGTGCTTAATTCTCCCCCCTAAGATGATTATTTTTACCGACCACAAGGCCCACCCATCGAATTTAAATACTTGGCTTGGATATCTAGAACAGTTAAAAGAAAGTCTTGAAGGTAAATGTTGCATAGGACATAACTGATGGTTTTCAATTATTATTTTTTTCTTTTCTTTTGTCCTAGTTACAAATCTGGAAACATATACGAGGGTCAGTGGGAAGACAACATGCGCCACGGGGAAGGCAGGATGAGGTGGCTGACCACTAACGAGGAGTACACTGGCCGGTGGGAGCGAGGCATCCAGGTACCGCGCCCGCTGGCTTTGGAGGCGCGGACGCGGAGGCGGACGCTCCGCTGCGCCGCAGCACGTCCGTTATTGGGTGGGAGTGTGGTCTGCTAAATTTAGAAACTCAATTAGGATTCACTGGTCTCAGCCAGCCTTGGTGCTGCTTTGTTATTTGGTTCTCTCTAGAGGTCTTCCACACAAGCTGGGTTCTGCCATTGGTGAAGCCATAATGCACAGGGCTCCCGTAAGGACCGACACCGTGATTTACTCATTAGAAGCTGTGCGCTTGCACAGAAAAGCTTTATGTAGTTAATGACATACAGTTTGTATAGCTAGGATCTTCTGATGATATCTTGTGTGTATTAATCTGGTAACCAGGGACCTTGCAAAACTCATGATAGTTCTAGTCATTTCGTTGCAGATTCTTTGAGATTTTTTTATGTAGACAATTATATTGTCTGTAAATAGCCAGCCTTGCACCTCTCTTTCTAACCTGTGTGCCATTTGCCTCTCTTGCCTCTTCATTGGCTAAGAGCTGCAGTGTGATACTGAATAGGAGTGGGCAGTGTATATCCTCACATCATTCCTGATCTTGGTGGGAGAGAATTCAGTCTTTTATGAAGGGTGATGTTAGCTGTAGGTTTTTCATAGATGCCCTTTATCAATCAGATCGAGGAAGTTTTTGTTAGTTTTTAATTTACTTACAGTTTTATTTTATCATGAATGGACGTTGCATTTTTGTCTGATGCCTTTTCTGCTTCTAGGTAGACGATCGTGTGGTTTTTCTCCTCTAGTCTGCTGATGGGTTGAATTACACTGATTGGTTTTCAAATGTTGAACCATCCTTGCATTCCTGGGATAAACGCAACTTCGTCATGATATTATCTCTTTTATATCTTGATGCATTCGATTTCCTAATACTTTGCTGAGAATTCTTGTGTCTCTGTTCATGAGGGATTTTGAGCTATAGTATTCTTTGTCAGCTTTCAGTCATCAGGATAATGTTGGCCTCATAAAATGAGTGTTCTCTTTTCTTCAGTTTTCTGAAAGTTTGTTACATTGGTATTATCTCTTCCTTATCAGGTTAGCTGAATATGCCAGTGAAGCCTTCTGGGCCAGAGTTATCCTCGTGCGAAGATTAACTATGAATTAACTATATATTAACTAAAATGTATTTCTTTAATAAATAATATGCTAGTCAAGTTATCCATTTCTTCTGAGTAAGCTTTGGAAGTTTGTGTTATTGAAGGACACGGTCCTTCATAGAAATTGTTAAATTTATTGGCGTAAGGTTGATCAGAATATTCACTTAATATTTTAACATACGTGGGATCCATACGGATGTTCTCCCCCTCTTTTGATATTAGTAACTTGTGTTTTCATCAGTCTTGCTAGAGATGTATCGATTTCATTAAAATTCTCAAAGAGCCAGTTTTAGTTGATTTTCTCTGATGTTTTTCAGTTTTCACTTTGATATCTGCTCTCTGTTAGTACTTTGTTCAATTCCCTGCTTTCAATACTTTTTGCTGTATACCCAGAAGTTACAGAATGGTATATATAGAATCATTCCATTGTTGAAAAAGTTGTGTGTATATTCATATGCACATATAATGTGTCGAGTTAGTATGTATGATAAATATATGCCTGGGGAAAATACAGATGAATGCTCAAACCCAAGCAGTGGTCACTCTGGACAGTGGAATTGAGGAGGGGGTATTTCTATCAATCTGTATGTTAAAAATAAATAAAATTTTAAATGACAATTAAAATAATCAGTACCAAGCCAGGCATTTGCTATGAACTATCTTCAATCTTTATACCCAACCTTCAGGGTTGGTGTTATTTCCATTTTACAGGTGAAATCCAGAGGATTTAAATGATTTGCCTTAGGTCAGAAGGCTGGTTAGTGAGTAGCTGAGCCAAGACTGAACCCAGTTCTGTATGACCCCAAGGTCTACGTTCTCTGCCTCTTCAAACGAGTCAGTGCATTTAATCCATACTGAATTGCAACTGGGTTCAGGTAAAAAGAGGTGCTACTTTGAGCATATCTCATGGAAATTTCTTTCCTTTTCAGAATGGCTTTGGAACCCACACGTGGTTTCTGAAGCGGATCCCCAACTCCCAGTACCCTCTGAGAAACGAGTACATAGGAAGCTTCGTGAACGGGTACCGGCACGGCCGTGGGAAGTTTTACTATGCCAGCGGGGCCATGTACGAGGGAGAGTGGGTCTCCAACAGAAAGCATGGCGTGGTGAGTGCAGCCCTGTGAGGAGCGTGTTTTGAAGATTAGGTGAATACGGTAAAAGGTGTGACGTCCTCTACCCGGTAAAGCGCATTATCCGTTCTGCATAGGGTAACTTACTGTTTCGTTAAGGATTTTAAAATAATTACCAACATATCGATTTCCTGTATATTTAGAGGTTATTTAATTAGTTTGTGTGAGTGTGCGTGTGTATGTGTGTGTTCGGGTGGTTTTGGTTGCAAGTAACAGGAAATCTAGCTTAATCTTCCCTGAATGATGACAACGTGGGCTTCCGGGTTGGTTTGATTCAGCAGCTCGGTGATGTCAAGGTTCTTCCTCCGTGTATCGATGATGTCCCCTGCCATGTCAGCTTCACCCTGATGCTGCCCCTCCCTCATGATCGCAGTACGGCTGCTGTGCTTCCAGACTTCACATCCACACACCACGCCAAGTAGAAGGAGAGAAGAAACTTTTTCGAGAAGCTTTCCGCAGATGTCTTGAATGTCACTGAGCTGAACTGGGTCATTTGCCCGTCTCCGACTCAGGCTCACTATTGGCCTGGGTTTGACAAATCTGAAGAGAATCCCTAGACTGTGATGGGCATTCTGCTGGTCGTTAGTGTAGTTTAATATACATTCTGTGACCTACGGGTGCTTAAAGTTGGGGAGAGGACGTGGGGCAGATACAGCGAGAAGAGAGGAGGGGGAGGAGAGGAGAGAGAGAAGGAGAATCAGGAGGTGGAGGAGGAGAGAGGGTTTACACAGGGACACGAGACTCCAGGAACCCGATTACCTGTGGACCCAGTTCAGCTCAGTGACATATCTTAAAAACAAAAGTGCATATCTTAAAAACAAAACCCCCAAACCCTTGAAAACGCTGTCCACGTCCGCTTCCCAACGGTTTTCTAAGAGAATTTTTCCTGCCCTTCCAAGGTCACCTTTCTCTCTGCAGGGCCGACTAACGTTCAAGAACGGGCGTGTGTATGACGGCCTGTTTGCCAACGACCACATAGTGGAGTTCCCAAACCTCGACGCTGAACCGATAGATTATCCAGACCTGTCCTCAGAACCTGCCTCTTGGAGCCAGTGTCTAGCATCTTCCACCAGTGCTGGTAGGGAGTGTTCACCTGTCGGTCGAAAGTAAATTAATCTATATTATCTGTGGTATCCAGCTATCAAAACATACCTGATACTTCAGAAAACAGGAATTTCCCATGAGCGACTGCTTTCTCAGTAGGTTTTTTTCCTGAATACGCTCGTGTCACACTTGTGTGGAAAATTATTTTGACATAACGTAACGCTGGAGAAATTTTAACAGTGCTTTTCACAGTAATCCCCTATATCTGCCTTTCTTTGCTAGAAATCATCAGAAAGCTTGATGGCAGTGAAAGTAATTCAGTGTTAGGATCGAACATCGAGCTGGACCTAGATTTGCTGCTGAGCACGTACCCCAAGAAAGACCAGCCGGAGGAAAAGAAGCAGGTAAAAACCTTTGTCCTGTTATCAGTTTATATTACAGGCTTAAATATTCGCCACACTCCTGGGAAAATAAGGCTGATGACTGCCTTCATGTACTGACTTTTACGTGCCTGACGGATGCTTTGAGCGTTATCATTCCGGTTAATTTGCATGGCAACCCTGGGAGTGAGCAGGCTTTGTGAGGGAACGGAAACCCGATGGTGGGACTTGGGGACTTACTCAGAGCCTCAGAGCCCAAAGGATCGAGTCACCTCCACTCCCAGACCTGTCTGAGAGCTTAGCTTGGGGCCATCTTGCCCCCGCAGGACATTAATTTTGCTGTGCGTCATCACGGGGCTGACGGGATTCAAAGACCTTCAAACCCTCAGAAATCGTTAGAATCTAGAAATCCTTAGAGGCAAAAAAAACTACCTGTACCTGGAACTCATATGATTAGCATGCGGCAAATCAGAGACACCATATTCGCTCTGGTGTCTTGGCCCAGCTTTGACTGGGGCTTCGTATGTTTCTTCTGTGAAACTATTGACGGTGTCTGCGGCGAGAGCCGCGGGGACCTCAGAAGGGCAAGGCATCCCTGTCGCTGCTGCCTTCCTCACTGCCACCTCACCTGGCTCCCCGTCTCTGGGCCTCTGAAGCATCATCCCTCATCGCCCGCCCTCCCCTCCTCTGTCTCCCGGCCAACCCTATCGCTCACCTCATCTGCTGCAAGATTCTTGTTAAAAACAGGAAACTTTATTACATCCTCTAGTTACAAAAGTCGTACATGATACCTAGAAAATACAGATCAGGAAAAGAGAAACTCCACCCAGACGAAATCTCGTGACCATTTTTCTAGTTTTTTTTCCCTGTGCAAACCTATCTAGAAATGGATCGTTCTGTTCATATAATCTGTCTATCTGCATGTAGTAGTTAATGACAACTATTCAGT
Source organism: Pteropus medius (assembly GCF_902729225.1). Classification (NCBI taxonomy): domain Eukaryota; kingdom Metazoa; phylum Chordata; class Mammalia; order Chiroptera; family Pteropodidae; genus Pteropus; species Pteropus medius. The sequence continues at coordinate 13,155,434 of NW_024340699.1, read as the reverse complement.
GCCATTAAGTATTCTCCTACAAAATAATTTTCAAACGAATAAATATACATATTGATTTATCAAAAAAGGAATCATATTATTCTAGATATTTGTACGCATATATATATATATTTTGTTTTACTTGCATATCATTCATTTTCTACATTAGAGTTCTTTCTATGCCAAAACTTGGCTCTTAAAAACTCTATTATAAAATATATCCTGTTTTATAAGTGCAAAAGTCACTCATGTGCTCACAAAAATTCACACAGAAATTTATGACACAGAAAGTGAAAGATTCTGCAATTCCATACTTTAGGAATCCCTTTAAAAATGTTCAGTCTACGGCCACGCCACCCTGAACGAGCCCGATCCCATCTGGTCCCAGAAGCTAAGCAGGGTCGGGCCTGCCGTTCACATAGGAAACTGTCACATAGCACCAAGAATTGCATTGTCTAGCTAACAGCGCGTTTTTTTACTATAATTCAGAAATTGCACTTTATTGACCTGTGGATGGGTCAGTAACATTTACTGAGCTCTTACAGAGGTAAATATCATTACTTCGCATGTTATCTCATTTAATGTAGAAAACAGGTGTTTCTTTTGCTTTTGTTCTTATTGGGTAAGAATAAGATATGCCCGGCTTTCTCTTTTCAGGTAGAATATGCTGTCTTAAGAAACATTACAGAATTAAGGAGAATCTATAGCTTTTACAGTAGCCTAGGATGCGATCGCTCCCTGGATAACACCTTTCTGATGACAAAGCTTCACTTCTGGAGGTTTCTAAAAGATTGCAAGTTTCATCACCATAAAATAACTCTTGCTGATATGGACAGGGTATTAAGCGGTGAGTAATCCAGGTCCTTTGGGATCTTGTAAATAAAGTTTTATTGAAATGCAGCCATGCCCGTTTGTTCACATCCTGTCTGTGGCTGCTTCGGCCCTGCAACACCGGATTGTGACAGATTTTCTGGCCCGCAAAGCCTAAAATATTTACTGCCTGGCCCTTGGCAGAGAAATTTGCCTAGCCCTGATCTATGGTAAAAACACCCTAAATTATCAGGTCAGAAGCAGAGAGGGTCGGGGAGAGGTTGGAATGGCCTGAAAAAGGCCTTAGGTAGCCTTGGGCTTGGATTTGATTTCAAATTAGAAAATTCATGCCATAGATTGAATGACTTTGAAGGTTTTGCTCCTTTCAGTTGAATTCTGGGCGGCAGGACCGAAAAGCCTCAAAGTATCTACTTGGAAAGTCAAATATTAGAACTAATACCTGTTTACATCAAATTTAAGCATTTGAAACAGACTCCACTTAGAATGTACGTAGAATCGGCAGCATGAATCAAACCGTGGCCCGGACCACTCTGAAAAACAGAGACACAGGCTCATGAAAGTTTCTCGTGAAGCGATGAAGGTGTTGTGCGTGGTGCTTAATTTTTAGGTGGACGCATATGTACCGTTCAGAGTGTTCTTGAGGGGAAAAAAGTACTCTATTGGATTCAGTTCTTCGAATTGCATACCAGGAGCAAATAAAAGAAAAGTTTCTAGAAAACAGCAAGCAACCTCTCCGGTTTTCTTATTCTAGCCAGTATGAACATACCAGTTGAAGAAATTCATTCTCCATATACGACGATACTTTTGAGAACGTTCCTGAATTACCTCCTGCAGTTGGCTTACCACATTCATCACAAAGAATACCAGTGAGTACGACTTCTGGACACGCCCCCCACGCCCCCAGCCCCGTGACGGGATGCGGGCAGAGCTAGCCATCACTCTGACTATAATGTCCTCTTTCCTTGGGCGGGCATTCATCGTAATTTTTACGTACTCTTGAAACGAAAGACTAGAAACAAAAGTTTTCCATGAGCATGAACCGCAAAACCATGCGACACCAGCTTAAAATTCCCAAAGCCCTTCAGATCCGAGTCATGTTTCAGCGCGGCAAACAGCTCTCGGGGTTTTACTCAGAAATAGCCACAACCAACCCTTCCTTAGGCCAGGATGTCCTCCTGTCTTTTTCGGAGCAAAACTGATATTGTATCTTTTTAAAACCTTTTCATTTTGAAAGTATTTTTGATTTACAGAAGTACTGCCAAGTTAGTAGAGTTCCTTACACACACCCTTCGCCCTGGTAGCACCTTACAGAACCACGGTACTTATCAGAACTAGGGAACTAACGTGGCCAAAACGCCATTAACTAAATTACAGACGTTATTAGGGTTTCCTGAGTTTTCCCACCGATGTCCCTTTTCTGTTCCAAGATCTAATCCAGGATCCCGCATTGCAGGTAGTTGTCACATCTCCTCAGTCCACTACAACCCGTGATAGTTTCTCAGACTTTGTCTTTTATGACTTTGATGCTTTTGAAGAATATCGGTCAGTTATTCTGTAAAATGTCCCTTGATTTTGGTCTGCTTTCGCATTATTGCACTGAGGTTACTGCGGGTTAAGGGGAAGAATACCAAGGAGGGGAGGTGCCCTTCTCGTCACTTCGTATCAGGGTATGTGACGTCGATCTATCTTATTACTGGTGGTATTAGCCTTGGTCCCTGCTTAAAGTGGTGTCAGCCAGGGTTCTCCTATAAACTTCCTATTCTTTCCTCTCTATACTCTACCCGTTAGAAGCCAGTTGCTGAGTCTCCCCCCCCACTCCAGGAGGTGACCTGCATCCCACCTTCTGGAGGGAGGAGTGACTGCGATATCTTTGTAATCGCAGGAACAGAAGCCCATCGCTGTTTTTGTGTTTCACAAAACTGATGGCCGAGAACATTCATCCAAATGCCTGCCGCGTGAAAGGTAAGCACCGAACCGGCAGGGTTACATTTACTGCTGTTTTTTTCCAAATAGAATTTTGTAATTACTTTTTGAACATTCATTCATTCATCCCATTTCTAGGCAATTTTTTCAACGGGCAGCAGCAGGCACTCTATTTGATGAATTATGTCGATAAGTGCTGGGAGATTTACACGGCTTACTGCAGACCGAATCCGGCTCCTCCCCACGAGCTTACGATGAAGATGAGGCACTTCCTCTGGATGCTGAAAGTAAGCGCTCGCGATCGATACTTGGTTTTATATTTATGGGCGTTTTGATTTTAATTAAAGGCAAAATATTCATGTTTACTGGGTCTCTTTTGGCAAAAGTAGTTCCAGTGGTCTATAGTGGCGGAAGGGTGGAAACGGGGGTCACGCCTGCCCCCGCGTCCCCCAGTTAGGGGAGGGGTACAGCTGGCGGGCCTCTGGTATCTTTACTGACGCAGACCTTGCCGCTTAAAGAGGGAGGATGAATGTCATGTTTAGAGATTATCATTCATCGAAGTAATTTAAAAAGTTACCAGTGTGGAAAACAGTGAGGATGTCTGTTTTATACAATTATCTCATATTAACTATTGGTAGTTTTGTTTCATGGTATTTTTCATACTTGTGGGAAGAAAAATGATCAAAGAACTCAGTGCTAATAGGGGATAGTATGAAGAAATTTAAGAAATGTTTTGAGAAAATTAACAGTGTTGTATACTTATGAAAAATTGACAATAACCTAGTGTCTAAATATAGGAAAACAGGTTTTTTTAAACGTATGTGATTTTGGGGGGCGGAATATTATACAGCTGTTGATTTGTTCACTTTCTCCCATTCTTCCTGGTCTCGTTATAGAAGAAATGAGGTTGTTTGTCCCTATAGATTGGTCAGATGTAGGGGTCTAGCTTATTTCTTTGGCACGTGAACACTCAGTGTCCCAGCACTGTTTGTTGAAAAGACTCCCCGCCCCCCCACACTGAACAGTGCTGACATCCTTGTCAAATATCAGTTGACACAGATGTATAGGTTTATTTCTGGACTTTTGAGTTTGCTTACGTTTACCCTTGTACCAGTACCGCACTGTCCTGATTCCTGTTGCTTCCCCATCATTTTGATGTGACTTTTTTTCTTTGCTGAAATATTTTATAATCTACTTTTATCTTCGTTCTAAAATTTCACAGCGATGAGGCTTTGGCGTTGGCCTTTTGACACTTACGGTGTGAGCTTCCGCGGCCTTCAGTCCTGCGAAACGTCCTCGAATCGCTTGTTCAATGTTTCCAGCCCGTTTTCTCCACCCTCTTTTTCTGGAACTTGGGTGTCTCACTTCCTGGACCAATATTCATTTTATTTCAGTCTTTTCTCTCCGATCATCCATATTATTGTCCTTTTCTTCTTTAGGAGCGTTTCTGTGATATCTGTCAACACTTCTATTGAATGTGTCATTTCTGCTACTGTATTTCTAATTTCCAGAAGCTCTCCTTTTTTGTTCTTTTTTAAGCATTGTTTAAAAAAACTCTGGATGTCCTCGCTTACTCCCCTGAGGGAATGAATGCCTTGGGGGAGGGGAGCTCAGTGGAATTTCTTTTCATCCCCCCTGTTCCCCAAACCCTGGTTTTTGTTTCCTCGCCGTTGCATGAAAGCTTTCCCTAGAATGAGGTGAGCCTTGCTGTCCACTCACATGTGAGACTGTGGCGCTGTAAAGCTGACTTGAAGAAGAATGGCACTTGTCACACGGAGGAACCGAGCCAGGAAACGCCCCAGCGCTCCCCTGCTCCTCCGTAGCCAACGATTCCTCCTGAGAGATCTTTTCTCTCGGACGGTTAGGTTTTCAAGAAGATTTCTGCTCACTCCTAGCTCCTGGGGGATATGAACCTGGTTTTCACACTTCTCAGAGCAGAGTTCGGGGGGATCAGCGAGGAGGGAGGAGCTTCCCGAGGTTCGCTTTCACCTAATCTCTTTCTGCAGCACTGTGACTGTAGGGGAAGCACCTGTTTCTAGGGCGAATGCTGTCTGGTTCAGCATCTCAGAGCAAACCTGCTGTTCTCAGCTGGGCTGTGGAAAGAGGTCTTCGCCTAGATTTTCAGCGAGCCTCCTGTGTTCGGCCCTACCCGCAGCGTCAGTCAGAGGCGCCCCTTCTCCAGAGGTCCTGCAGCGTGGCTGGCCTGCCTCCCGACTCCCCGGGCTTTCTGTCCCTCTGTCCTGCTAAGTGCTCCGGGCCAGCACTTCCCCACGCACAGAATTGTGTAGCTGTCTCGATCTGGATCATCTGCTCTCCCACCTGTCCGGCGTTCATGCCTCTAAAGAAACCTTTACTGTTAGTTTAGAAGGCTTAGGGGAGGAGGAGAGGTAAATAACAGTGTTAACCCAGCATGCTTTACGGAATTATCAGTTTTAAGATATTCATTTCTGGTACGTTTTCTTAAAGTGTGGTATTGATATAAATTGACATTAAAATAGCCGTTTGTAATTATAGGCTGTTATGGTTTTATTGGTTATTTCTTTTACAGGACTTTAAAATAATAAATAAAGAATTAACGGCAACCAAATTTGTGGAGATCATAGCAGAGGACAACCCTTTTATGCATGATGGAATTGACAGCAACTTTGAACTTGAGGTTTGTAAAGAGGTAACACATGGTATAGATCCACTTCGGCTGTTTGTTTTTCCTTAGATACCAAGAAGCAAGATTTGATTGAAAAGGATTCTAACCCAAATACTTAAAACTATATATATATATATAAACATATATATATATATATATAAACATATATATATATATATATAAACATATATATATATATATGTATATTTTGTATTAGAAAACTAGAGATTAAAAAGAATATTTCACATATTAGGAAATGTATGAAAAAGAACATAAAACTACAATAGTGTGTCCTGGATAATTTATTTAGCAATTTACTACATGCCTAATGTTTCTGTGGCACAGTGTCTCATACTCAAAGACGCTACTTCATCCCCAGTGAATGAGTGTAAGTGTTTTAATTTTTAGCATTTCTTGTAGCAGGAAAATGTCTTACTTTACCAGCTAGACCCATCTTTGGTGGGTCTCAGGAAGCTGTTAGACTGGGGGACACTGGCGCTGCCGGAGATGCTGAGCAGACCCCGGAAGCAGGCCGAGGCTGGCCTGGAGCCTCTGGTCAAGTCAGTGGGCCTGTTCTGGCTCAGACTGAAAGGGCCCTGGGTTCCAGATGGATAGACAGGACAGGTGGATGATCACAGTCTAAGCCAGCCCGCCCCACATGCAGGTACGCCCCAGGCCTGTGTCGGGGACACAAGGGTGGGGGGAAGGGGCACAGCTGCTGAGTGGGTACCACTTGCACCTGTCACTTGGGTTTACAGGTGCCACTTTTCTAGCCGTTCAAGAAAAAAAGGAAGCACTTTGGAAAATGACCATCCTCAATCAGCTAATATAACACATTTCCATCGAAATAGAAAAATGACTTACAAATCTAATGATGGGACATATATCATGGTAAATCTTTTAAATGCTGTAGGTTTTGCTGCAAACTGGTGTGAGGTGTTAGTAGTCTCTGGAGAACAGAACCGATCAGTGAGACGGCGTGCTGAGCTGGAGGTGTGCCAGAATCAATGACTGTGTTTTCTTTCCTTTCAGCTGGTTTTCCTGGAATTCTTTGAAGCTCTCTTAAGGTTTGCGTTCATCTCTGTTACTGACCAAACGTCTAACTCCTATTTAAATTTTCCAAGTGATGTCTTATCCGGAAACAAACAGGGAAACACCTCCACGGCGACGAACCAGGTAACAACATCTTAAAGTTTACAGAGCACAGTTTTATCGTGCGTTGGTGAAACCACCATCAAAAGTATCTTGGGCTTTTGTAACCCTTCGGGAAGAAGGACTTTTCACATTTTGTTTTCCTTTTCTATGTTAGGGAAAATGTCCTTCCTGGTCACAACCCAGGAAGGGGACTCTGAGCCACAGTAGAGGAGACAGTGTAATAAAGGTCGGAGTGCCTAGCAGCACGCTGGGGGGACCACGAGGCTGGGAACACCCCAGATGTTTTGTTAGGGAATGTTCTGTTATATGATCTGGCGTTCGCGAGGGTGGAAAGCCTGTCCCAGAGTGAAGATGCCAAAGAACAGCTGCCGACTGTGCCCGAGATGTTAGCGGGGTCTGGGGACACGGCCTGCTCACCGGCTAGCCACGAGGCTTCGCCGCGAGAGCTTGGGGGAGCCAGCGCCGTGTCGGGGGTTCACTGCAGGATCCAGCTGCTAGGCAAACTGAGACGCACCAGCTTCAGGGGGCGGTCTCAGGTCAGTGGGCTCGAAGGAGTTCTGATTTTTGAGCCATTCGTTTGGAGCCACAAGGGCGAGTCGTGGGGGCCAGCAGCAGCCCACAGCTGGGAGATTCGTCAGAGGCACAGGAGCCTTCTGCCGGGCTCCGGAGACACTCGCCACGGACCAGGGCTGCGCCTTGGGCTCCTCGTGTGCTGACAGCTGTGCGTTCACCTTCAGCACCTCGCAGGCCACGCCGTCAGCCAGAGGGGCCCCCTCCAGTTGGAGGGTACGACCGACGGCCTCTGGGTCACCGGGAAGCCTGGCCACTGGCCACAGTCTGGGGCTCTGCTCTGAGGGAAATGAATGTGCACCTTAAATCTATCCGTGATTTTATGGGTGACATCACCATGGACTCTGAGTGTGAACGCTCTGGTCTAGGGACCGTCCTCAGAAACCGTCTGATCAAATCTCCTTCTGGTTTTCCACGTGGCATTTCCAGTGTCCAGGATAAGCAAATCATAATACCCACAAGCACAGAGTATGACGTAGCAGAGAAATGACCCATGATGCGTGCAGCAGCATGGATGAACCAAAAAAGCCAGACAAAAAAGGGTACATGCTGTTGTGACTCCAATTACATACAATTCTAGAAGGTGCAGAGTGACCTGTGGTGACAAAGCAGACAGTGGTAGCCTAGGGCTGGGGGACGAGGGTTACCACGGGGCACAGGAAAGTTTTGTTTACCTAGGCGATGCCTTCACAGGTGTAGAGGTCAAAACTCATCAAACAGGCCACTTTGTGTGTATTTACTGTAAGTAATACTTCATCAAAACCCTATGTGCATACATGTGTATCTCCATGGAAACCAGAAAGTCTCTCACGTGTTCATTTTCGCTTTGAACATCCAGAACAGGAGTCCGAGTACAGCAACAAGCCAGGGATCCGATGTGCACTGTGACAGCACCAAGTCATTGCCAAGCAAGTTAGGACTCTTGTTTGATTTTAACAAAATCAAGAAATCAGAGGTTTGTATTTAGTGGACCACATCGAGTGCGTGGCTGCAGCGGCCACTGTGCGCCTGCTGCATGGCAAGCGCTCCGTGTGCTGGGGACTCAGCAGTGGGCACAGGGCCGTCCTCCGTGGACGTGACGTTCCAGTGAGGGGCCAGGCGGCGGGTGAGCAGCAGGAATGGCGAACCCTCCAGGTGTCCAGCAGGTGGCATGAGCTTCCCAGGCAGTAGTAGCTCGCTTGGCACCCCACACACCTTGGGGGGCTGCACGCACCGCATCCTTCACGCTCTGCTTCCTGGTGCTTAGGTTGAGAAGGCAGGCAGGGAGGCCGAGCGACAGTGTGGAGCAGCTAGCGAGGGCCTTCCGATGAAGTGACACTTCGCATACCTGAAGGGAGTGAGGGAGCCACCGTATCATCACCTGGGGGAGGGCTGTCCCATGCAAAGGCCTGGGAGGGGAGGCGAGGCGGCAGGTTTGGGTTGCTGAAAGGGGGTAGCAGCAAGGGAGGCCCACCTGAGTGGCTCAGGAGGACATGCTGGGTGAGGCAGCGGGGCCAGGCCAGGAGGGGACGTGGCCTCACGGAGGGCCCAGCTTTCACTCCAGGGGAGGCGGGAGGCCCCCTGAGCAGAGAGGTCAGGCAGCTTTTGGAATTATTGGAAGCTATTTTGAAGCCTGTAGAATTTGGGAGGGAAAGAGAAGGCAAAGACAATGCCAAATTTTTGGCCTGAACTAGAACAGAATTACCTTTCACTACGAAAGGGAAGACTGGGGCAAAAGTAAGCGTTGGTTTGGGACATGTTAGGCTTAAGGTGCCTGATGAGACATACCAGTGGTGACAGCAAGTGGCACGGCTGGATACACAAGCCTGGAGTTGAAAGGTGAGATCTAGCTGGGGACATATGTGGGAGTGAACAGCTTATATATGGTAATTAAAGCCATTAATATATGAATGTAAGTAAATAATACTTTCTCAAATCTTTGGTTTCTTGGGGGCAGTCTTTCAGCAGAGATAACTGTTATTTATTAACTTAATGGCAAAAATATCAATATTTATGCAGTTTAAAAAGTCAAATGAGCTTAAAGAAAATGGCCTCATTAACAGTTTTCTAATTACTCATATAAAATTAGTTTTAGTCCCTAATGATGCATAAATAATGTTTTTTTTTTTTTTTTTAAACATAAAAGGCCCAGGTCAGCAAGTCGCTAAGTGATGAAGGAATTGCCAAAATGAATTTTAAATCTTCAGGAAAGGGGCTGACCTTTTTTTTATCACAAAAAGGTGAATATTTTAATTGTAAGACTTTTAATTTTTACAAACTGTTGCCTATAAGTGACAAAGTTTATAAAAATGTACAACCAACTTTTTAAAAATATACACATAATTAGGCTGCTGCTTTCGATTCTGCCTCCTGGCTTGACAGAATTCACTTTCAAGGTATGCCCTTACTGAGGTGGGTTTGCTTTTTGGGCATTTTCCCAGTTTTACTGCTATACGTGACTTACAGTGCTGTGTAAGTTGAAGATGGGCAGCACAGCGATCTGACTTACATATATCATGAAATGACTGCGGTGTGATGGGGACTCAGGATGTCCTCGTAACACCTTTCATAGAAACCACACGGCCTTTAAAGGATAGTCGTGCTGTACATTCCATCCATCCCTAGTCCTTCCTGATCTTATAAATAAGATGGTACCTTTTGTCCATCCCCTGCCTCTTATAACCACAAATCTGATTTCTTTTTGAATTTTTTAAGGTTCCGCATCTAAATAAGATGATATTGTAACTGTCTTTCTCTGACTTAATTCACTTAGCATAATACCCTGGTCTGTCCATGTTGTTGCAAATGGCAGGGTTTCCTCCTCTTTTATGGCAGAATTCTATTGTATGTACTTAACACGACTCCTTAACCATTCACACGTGGATGGACCTGAGGCCGTCTCCATGTCTTGGCTACTGTAGGTAATGCAGCTCTGACCGGAGGGGTGCAGACATCTCTTCGACATTGTGTTTCCATTTTCTCTGGATGAATACCCAGAAGTGGGATAGCTGGATCACGTGGTAATTCTGTTTTTTAATTTTCGAGGACCCTCCATGTTTTCCATTGTGGCCGCACTAATTTACGTTCCCACTGGCAGTGTGCCAGGGTAGACTTTTCTCCTCATCGTCACCAGCATTTGTTCTCGTCTTTCTGAGGACAGACATTCTGACAGGCATGAGGTGATACTGCAGTGTGGTTTTGATTTGCATTTCCCTAGTGATTAGTGATGCTCAGCATTTTTTCATGTACCTGTTGACCATCTGTATATCTCCTTTGGAAAAATGTCTATTGGGATCCTTTGCCCATTTTTTTAATTGGATTTTTTTCTATTGAGTCGTATGAAAATATATTTTAGATATTAAACCCTTATCAGATACATGGTCTGAAGATACTTTTTCCTATTCCATAGGTTGTCTTTCCATTTTGTTGCTTGCTTTTGCCATATGGAAGCTCTTGAGTTTGATGGAGTCCCAACTGTTTTTGATTTTGTTGCTCGTACTTTAGGTGTCATATCCAAAATATCGTCACCAAGACCCATGTCAAGGAGCTTTTCATTCCTATGTTTTCTTCTAGGACTTTTATGGTTTTCAGTCTTATGTTTAAATCTTTAAACCATTTCAAGATAATTTTTTGTGAGCGGTGTAAGATGGGGTCCAATTTCATTCTTTTACATGTGAATATCCAATTTTCCCAGTGCCATTTATTAAAAAGATTGTCTTTTCTCCGCAGAGTAGTCTTGGCTCCCTAGTCAAATATTAGCTGACTGTATACACATGGGTTTATTTCTGGGCTCTCAATTCTGTTCTCTACAACACAGCTGAAAATCAAGAAGTGTGATACTTTGGATTTAGGATTGCTCTGGCTATTTTGGGTCTTTTGTGGTTCCATATAAACTTTAGAATTGTTTTTTTCTACTTCCATAAAAAATGCCATTGGTTTTTTTTTTTTTTAGGCAAGGCAACCGTTGGTTGACCTCACAGATTACAAGGACCTTGTCATCTTACAATCCTTTTTTAAATTTTTTTAAAAATTTTTTATGCCTACAGCACCTGGTCTTCCTTGGTGGTCTCCTAGCTAAGTACTAACCAGACCTGACCCTGCTTAGCTTCCGAGATCAGACGGGATCGGGCGTGTTCAGGGTAGCATGGCCATAGACACTACTGGAATCTTGATAGGGATTCCATTGGATTTGTATTGACATTTTAACGTGAATTCTTCCAATTCATAAACATGAGATACCTTTCCATTTAATTTCTTTCATTGTTGACTTCTAGTATTCGGAGTAGAGATATTTCACCTCCTTGGTTAAATTTATTCCTATGTTATTTGTTTTAATGGTATTGTAAATGAGATCATTTTCAGATAATTTGTTAAGTGTATAGAATGTTACTGATTTTTGTATCCTGCAACTTCACTGAATTCATTCATTAGCTCTATCAGCTTTCTGGTGGAATCTTAGGATTCTGTACACATGAAATCATGTCATCTACAAAGAGACAATTTTACATATTATTTCCCAATTCTGAGGCCTTTTCTTTTTCTTGCCTAACTGCTCTGGCTAGAACTTCCGGTGCTATGCTGAAGAGGAGTGGTGAGCGTGGGTACCCTTCTGTTGTCCCTAATCTTAGAGGTAAAACTTCCAGTCTTCCGCCATTGAGTATGACGTTAGCTGTGGGATTGCCTTATATGGCCTTTGTTACGTTGAGGTATGTTCCTTCTATACTTGAGATCTGATCATGAACAGATGCTGAATTTTGTCACATGCTTTTTTTCTGTATTGAGATGTGATCCTTCCTTTCGTTCTATTAATGTGATGTGTCAAACTGATTGATTTGCATGTGCTCAACCACCCTTGCTTCCCAGGGACAAATCCCACTTGATCGTGTGCTGAATTCGGTTTGCTAGTATGTTATTGAGAATTTTTGCGCCTATATTCATCAGCGATGTTAGCCTGCAGTTTTTTGTTGTGGTAGTGTCTTTGTCTGCCATTTCTATCAGTGTGATGCCGACTTTGTAAAATGAGTTTGAGTGTTCCCTCCTTTTTGCTTTTTTGGAAGCGTTTGAGAAGGGCTGGCATTTTAATTCTTTAAACGTTTGGTAAAATTCACCCATGAAGCCACTGGGTCCTGTTGACTATCTGTTAGATTTTTGATTCCTGACTCAGTCTCTTTACTGGTAATCGGTCCGTTCTGATTTTCTATTTCTTCCTGCTTCAGTCTTGGTAGATTGTATGTTACTAAGAACTTTTACATTTATTCTAGGTTTTCCGGGTTGTTGGCATATAGCTGCTCATAGTAGCCTCTTATGATCCATTGTATGTCTGTTGTCAGTTTATGTTTCCATTTTCATTTATAATTGTTGATCTGGGTCTTCTTTTTCCTGTGCTTAGTCTACATAAAAGTTTATCAATTTTTTCTTTCGAAGAACAAACTTAGTTTTGTTTATCTTTTCTATTACATTTGCTAAGACTTGTTTTGCGGCCTGATGTGGTCTATCCCAGGAAACATTTCATGTCCGCTGGCGAAGAGTGTGTAATCTGCTGTCAGACAAAATGCTCTTCATGTGTCTGTCAGGCCCATTTGGTCTAAGCGATGATCAGATCTGCTGTTTCTTTATTGTCTAGATGATCCAGTCCTTGTTGAGAGTGGGTTCTTCGACCATTACTGTTGTTTCTTTTTGCTCTGTAAGTTTTTGCTTTATACGTACAGGTGCTCCGATGTTGGGTGCATAAATATTTACGATTGTTACATCTTGATGGACTGAACCCTTTATGATTGTGACCTTCCTTTCTCTTTTCACTATTTTCAGTTTAAAGGATTTTGTCTGATGTAAGTAGAGCTACCTTGCTTCTCTGGGGTTACCATTCGCTTGTAACGTCACTCCCAATCGGTGTGTGCCTTTAAGGCTAAAGGAAGTTATTATAGGTAGCATATTATTGGGTCTTGTCTTTTTTTCCATTCTGCCATTGTGTCTTCTGATTGGAAAACTTAATCCTTTTACATTTGAAGTAATTACTGCCAGGTAAGGACTTACAGCTGCCATTTTGTTAACTGTTTTCTGGCTGTTTTGGACATCCATTTTTCCTTGTTTCTTATCTTCCTGTGCTTTTTAAAGTGAATTATGCACTGCCATTACCGTATTACAGAATCCAGCTTTGATTGTGTATAACCATTACTAGTGAGTTTTGCGTCACCTTCTCATGTTTTTAGAAAGACCATTAGCAGCCTTTTATTTCTACCCAAAGAGCTCCCTTTAGCATTCTCGTGGGATGAGGCTGGAGTGGAGGTTCCCAAGAAGTGACCCACCATGTCCACCATGGGCTCTTTTCCTCCTGGAAGTACAGGCTCAGGGGAGACCTGTGCCAGCACAGAGAGGGGCAGTGTGGTCAGTGCGTGGCGGCTCCTCCTCCCCTCCCGCCGTGCTGTGTCTCGCCCTCTGCGGTGCAGACGGGTCCTAGGATTCACACGGCGGTGTCTTGTCCATGCAGAGTTGTTCGTTCTTCTTATGAGGGGGAGTGAAGCTAGGAATGACCTATGTCACCATCGTGGTGACACTTCTCAGAGTTCACTTTCAAGGCATGATCTTACTGAGTCGAATCAGTCGATCAGGACAGCTGGACGTCCCCCTGGGCACCACATGTCCACCTCCCAGGCCTGTTACTGTTGACTATATCCTTACACAGTCAAGTTCTCCTTCAGAGTCTCACTCTCTTTGTTTTTTTTAAGATGCTCAAGTTAAAACAACAAATACACCCTTCCTCAAGCCCTCAGATTCGTTTTAATATCAACCTTCTCCTAGTGACATCCCTCTAGCATCCCACCTGCAGACTCCATTTCCTTAGCTCCCAGCTGGTTCCTGGCGCCGTCCACACCGCTGTCCACACCGGCTTCCAGCCTCATCCCCTTCTCCTGGTCAGCATTCCCCAATGCCTCACTGTCTTTTAAATTAGAACCAGGTATGTTGATTTGAAAAGTGAAACAGCATCCAACTACTTGGAAATTAAAAGCAAAAACAACAACAAAAAGCCCCACCAAAAACGAAGTCCTCTATTCTTCTAAATAATTCTTAGAGAAAAACACATTGCATTTCCGAGATGACTTAGGAAATTAAACATTACCTATGAGACATGGTCAGAATGATAACCAGAGAAAATTTATAGTACTCGATGTTTTCACTATTAAATAAGAAAATATGGTAACCCAAACATTCCGTCGAAAAGGGTAGAAGGCAGGAATAAAAAAAAAATACAAGGAGAGCAGGAAGAAGGCATTAATTAAAAAAAACAAACTCACAAATTATATGAGAAATACTAAAATTGATCTTCCTGGTTCCGTAAGTAAAAAAAGAAAATAGATATCCTCAGCCTAGTACAGTCGGAATAAAAGTGATAAACACACATACTAACTAAGGAGGAAAAAGTAACCAGATAAGCGTTTTCTAAGCATGGTAAAAGAATGCTGCATATACCTCTAAGCTAATAAATTTGAAAAAAATTTTAATTGGTTTTCAAGGAAGATATTAATAAAAGTAGACTCAAGAGAATAGAAAACCTGAATAATCATGGGAGAAAAGCTGTCAAAATTACTTCCCCAAATTTAATTTTTATGAGCAAGTTCTTTAAAAAGTTTAAAGAAACACTAAGAATTATTCTTACGTTTTAAAAAAATTCTCAAGCATAAAGCTTTGTTCATTTAACATTAGCATAACCAATATATACAAACTTGATAGAGGTAAAAAATGATAATAGACCGGCTGTTTCACCCCAGAGACATGAAACCACCCAGGGCGGGATTCTGGGAAGGCGGAGGCAGCACTGATGTGGGTCCTCCCACCTCTCGAGGTTCCCCCGAGAAACCAGAAACCGCGCACATGACCATATTTTGTGACAAGGTGTCACCATGAGAGCTGAAATATGAGTGGACAGAGACAGACCACCAACCGCTACAAAACCCGCATGGTCTCAGATCGCAGACAGGATGCGATGGAAAGTACTCACCTTATTTGAGTCAGAGTTAAAATCCTCTTTTATTATTTTCTTTATGAAAACTGCCTTTAAAGACAATGTATGCAAAAACCAAGTTCCCCCCCAAACATGAAAATTGTTGCAAACTTTCTAAAATGTGAGAAAACCAAAATACTTAAGCGATATAGAAAAAAACTATAGGTAGGTCCCAGGAGGCTGCAGGAAATGCTGCCGCCACAGCTGAGGCCTGCTGTCCCCTCGCTCCAGGCAGTCAGCTGAAGCAGGCCGCACCTCGTGAACCCTGGCAAGCCTGAGGGGACGGACGCAGGACGCATCGCCCCATCGTACGGGGACGGGCACCGCCAGGCAAACGGGCAGAACCAGAACGCGGAAAAAAGGCTCCCAAGTTACTGCTGAGTTGGGTGCAGCCTTACTTTAATGAAACTTTCTTCCAGAGAAAAAAGAAAAACCCAAGGATGAAGAGAAGGACAAGCTCGGCACGTGGCTCGGCAACGTGTGCGTCTTCTTCATGAACACGCTGTTCCAAGCGCACAAGCACGAAGAAGTTCTCAAGGAGAGAGTGGAGGAACAGAGGCTGCTGCACGCAGCCCTGGCCAAGCAGAGGCAAATGGAGGACGACGAGCTGGAAGCCAAGTACCTTTGTGACACCTCTCAGCTCCTTCCCTCCCGCTCGGGCTCTCGGCCTCTCGGCCTCTCTCGCTCCCTCTCCCTTCCTCTCCCTTCCTCTCCCTCCCTCCATCCTTCCCTCTCCCTCTCTGCCTCTCTCGCTCCCTCTCGCTCCCTCTCCCTGTCTCGCTATCTGGAGCTGCCGGAAGCTTCAGGGCCAGATGCTTTCATGAAAAGTATTCGGCTTCCTAGGGGTGGCAGGTCCTCTCATGGTACAAAGAACCTCAGCCACGCGGAGGAATCCTGCCTCTGGGCCCCCTGCTCTTCCGCTGGCTATCTAAAGTGCTGACACCTGTGTCCCCAGGTTCACGCAAAGAGGCAAAGTGACAGAGTGGCCGAGTCAGGCCACAGACCTAGACTGCCCGGGTCCAAATCCCAGCCCCGCCCCTGAACGCTTGGGAGACCCTAGGCAAGGTCGCTGGGTGCCTCGGCCTCCCGAGGGGCTGTCGTGAGCATTAAGCGAGCTAACGTTTGCTCTAGAAGCATCTAGAACCATGCCTGGCACGTGGGGAGCACCCCATAAGTGCCGCACTTACTGTTTCAGAAACACTGTTCAGGCTCGGTTCTACGCAGGAGTGTTGGTCCAGAGTACAAATGCCTGCTTTTTGTAAAGTGCCTCTCAAGCCTGTCAGTGTGTCGAAGGAAGTGTTAAAGGGTCTTGAAGAACAAGACCACGGAGCGTTTTAAAAGGCCACCTACTAGCTGCTATGTTGTACGCAGTACCTTCAGATATATGAAAATTGCGTTTTGGGTTTTCTAGATGTGGCATCACTTTATTTTAGGCAAAGTGATGATAATTTACAATCTCATTTACAAAAACGTTGAAATCCAGGGATGGACTACTTTATACCACATAGAGCATAAAAACTGGTTTTGAAATTACAAAGAAAAAAACAAAAAACAAACCTTCTTGTGTTTGCTTCCTGTGTTAGGCTGAATAGCTTGAGGGAGGAAGAGGCCAAAAGACAAGACTATGAGGTCGACATCACCGTGATCAAGGAACCGGTGGACGCCCCATCCAGGAGTTTCACGATGAGCCCCCCGAAAGAGGAGATGGTGTCCCAGTCCAAATCCATCACAAGTAAGAAAAGGAGAAGATAGGTTACTGGGTTTGCAAATGAGCCTCAAGAACAAGCAGATGTAAAAGTTCAGAGCCGAAGCACAGGAACAAACTTCCTGATCAATAAAGTGGCTTGCTTTACTCGTCTTAGTGTTTTTGAAATACCACTGCGTTTCGGTTCCTTCGGGTTGGATCACCGAAACGGCTGCATTTTGAAAAGTGAGCTGAATGAAAGTACATGTATATATGGCTGTTAAATGAGTATATTTAATATGATTTTTAACAAAATCAAAGTATTGGTAGTGAAGCTCAGGATCCCGTCAAACCATAAAACCAATTAGGAATCGGTGAGAAGTGGATGAAGTTATTTAAACATTTCTTCGGTCCCCCCAGCCCCAGCCCCAGCCCCAAACAGCAACTCTGCCTCCTGTAACCGCCCTGTACCCAAAACCTACCTGTCCTTCACACGCCGCCATGTCTACGGCTCTTTTCTTGGTCCTTTCCTGTTGAGTCCCACGGCCCCACAAATGTCGCATGGACCAAAGGCCAAACCGCTGGACCAGGAGCAGGTGTGCCGTCAGCAGTTAAGTGAATATTTTGTCTGTTAGAAAATATCGGAGCTAATAATTTGTGTTAAAATTTAAGAGTAGCCACCAAAGCATAAAAATATAACCTATAGCTTCCAAACTAGCAGAAAGAAGAAAACTATCATCCATCATAAAGCTGGGAAAAGGGAAAACAACAAAGAAAAAATGGAAAATAAAATGGAAATGGAAAATAAAAGCTGGTGGGGAAAAATGCAAAGATACCAGTAACCGCCAGTTTAACAGGTGAAACTCACCTTTCCCTCCCCCAAACCCCCCACCCTGAGGTGGTGAGGTTGGATTAAAAAAATCAAGGGAAACATTTTTGACAAAACCATATGGGAAGGATGAAAACATAGAAAAAGATAACCAGGAAAATCTAATCAAGATGGCCGGAACAGCAAGCAATAGTAAAGGCAGATAAAACAATTTAAAGCAAACGTCCCCATGATGGAGATAAAAATCAAAATGAGAAAAGGACAACCAAGCAAAAAGATGCATTACTAGTCTGCATCTTCCTATCAGCCTTGCAAAAGCGGACAACTGTAGGGAAGAAAGCTACAATCACAATGGAAGAAATGGGTGAGGAAAACCAGTATTTACTCAGGCTACGATGTAAGCAACTAAAACGTCTGAGCAGCAGTTAGAAACCAGAATGCAACAGAGAGAAATACTGGCTACATTTTAAGTTTAAAAAGTGCAACAATTTCAAATGATACGCCGGAGACTACCGTCTGATTATATTGCAATTGATAAGTCGGCAGTGGATCCATGCAATAAAGCCTAATATTAGAAACCAAAACATACGCTCTTAAGTAACCCCTGGGTTATATCATAATGGGAATTGTGAGCTGTGTATAAGATTGGGTGACGGTAAGAACACTATACATCGATAAGGTCCTTCCGTCTCACGTAGCTCAGGATAGCTACGTAGAAGGCTTATGCGGGTCAGGTAAGGAAACAGGAGCCCTGTTGGGGCCGGGGCGGCGCCAGTTTCTAGACCATACCTGGCTAGTTTCATCCACACTCTGGGATATCCAGGCCACTACAAGCTAGGTTAAATAAAATTCAGCCAGCCTCCATCTCAGCTACGAAGCTGCATGCAGAGTGTGGCCACCTGGGAGTTCTACACGACGAATGAGGACAGCTTTATGTTTACACCACACTGGGGCACTTTGCTTAAGGTCTGTTATTATATGTGGCCTAAAAAATCAAGTTAGTCCTCAAGACAAAAACCAAGGCTAACAGTTACTCTGAGCAAAGGCCCTATTTCGCCACCTCAGGTCTAGTGACCAGGGAAGGGACCCCTAACTCTGAGAAGCTCTAGCTGCTTAAATATCCCCAAGGACAGGTCAAGGACCCACTGGACAGTGAGGTCTACAAACAGGCAACAGGAAACTCAATGCAAAACCAGAATTTTAAAAAGTTTTAACAATTTATTAGTCTTCTTTTCCAGTAAAATATTCACATAATGTCAAAAGAATGGAATGACAGAGACGTAGCCGACTGCCTTCAGTTAATTCCACATAAATATTTAAAATCTAAAAACTTCAGGGGATCATCAGACTGAGTAGAAATTTGATTCTTCAAAGCAAGTATTGCTTTACTATTGTCATTAATTCAGTCAATAATATGACCAATAACCTGCAGTGGTGAACAAAACGCTTGCTGAGTTTTTAAAAAGATGTTTCGGTGAGCCATCAGCAGTCAGTCCAAGAAGAATATGTTATTGAATTGCGTTGCACAAAGTTTCTTTACCTCTTCTGCAAGAAGAACAGAAAACGGTAAGAAATAGAGGTTTCCGCTTACAGGTTATACGATATCTATATCAGCACCTTAAATTCTTCTGGAAGAAAGTTGGGAATAAACGAACACCTGCATTAATTTTGATCTCAAATCCCAGAAGCCTGGGTAAAAAATGTGAATAAACCGAGAGACAGAAAAAGCTTATCATGCCTATTTAACATGGAGAAACTCTGCTGCTTTGGGTCTGAGAAAACTCGAACCCAACACCCAGGGTGCCTACGACACCCACCGCTTAGGAGCTCATGGGGTCAGGGGCACGACGTCGCAAGCCCTGAGAAGCCTGATGCCACAGCACACACTCAGGGTGGCCGCAACCCTGCGCCGCAGACCAAGTGCTCCGCAGAGGCGACACTGTCCTGACTCGACTCCCGCTGTAATGAGGCTCGTCCTGACTGGCGTTTCTAATGCGCACAGCTATTGTGTTCATGAAACAGAAAACTTTAGTAGACGCCTTAGAAGACGCAGAAAAAAGAAGCCTCACACCTAACTTCTCTTACAGGTGCCACTTGGGGTGCCTGCACTGTCCGCTCCTTGTTCCAGGTCGCTCTCAGAGCAGCAAGGGAGCCTGATGCCGTGAGGGTGACACCCCCTTTCCTCCAGGGCACAAACATGGTCAGGATCAGGCAAAGCGGTTGCTTGGATCACCGCGTGCCGAGGACCAGACCAAATGCTCTGGCTGCAAGACGGAAGGGAACTTCTGCGTCACGAGGCTGCCCGCGCGCAGAGATGGCTGAAAATTGCCACGTGACCCTGGCAGCTCTCGCCTAAGTGTGTGTTCTCATCGCAGGAAATAAAAAGAGGATCTCTCTCCCTTTAGTATTATAAGGATGATGCCAAGTTTCCCGTGATGCAGGACATTTTTTCACATACTTTTTTTGAGGAACTAAGCTATTAAAAAACAATGAATTAAATGACATTTCCTTTAAGCAACAGAGGCTTCTGCTCAGAATCTCAACAGTCGCAACGTTCTGTTCAGTGTATTTCTTAGTATGCTGAAAAGACAGGCGTTTTTAAACATCGATAGCATTAAAATTCTCAAATACCAAATCCTATTTACCATTTACTTCAATCAGGTTTGCATTTTTTTGATTCAAAATAACATACAGCTCCCGCTGATCAGACTTTTTCCCAACGACCCAATAATCACTCATCGCTTTCACGATGACTTCTTCATCCTCGTCCACTCTGCAAGACAAGAGTTTTAAAATGCCATAGTTTATGATAAATACGGCCAGATCGTGCAAAACAATCTAAAATAAGAAACGGGAAGCTTCAGTCATTTGGAAAGTTCAGGGAATCACGTCCGAGTGACCAGTGACCTCTGGGATTAATGCTCTGTTTGGAAATGGCCCCCCAAAAGGTGGGCAGTGTGAGCCCTTCTAAGGGGTCCCTGGGTCACTTGGTTTTGAAGATGATTCCTTAATGTCTCTCATTAGAAAGGGGGGACCTAATTTGACAGGTGGTTCGATTTACCTGGTAAAATCACTGTTGATGTCACCCAGAATCTTCATTAAATCCGGATGAACAGACGTAAGCGACACACTGGGTGTTTTCCTCATGTGAATTGTACTTTTCTCTGCTAAATTCATATGGTTGAAGTAGATAAACTTAAACTGGGGTTCTTTTTCAGACCTGTGAAAAATGTCATTAAAATGGGAACATTCTGAAAGAAAAAATTATCCAAACTCTACAACGACACTGTTAAAACTTTAAATCTGTGTGCCTAAGCCTTGTATTTTCGATGGCTGGACCTTCAAATTAAGAATCTCAGTTAAGATGTAACAGGCTCCTCTTTCATTAGTAACTTCCTTGATATCTGTGCGGTACTCAATATGATGAAATTTCCCAAAGCTGAAGTGTATTTTTTAAAAACCAAAAATATTTTAACCATTTTGTGATGATTTTCTCAAAAGTATGATGTGTTATAAATGGCAATCACTTGGTTATTCCCTGAATTTTTTAAAAATATAAACTAAATCAATACAGGCCATTTATTTTCTAGTGGAGGGCGTCAGCAAATCTGGCCATTTTTCTAAATAAAGTTTTACCGGAACGCTGCCACACCCGGCGTTTATGAGCCAGTTGCTGCTTTCACACGTAAACGATAGTTGAGTAGTTGCAACACATACAGCCCCCAAATCTAGAACAGGCCGGGCACAGAACCGGTCTCTGGGATCAGGACTGCTGCCTCACGCACACTGCACCCCATCAACAAGGCCCTTGAGATGCTGCCTCGAGACGCCACTAGGGTCTTCTTCCTCCTTCGGGGCTGCCCCCAACTCCTCTGAGATATGAGTTGTGGAGGTCCCAGGACCGGAGCGTAAAATGGTTTGGGTCAGAAGGATTTCCAGAAGAAAAACACATTACCTTTGTATTTGAAACCTTTTTACCTTTAGTTGATATTTATGGTCTGTAAAATCTCAGAAGCATCTTAAGGTCAGCTCTCAAAGATAACTACATTTCTAGAATTCCTATTTTTGGGCACACCCCTAAATTGTGCGGAGCTTATGCCAGGGACCCTATCTTTCAGGGGGCCAGTGACACTGTACAGTGGGTCTCTTAACAGTCGAAAAACTGCCCTCTAGAACAGACGGACGTGTACTAAAACATGTATAGCAAGATCTTAATTGCAGAATGTAAGTAGGAGGTATAGGGGTGTGCACGACACAATTTTTGCAACTTCCCTATGTCTGAAAATTTTCATAGTAAAATATTGGAGAGAAAACTGCTCTCTAATGACACAGTAATTAATATCCCAGGCTGCCTCCTTTCTTCTGCACAATCCCAAGCACGGTTCATCCTATTTGTGAAAGAGAAGGTGCCTGACAGCAGGTTTACCTCTGGAAACGTGTTGCTGAGTTACCTGAAATCTCACATCTCCCGAAAGCACACTCAGAACAGTTAGCGTGTCCGGTAACGGCCCGGGCTTCGGGGATGCAGATCGCTACACTTTGTCGCTCTCTGCTCATAGTGTGCATGATGCGACAGATTTAACTCACTCAGGTCTCCTTCAAAATAGAAAATCTGGCAGTTTAATGCTAAAAAAAAAAAAATTAAATGATTTCACAGCACCGTGTGGATGTACGCTGAGCTGGCACTCTCCTTAGTTTTATCTTGTCAAAAACGAAGTGAGCTGTCAACAGCAACAATCCACACACAGATACCGAACCTAAACGTACTTTCACTTGGGGCCCATTTGTAACCTCTCCATAGGCTGGTGCTCACGTAAGACCACGCACTGTGCATATAACAAATGATTGCTACAAACGAGGATACGTACGAACTCACGGCACTTTAGTTACTTCTCAACCACGTGGCAAGTCCACAGAAGAGGGCTTTTATTTCTCAAAGTCCTGTCCATTTACTCACTTTATTTTTACAGTAATTCCACTTTACATGGAGGAGAAAGCAGAAAGAGGTTTGACGACTTCAGAGCTTAGACCCAGACGAGTTTGACCTTGAGTCTCTTGCTGCCTGGCACGGAGCCCTGCAAGCTGCCAGCCTCAGCACCAACACTCCAACAGCTTCCAGCACAGCCAGTTTCACCCTGCCCACTTCTACACAACATGGCAGAGTGTTTCTGGTCTATGCAAAGCAAAAGCCTGCAGGTTACTCCTGCCGGTGTGAATTTCACAATCGAGGCTGGTCGAGTGGGATGTTAATGGCACTCACCAGGCCAAGTCCACAGGCACAGGCAGCACACCTAAGCCTTACATTCACGCTAGGATCAGGGGAGAGCCCAGGGGATGCATTAAGAGAGACCTAAGCCCAACCATCAACGAGGATACATTAATAGAGACCCAGCCTCAACCAACAACGAGGGGTAGGAACCCAAGAACAGTTCCCCAGGAAGCTTTCCAGACAGAGCTGAACAGCACACTGCTGTTCTCTGGATTCAGAGAAAAACACGAATGTCAATTTGCTGTCTATATTCTTAAGTAAAAACCACCTTTACTCTTCCAAAACCAATTAAATGCTTGAAAGTAAATATGAAGCAAAGTACAAACCCAGATACTCTTCTGTTGATGTTAAATTGCTCACAAATGTCAGATGCCAGCACTGTGAGCTGGGGCCCAACAATGCCATCCAGTCTTCGGCAAAAATCCAGCGTAGGCTGTACAGAGGCTGACAAGAAATTTTAAAAAAGTGTTATGATACCTTGTGTTTAAAAGGTCATTATTCACTTCACTGTCTTAAGAAGAATTTTATCATCTTTACTGAATTAACAATTCGAATTAAACTTTTACTGAATCCAGGAGATAAAACAATCAAATGATCAGCTTTCCCTACCTACCCCCCCACCCCCAAATAGAAGAGAAACAGAAGAATCAAAGTTAGTTATATTTAAGATGGAAAAAA